>NC_135724.1:62388830-62715393 GCF_964656455.1 Halichoerus grypus
TACCAAGCAGGCGTGGAGGGCCTTGGGGAGCCAAAGGAGAAACAGCCCACAGGTGTGGGGCTCCCCAGAAGGCTGTCCAGTCCCTGGGTACCTGCTGTGGGTTCAGAATCAGGGCCAGTTGCATGGGTCACTCCAGGCAGGGCAGGAGACAGAGGCACAGAGAGGCCAGGCATTTGCAAGGTCACACAGCATGCAGAAGACTAGAGGGGATAGAGTGAGGCCTTCAGTGAAGGACAGAGACCAGCTAGGCAGGACCTCCAGTATCCTCTGAGGAGCTCACGTTCACTCCCGGCGGTCTGGGAGCTGAGGTGTGCAGTCAGATCTAGTCTGGAGGCTGATAGTGCAGGGAGCAGAGTGGTTTGTCCTTCTCGTCCCCTGTGTCTGTTGGAGTCCTACTGTGTGCTGGTGCTGTTCTGTACAGGGAATTGAGCCTGAGTAAGGGAGCTCTGCCCTGGTGAGCCCCAGGCCACGGCCCACCCTGCAAGCCCAGATGCCTCCAAGCAGGGTGGAAGACCCCAGCCATGGGAGGCCTAGGGGAAAACATCACACACAGAGAGACCGATGCCTGCGGACGCCTTTAGGGGGAATACCCTGAGTGGGGGACATGCTTGGAGCATCTGCAGAACAGGAAGCCCGGCAGAGCTGAAGTGAAGGGATGATGAGGCATGAGGAATGGGGAGGGGGTGATAAAACATGGGGTGGGAGGACAGGGGAGAGGGAGTAATGTTTGGGTACAGGCCTCAATTGATGGGGGACCAGGAATCGTTGAACAGGGTGCAGACTGAGAAGGCAGACCCTGTTGCTAGGGGCGTGCACTGGTAACAGCCTAAGTTACATGAGAGAGAACAGGGCCCTGTTCCGGCTAGGGCTCCTCCCCCTAGTTGCACAGCCTGTCTACCCAGGAGGGCTGGCCCTGTTAGGGAGTTTGAGTCCTGTTGCTAGGGGAGCAGCCCTGGTTGCCACCTCCCCCCCTACCCCAGGCCTTCTGGATACTCTGGCTGCCAGGCAGGTCCAATACCATTTCTTTGGCAGCAGGGTCAAGGGAACAACGACCTCACTTAGACCCACTGCCTCCTCACTGAGCCTCTGTTCTTCCATGAAACGGGGGGAATGCTTTCTCCCTCGGGTGGCTCATAACGGGTGAATGTGTTGATGTTAAATTTTCCCTGACTGTACCACACCCATTCCTGGCCCCAGCTGACTCTTGCCCTGGGGGCATTGATGGGAGGAGGGGGGAGAAGGGGTAATGGAGGGGGCCTGGGTGACTGTGGGCGGTGGGTGCTCTGTGCCCAGGCTTTGAGCTGCTGTATCAGCCCGAGGTGGTACGTCTCTACCTCTCCCTCCTCACGGAGAGCCGGAACTTTAACACCCTGGAGGCTGCCGCTGGCGCCCTGCAGAACCTCAGCGCCGGCAACTGGATGGTGAGAGGCCGAATCTGGCAGGGAGGGGACAGACAGAATCCTGGGTACCCTGTTGGTGCCGGCCTCTGCCTTTGCCCAGGCTGGGAGGGTGGGGACCACACGGGACACAGTGCCTCCCCAGGGTCCGGGAGGTTCGCAGCACAAAGGATGCCAGCTGGAGGTGGCGTTGAGTTGCTTGGGTAGGGCTTTGTCTTGCCAGGGAGGAGGGTCCAGCCAGAGGAACAGGCGGCTCAGGTAGCAGAGTGTCAAGGCGTGTGGGCGGGACCCAGTGTGCTGAGCACACTCCCTGCTCCACTGCCACAGTGGGCCACCTACATCCGTGCCACGGTGCGCAAGGAGCGTGGCCTTCCGGTGCTCGTGGAGCTGCTGCAGTCCGAGACTGACAAGGTGGTGCGTGCTGTTGCCATCGCCCTGCGCAACCTCTCCCTGGACCGGCGCAACAAGGACCTCATTGGTGAGGACGCGGGTGGGGCAGAGCCGGGATGCAGAACCCCGTGGGCTGCTCTGGGGTCCCACCAGCAGGGGCTGGGGGCCAGCAGGGTGGGGAGGAGTTCAGGGGCCCAGCCCTGCCCCTATCATTCCGTCCCTGAGCAGTCTCAAGGCCTAGCCCCTGGACACGGTGGGTGACTTTGCAGCTTGCCGGGGCTCTCCTGGTGGATCCCGCTCCCTCCCGCTGGGCTGGGCAGAGGCGTGTCCTGACAACTGCCCCTGCCCTTCAGGGAGCTATGCCATGGCCGAGCTGGTGCGGAACGTGCGCAATGCGCAGGCTCCGGCGCGACCAGGTGCCCGCCTGGAGGAGGACACCGTGGTGGCCGTGCTCAACACCATCCACGAGATCGTGTCCGACAGCCTAGACAATGCGCGCTCACTACTGCAGGCCCAAGGCGTTCCAGCGCTGGTGGCCCTCGTCGCTGCCAGGTGGGTGAGAGTGCAGCCCGGGGCGGGCGGGGCCCGGGGGGCGGGGCTAGTGCTGACCCCGCCCTGCGCCTGGCCGCAGCCAATCGGTACGTGAAGCGAAGGCCGCCTCCCACGTGCTGCAGACTGTGTGGAGCTACAAGGAGCTGCGTGGCGCCCTGCAGAAGGATGGCTGGACCAAGGCACGCTTCCAGGTGCGGCCTGCCTGGCCTTTCTTTTCCTCTTTCACTTCTCCAGGCTAGGTCCCCCACAGGAGTGCCCCTGACACCACACCCTGTTTTGTGCCCCCCCCACCTCCACCCCCAGTCAGCCGCTGCTACTGCTAAGGGACCCAAAGGAGCACCGAGTCCCGGAGGCTTTGACGACAGCACGCTGCCACTGGTGGACAAGAGCCTTGGTGAATACAGGGTCGGGGCGTGGAAACCTATCTCTGAGGTATAAGAGATGCTCCTCCACCTAGATGCATTGATGGTGACAAGGCAGGTGAGGGGTAGGGGGGCCCCTTTCCTGGCTTGCAGCCTCCTACAACCTCTACACCCGTGGTGTCCACATTGATGTTAAGTGGGGGTGGGGGGGTGTCAATGGCAGAGGCCCGGCAGAATGGTGCAAAGATGTTAGCGACAAAGCGTACCCAGGGTCAACAGAGGCCAGCCCTGCTGTGGGTTTGTCTGTCCTGGTATCCCCACTGGTTCTTGCAACCAGCCAGCCACCTGGCTTGTACCTTGCAGATGGCGAGAAACCAGGCAGCCGGGACGTGATCCCCATGGAAGCACTTGGCCCAGGTGAGTGCAGATACAGGGCTGCTTGTTTCCTGTGGGGGGGGCGGGGGCGGGGATGGCGCTGAAATGGGCCAGGTGGTTTTGCCTTGTGTGTTTGGTGCTGGGAAAGCCTTCCAAGGAGGTGCTGGTTGGAAAAGAGAATTTGGTTTAGGGGTGCTGCTGAGGGGGCTGGGCAACCAGGGAGGGGTCAGTGCCCAGCCACAGTCTCTGGTCTGCCAGCCCAAGGGGGCTGGAGGGTTCTGAGCCACCATGGTGCGAGGGGCCATGAGAAGACCTGGCCTAAGTCTCCAGCACAGTGCTGGGGCAGGGCAGGTGGGGGTATCTCCCAATGCACCCTGTCCCAGGGGCCCCCTGTGTCTGGGCTGAGAGGGAGATCTGCTCCTGCGATGCCTGCCCCTCAGAGTTCCCCTCATGTCCCCACCCCAAGACGGATACTCCACTGTGGACCGGAGGGAGCGGAGGGCTCGAGGCAGTGACCCTGCAGGGGAGGCCTCTGAGAAGGAACCGTTGAAAGTAAGTGGCTGTGGGCAGGTGCCTAGGGAGGTGCCTAGGGCATGCCTGAGAGGGGCCCTGGCAAGGTGCTGAGTTTAGGCTGGCCGGTCCACCTGGGGTGGGGCTCACCTGCAGGGCAGCTGGGCTGGGAGATGGAGCCTGGGGCCTGGCCCCCCTGCCTTGGGAAGTTTATCGTCAGAGTCAGTCTGTGGGTGCGGGTGGTTTGAAGCTCACACCCACTGGGAGAGAGGGGGCATGGGACAGAGAGCACTGCCCAGAACAATGCACAAGGGCCAGGGGAGTCTGAGCACAAGTGTCTTCACCCTTCTCTGCCTGCGTGTGTGTGTGTGTATTTGGGGGCGGGGATGGGCCCACTGTTGTCCTGCCTCCAGGGTGGTACCTGCCAACCTGCTCTGTGACCATCCCCTGGCTTTGGGCACAGGCCTGTGTGTGTCCACGCGTCCGTGTGCATCTTTGTGAGCCACACTAGCTCAGCTCCCCCATCGTGTGCACCCCGACTCTGGCCTCACCCACTGAGCAGCCCAGCCCCCACCCATCAGTGCTGACTAACCTGCTCTGTTCTGCCTCTAACGCCCTCCTGCCCACTGCCTGTCCGCTGCAGCCCGACCCCGGCAGGAAGGTTCCTCCTGGGCCCAGCAGGCCCGCGGTCAGGCTGGTGGACGCCGTGGGGGACGCTAAGCCTCAGCCCGTTGACTCCTGGGTCTAGCTTGCATGCCTGGTACGTTCTCTCGTCTGGTTTTTCATTCAGCTGTTTCCTGTCCTCTGGGAAGGGGCTTCTCGTTAATCTCTGCTGGCTGCATGTTCTGTCCCTTGGTGCTCCCTGGTGGGACTCTGGCTTCCAGCTTAGCAGGCTCAAATGCCCATCTTAGGGATAGGCTGGTGTCTGAGACGGACATGCCCCCATGGGCCTGCAGTCCCGGCTCAGGCACTGTGTCATCGGGGCCCAGAGCAAATGGGGCCAGAGCAGGGACGGGCCCCCCACATTTAAATGCCCCAAGCACAGTGCCCCCCAAACGACCAGCAAGTCGGATTGGCCCTGATGCTGAGATTCTCGGGGTCAGCCTCTGCCACCTCCAGCAGCTGCCTTGGTCCACACTTTCGTTGGCCTAGTCTGTGGAGGGGTCCGCCAGACCCCGGGCCGCCCTGCTTAACCTTCCCCTCTCCCTCCATAGGTCTCGGGCCCAGCCATTTGTTCTTAGGGACCTGATCGTGGGAAGAAGGGAACTCCAGGGCCGGCCCTCCCAGACCCTGCTGTGGAGCTTGGAGCCCCCTGGCGGCCGGGGTTGGCAGCGCTTCTCGCCGGGGAGCCAGGGCCGGACATTCTGGACACACCTCCCTTCCCGCCCCTCGCTCCCTCCCTCCTAACTCCCTAGGCTGAGTTAGCTGTTTACTGACATGGTGCTGTGTGCGAGTGAGAGAGAGAGAGAGAGAGAGAGAGAGAGAAAGCCAGTGGAGCTGCCAGAGTGGGGCCCAGGGAAGCGGCAGGAAGGGCACCTGGCTTTGCTTTGGGGCTGGTGGTATAGAAGAGTGTGCTCTTGTGTGTGCGGGACCCCAGAGGAGCTTACAGCAGGGAAGGGAGGAGGGGGGCTCAGAGAAGGAGTTTGACTCTGGAAGGTAGAGGGGATCCGCTGGGCGCTGAGTCCCACCCTGCATGGCCCGTGGCGGGGGGTGGGGGGGCGGACTGGCCCATGCGTGCAGAGAGGCTTTGGAGGCAGCAAGATGGGGGTCAGGCTGTGCTTGCCCCCACCCTGCCCTCGGCTACATGGGACCCCAGTGCAGCAGGAGCCTTCCCTGAGCGACTCTGGCCCGGCCGTGGCTACAAGACCCTGTCTGCCGGAGCCCGGAGTCACCCCTCTGGGACTGACCTTCGGCAGCAGCGGGGGACGCTGCCTAGTGCCTGCTGTTTGTGACTTAAAAACCGAAGAAAAACACTGACAAAAAGCATTAAAAACAAAACCAAAATAAGACTGTATTGGTAAACACCTAAATTTTTGTAAGAAAACTTAAAAATTAAAAAAAGCAACAAAGGAAACTTCCTATTTTCTGCGGCTCAGATCCTTTGCCATCAGCTGCTCGCTCTTCCCTGCTTGCCAGGTGGGGCATGGGTGGAGGTGGCTCCCGGGTGTCCATGTGCTCTGTCCAGAGGGGGCTCAGCTCCCAGGCTGCAGGGGTGTTTCTGCACATGTCCTCCCAGGCTCACTGCGATCCCCTTTTTGCACACACACACACAGGAGAGGGCTTGCTTTGGGGTGGTTAGCTAGGCCCTGATTCCCACGGTGGTGTCCTGGCCAGAGGTCAGTCTGCACACAGGTGGGCTCAGTCAGGATTGGGGGGGCGGGGGTGGGATCCCTGGAGAGCCTCTGAGGTAGCTAGGGGGCCTTGGGGCCAGGAGCCAGGGTTGGGACTGGGGATTTAGGCAGCTGTGGATTTAGGTAGATGCAAAGCAATTCTACTTCCCTTGCTAGCTGGGCAGCTGTAGAAGCGCCAGAGCTGACCTGAGCCCAGTCTTCCATAAACAAGGCCGAGTAGGACTGGGGAAGTTGGCTTCTACTCAGTGCCACACAGGGACCCCAAGGGGCCAGGTGCCAGAGAGCTCAACACCCTGCACTGTGGTGGGGGCCCCATGTCCACCATTCCCTAGTGCCTGCTTGGTCAGAGATAGACAGGAAGGCTGACCAGCAGCCCTGTTCCAGTTTCCCAGGACAGCCTCCAGATGGGGGCTCACCTCAGCCTGCCCACATCCCCATGGGGATGCAACAGATAACCTCAGCCTGGCCACATGAGCCCCCTGGGCCAACATTAGCATCCAGTGAAGGGGAGCACTAGCTGAGGGCATCACAGGAAAGAAGGAGCGGGGGAGCAGTTAAAAAGAAGCACTAAGTTGATCTATTTAAATATTTAAAATTTTAATTTCTCTTTTAGCATCTTTTAAACATGATACTGGTATACAGGATTAGTAGTAGTGAGCTGATTTTAGTAAAGAAGGTATATTTCATTCTTAAAAAGGTGAAAGAACTCAGGAATCACAAGTGGGTGTGAGTTGTTGGGCACGGTGCCATCACTGAGGCATTGCTGCCACCTGGTGACAGCAAACCTCGAGGACAGACTGCGAGTGCACAGCTCAACAGTTTCCACAGGTTCCCACTTCCAGCGTCTACTGCATATGTCGATGCCTGAAGACCCATCTGCGTAAGAAACCCTATTGATTGAAATGCTGGTGGGAGCAAGAGACACTGTCCTGGGCACCACCCGTCCTGATTTGGTATTTACAAACATACTTTACAGATTTATTGCAATGACTGTGTATGGTGAGTGGGCCACACTTGGGGTAGACCAGGGGTGACAGCCCGGAGTCGCCGTGGAGAGGGGCCAGGGTCGGCAGGCTTTGGGCTCAAACGCCTCAAGCGTGCTACACTGGACCCCAGAACTGCAAAAGCAGGTTGGCAGGGGCGCATCCCTTGTGCCCTCAGGCTTGGCAGGGGATCCGGGAGCAGGGTGGGTGGTCAAGGCTGTGTTGGGCTGCCCGGGCCCATGTAGACAACCTTCTCCAGGCCATCCACTGCCTTTGAGTATTCCAGGTACGAGGTGAAGTGTGTGCATTCAAAGCGGCTGTTCCCGCGCACGTATGCCAGGAAATCTGGTGTTCCCGGGAAGATGACGTTGTCGGCCAGCAACACTGTCTCCTTCCGTAGCAGGCCACACTCCTGCGGGGGACAGATGGTGGGAAAGGGTGAGGATGACAGGTGCCCGGCAAGCCCGTCCCAAACTGGGAGGATAAGTGCTCTTGGAGATGGTGGCTCCATACACTGGCCTCTGCCTGGCCTGGAGTCAGCCCCGCTCCAGCTCCTGGGGTCACAAGGGTCTCCCCACTGCCTCCCATCTCCTCCCTGGCAGCTGAGCACAAGTCCTGCCTCCAGAATGTGGCTCTGTGACGGAAACTCTTTTGCTCCCCGTTAGGTCCTGCGTCCCCAGCCCCTAGGACAGCGTGTGGCAGGCACACAGGAGTTGTTCAGTGATGCTAGCCGGATGAGGAAGTGGAAGAGACAACGGAGCCAGGATTCCGGCCATAAGGCCGACTCAAGGCCAGCGGGTCCTTCGGTCACCTGGTGCCGGGCTCTTGCAGGTGAGATGTGCGCTGTCACTTGAGGTCTTCACTGGCCTGACCAGGGTGACCCTGCAGGGATGGGGGCCCGTCGGGGCTTTGCTCTGGACATCCCCAAACTATGGCATGTGAGACGCCCCTTCTCTGCCAGCGCCTGGGCCTAGGCTCTGCAGAAGGAAGGAGCAGATAGACACGGCCAGGGTGGTGCGCTGGGGGCAAGGCTGCCTAGATTATAGGAAGCAATGGAAAGAGAGCTGGAGAGGAATTGCTTGCCTGTGCGGGAGGGGCAGACCAGGGCAACTGGTCACCCCAGTTGCCTTGTCCTAGGTTTAACTTTGGAAGCAGAGAGCTGCTTTTTCACATGATCATAAAAGTTAAAAAAAATAAGCAATCCGAAACCTCAAAAGCAAAATCAAAGTGACCCCAGGCAGGTCTCAAATTGCCAACAGGACCACATGCAATGGAGCATCTCTAAGTGACTTAAAAACAAGGGCTTTAACTCTGCATCCCACTCCCCCCCTCCTCCGCCGCCCCAGGGATGTGCCCTAGCACAGAGTCTTAGAAGTGTCTCACTTCTCCTGGTGGCCATGGTCCCTTCCAGCCTGTGCGCTGTGGGGGAAGCCAAGGGTCCTCCGTAGCCAGACTGGAAAACTCAGCTGTGAGGTCAGTGAGGCGAGAGACAACCCACGAGCCAGAATTTGAACAGTTAGGTACCACTGTGAATCATGGCGCATTTCCTCATATAAAAAGAAAGCTCCGTAGCACTCTTGGCTAGAAAGCCCTAGAATGTCCCGGAGGAGGCGCCCCGGGCCCAAGCCCCGGAAACGCAGCTCAGGTCTCCAGCCGGAAGCAGACAGGGTAAGCAGGAGCAGACTTCAGGAGGCACTGCTGGCCCCAGATGGGACAGTCAGTGGCCTGAAAGTCATCAGACACAGGAAACCAATGAGTTAACCAGGAAAGAAGGAACAAAAGAAAGAAGCTTTGGGCACGTTTGGAGGGCGCTGGGGCCTACCCACCCTTGAAGAAGCTGGACGGAAGGGAGAAAAAGGCAGCACCTATCCTGCCTTTCCCCAGCCACCACACGCCTCCCAACACGGGACACAGACCCCTCGGAGAATTCTGGCCAGAAGCCGACCATGTCTGAGCAAACCTGCTGCACGAAGCCCTGCGGGGAGGAAACAGCCTTCCTGGAGGTGGTTTTAAACTGTGCACAGTTCCTTTTCCGTTGGGTGGGCACCGGGCTTAGTGACTCGCCTCTAACAAAGGGAAGGAGGCAGAGGCAGCGGCGTATCCGCCTGCAGAGGCACCACGGCTCCTGTGTTGCCCCTCCCATCTCTGCCTCCCACCCCTGGCTATAGGGAAAGCCAGCCGCCGCCATGTTGTGAGGACACCCAAGCAGCCCCGTGGAGAGCCCGTGAGACAGCCCGTGAGACATGGCACTGAGGCCTCCTCAGAGCAGCCATCCGATTTCAAATTGCCACCCACCCCTGCCAGCCTCTAAGCCCCGACCGAGAGAGGCACGGCGGGGCCGCTGCAGAGCCAGGCTGACCCGGCAAAAGCCGAGGGCCCGCAGAGCCCAGCTGCGGGGCTAAAGAATGCGTGTGTAAAAAGCACAGTCATTCCCAATTCGTGACTTCTTTTCTTTTGAGATAATTACCAGCTTTGAACAAGCAGCACTGAGAAAACTATTAGTTTCCTAGTTACTAAACAGCAATATTTGCTACTTTTCTATAAATGCAGGCCCTGCAATTATCACACACACCAGAGCTGCTGAAATCCCTCCCTCCCTGTGCAGGCCCGGCTGGGTTGGCGGTCTGGCCTCTGCCCTCAACACCTGATTTCCAGGTTCATGCCCCTGGCCTAGGGATGGGCCTCCCCCGGCCAGCTGTGCTCCCCACAGCTGCCTCACTCCTGGCCCAAGGGTCTCCTTGCCATCCCCCCACTGAGCACCTGTCTCAGCAGGTGACCAGTCCAACTTCTAGCTCCTGGCTCCCCCATCCCCCTCCACCCTCAGAGCTCAGCACCACCCTCTCTACAGCCATCCCTCCCCACACTCCATGCACCCAACACAGATCTTTTCTGGGGACAGATCTAACCTTGTCCTCACCCACTTAAAACCCCCCATGTCCCCACCGGTGTGTGGTGTTCAGGGCCCTCCACGCGTGGCTCTGGGCCACTGCCCCAGGATATCCCCACAATATCCTGTGCCCTCATAGACCCCCGGCCAGGGCAGGTTCCTTCCTGCGTGGCCAAGCACCTGGCCCTCCACGTCTGCACTAGAACCACTGGTGCAAGGTCCTGCCCAGCCTCCAGCCACGGCTCCGGTGGCCATGCAGCCCACGCTCACAGTCCCTCTGCACCGGGCAGAGTGGCCAGCCCATGGGGGAACTGAGGTGGGTGAGCATGGGATGGACAACATGGAATCACTCCATGCTGACCACCAGGAGGGGGAGGCCGTGGTGGGGCGAAACATCCGAGCCCCCAGTGGAGGACCAAGTAGCCACGAAGTGTGATCTTGACCACCCACGTGGGGGAAGGTAGTGATCATCGATATAAAGCTGTGTGTATCAGCTCATTAAGGGCCTGCCCGGTGCCCCACCTGGGGACGAGGCAGCCTCACTTGTGGCTGGCCAAGCAGCCGCACTGAGGGCTGGGACAGGATGGGATGTGAGGACAGGGACAGAGGGGTGGAGGGGGCTGCGCAGTAAGAAGCCTCAGGGGAAAACAGGCAGGAGATGCCCTGTTGGTGCTCACCCCTCCCTGCCATCCCAGCGCAGGCCACCTAGCAGGCCTAGCCAACTCCTTCTGCCCAGAACACCCTTCCTCCCATCTCCATGCCGCCCTTGAGGCCTCCTCTGGCCCTCCACACTCCCTGCCCAAATCACCGATGCCGCCAGGGCCAGCCAGGGCAGCCCCTGCACCAGCAGCCAGCAACAAGGCCCATGTGGGCCAGGTGGTTGCACAACTCACCTCCAGGAGGAGCGTGTCCGGCAGGTACCGGTCCTTCCAGTGGTCGAGGAAGACCATGTCTAGCGTGTCCACATCATATTTCTTCTTCAGCTGCGGGATGAAGTCCTGGGATGCCCCGACCACAACGGTGACCTGGAACGGCACTCTGTCGGTGCCCATACTCACAGACCGCCCTGCCTGGACACCGGCTCGAGTGTCACCACCAGTGTTCTTTGGGGTTCTGGGGAGATAAGTCCCCACTCTACCCCCTCCCTCCAAGGGTGGTCTTGGGAGTTTCCTGCTCTGTGCAACAGGGTGGCAAGACCTCCCTCACAGAGCTGCTGGGGGTTCCGGGAAACCTGGCCTGGGAGGCACCACGAGGCCAGGTACAACAGGCTGAATGCGGCCTTGAACTGCACTGGGGCGACCCAGGCCCTTCCCCTCTGCCTCGCACAGCCCCTGGCGCCTCCGTGCCTGCACTCTGCACCCTGGGGCGGCAACACACCCTGTCCTGCAGGCCCGCGAAGTCCAGCATCTGCTGGGTGATGGCGGCGTAGTCCGGGTTGATCTCAATGGTGAGCAGGCGGGCCCCGGGCTCCAGCAGGCGGGCCATGCGCACGGCCGAGTAGCCGCAGTAGGCGCCCAGCTCCAGCACCACCCGCGGGCACTGCTCCCGCACCACCGCATCCAAGATCTGGCCTGCGGGGCGGAGGAGGGCGTGAGCGCAGCAGAGGGAGGTGACCCACTCCTGGTCCTGGGCCCGCTCCTTCCAGACTGAGCATCGGCCCCTCCCGATGCCTGCTCCCCCCCCCCCCCCCATCGCACTAAACACACCCTCCGAGCTTCCAGAGTCCCTCAGGCCTCTGGGTCTCAGCACACGCTAGTCCCTCTCTTTCGCATGGTTCCTAACTGAGCCCAACTCGTCCTAACCCAGAGCTGCCCCCTGCGGAAGCCTTCACCCCACCGTGCCCACAGGCTGCACTCAGGGCCTCCCTGGCACCGCCCCCCCCCCCCGGCCTGGACACTGTCAGAGGCTCCAAGGGGGCTGGACAATGGCTATCTCATCTGTCCCCAGGGCCCAGCTCCCAGGGGTATAGCACAGCACAGGCCCGTACCCCAGGCTGGAGTCCAAAGGTCAGGAGGCGGCCCTGGAGCCTGAGCGGAACAGAGTCCCAGGAGCTCTGTGCACCCTCATGCCCAGCAGGGACAGCTGGCGTCACCCAGCTCCATGAGAAGGCATGCCAGTGCCAGGCCTACCGACTAATGTCGGCTGAGTCGCTGTGTGGCAAGGAAGGGTCCCGGGCAGTTTATCGAACGTCCGTCCCTCCCCACAAGGACAGTGATGCGGATGCCGGGGCCTCTGCACAGCCTTTACCCCTGGCCGGGGAGCAGCTGCGTGGGTAGCTCAGGCCTCCAGGGCTCCAGGCAAGCCCCCACCCCAACACCCAGCAGCAGTGACAACAGGCCTCTCCTTTACAGGCGGTGCTGCCCCTGCCGAGGTCCCCTTTCCCATGCCCACTACCTGCTGGCCGGGCTGCCCACCTTTCTTGTCACCCACGTTCATAGCCCACTCCTTCTCCAAGCAGTAGGTATCGATGGCCTTCAGCACGCTTTGTGGGTCCCCGGCCACTGCGTGCTGCAGCACATGGTGCAGGATGCGCTGCTCCTTGGTGTTGCCCATGAACAGGTTGTAGAGGGGCTGCACGACCAGCTCGTGCCAGTAGATAAAGGGTATGGCCAAGCCCCAGCGTCGCAGGCACAGCACCAGCGCCAGGAGCACCAGGCCCAGGGAGAAGGCTGCCAACAGCAGTGGTGGGGCCTCCGGCATCTAAGACAGGGCAGGGATACAGTGGGGTAAGGAGGAGGGGAGAGAAGGGGGAGGGCAACGGGCTTCGGTGCTTCGTGGCTGGCCAGGAAGCCCCGTAGCCAGCTTGGGGGCTCAAAGCCCCTCGGCATTAGTGCAGACCTGCCCCTCCTGGCTTACCCACCCTCTCCTCCATTTGGGGGTGCTGCTCTTGCCCCCCATTGCTGATGGGAGCCTTCGAGAGGCTAGCCATGTGTCCCAATTGCCCGGCTCATCTCAGTGCCAGGGGAATGCAGACCTCCTGCCCCTGGGGCTGCTCCCTCAGGCGCACAGAGCAGGTGCTGTGTCTGGCCCTCCTGCCTGGGGACCCTCCCGGACAGCCCCAACGGAGGTGGGCACAGGGGAGGCCCCGTCCGTGTACAGCTCTCTTGGGTCCTCACACGAGGAATAGTCGGGGACACTCGTGTGGCCCTTTAAGTGAGTTTCCAGGTAAGAACACAGGCGGTGCCCAGGCCAGGCACACAGGACAGAGACCTGCTCGCCACTCCCCTCGGGGACAGCCACCCGTGCTGCATCCGCCCTGGGTGAAGGCCAGCCTTGTCGCCTGCACCATAGGTGAGGGAGACCCCCCAGCTGTAGCAGACAACTACTGGGACAGCACCACTTCCCCCTGGCAACCTCCCTTCAGGTAGCTCGGGACCCAGTCAGATGGGGCCCCTGGAGACACAGGCAAGGTTGAGCCCCTCAGCCCTGGGCACCTGGCCAGCACAGAGCAGAGTCTGCGGTATTCTGGGCAGATGCTCAGAGTTCAGGCAAGACATCTTAAAAAATGGGAAAGGACAAAAATAAAGAGGAACATGGGAAGCTTCCGCCGGGGCCGATGGGTCGCTCTGAGGTGCCTCACAAGGAAGGGCCATGGAACCCCAGCAACCACACAGGCCCTTGCTCTCCCAGAGGCTCCGATTTGGAAAGGCACATCCGGGAGAGCAGGCAGGCTGAGGGCCTTGGTGGCAAGAGCGCTTGAGGACCTTTGAGCACTCTACACCCCACCACGCTGGACCATGAGGAGACAGTGGTGGTCTGGGGAACAGGGCAGAGGAAGGGAAAACTGAGGCTCTGCCCCAAGGGAGTGTGGACACCCAGATTCTGGTGTTTTAGGCCATGTGGCCTATTTACACTGAACACTTTATCAATGGGTCGGAGTGTGCACACACAATGGGCCCCAATCCTCTGCCCACCCTTGCTCTCCTGTCCCCAGGCCCACCCTGACCTTCAGAACCCTCTCCCAGCCGGCTCCTGCCTTCCGTGCTCAAGAATGGGTCTGTGCACTCCTTCTCTGAGCTCAGCAGCAAAGCAGAGAAATTTTGTGCAGGATTCTTTTGCCTTTAGATCTCACCGACAGAAACAATAACCTGAAAATGACCAGGGTCCAGATATCTGGGCCACTTCCTCAAGGCCAGCCTTGCCCACTATGGCAGCGCTTCACCCTTCCGTCCTCAGAGAGCTGAAGGCCCCAAAGAGGTAGTGAGATTTCAGCCTGGGACACCAGGGACACAGATGACAGCAGAAGGCTTGAAGTCCTGAGCAGGTGTGGCAGGTCTCAGCACCAGAGTGTGGTGCCCCTGCCTGGGGTACACGCTGGGCCCCACCATGCCAGAAAGAGTATACATCAGGTGTCCTGTCTCCTGAAGCTCCGGGGCCCACACTGGGCAAGGGCCCCTGAAGGGCAGCATGCACCATGACCCAGGAGGCCGGTGAGGGGGCCACACGAGGGGAGGGTACAGTGGATAAGGGCGGACTATCTCTCTTCTGGGGGACAGCTGACAGGAAGCAGTGAGGGGAGGCCCCTGCAGCCTGAAGGAGCTGGAACTTTCTACTGCTTAGGATTTCCTAACCACACACCTGTGTTGCTTTGTCATTACTATTATTACTCGTAGTAGTGTTTGGGTGATGATAAAATGGGCCACTCTGTTTTATTCTCCGCATTTAAAAAAATATCCAGTAAATGTTGGAAATAAATATCAAAAATAAGAAGTAATATTCTACTTAGGTAACCAATTACTTGCTGGACTCTGGGGTCATAAACTATAAATTTCAATCTCCGTAATGCTTGGCTTGTGTTAAAAATCTGGCTTGTAAATCTCTAATCTCTAGATCTGTCTGCACAGCACTGTGTACCTCAGGGCTGATAGGAGGGCACAGGGAGGGGCCACACCCAGGAGGTGGCTCTGCTTTGGCTCTGAGTCCTGGTTACCTAACAGACATGCAAACAGAAAGGGCAATGCTAAACCATTCTGGGGGGAGGGGGCATCATCAGGAGGATAAAGGAAACTCAACCCCCGGCCAGGAGGCCAGAGCACAGAAGCCAAGTGGCAACTCTCAGATCCTCTCTGTTTTGTATGTGTTCAAAACAAGCCATAAGGGAAACTTTTTAAGTGGCTCGCTGAGCACAGTTTCAAACGTGGTTTCTTGGCCACATCAAGGGTTGGAGGCAAAGCTTCGGTGCAGGATCCCGGGTCTCCTATCTTTCATGGCTGTTGACCTCTGGGCAGTGGTGGTAGTGCAGGGAGAAGCTGCTCATGGACTTCGGGGTTTGGCTGAAGAGGCTAGGCCTTTATAAGGCTTCCACAGATGATACATTTAGTATCATGAGAGCATGAAAGAAATAAAGGGAGACACAAATTCATGGAAAGACATCCCATGTTCATGGACTGGAAGATTCGATATTGCTAAGATGTCAGTGTGAAAGTCCTCTACAGATACAATGCAACCCTATCAAAATTCCAATGGCATTTTTTTGTAGGAATAGAAAAATCCTCCAAAAGGTCATTTGGAATCCGAATAGCCAAACAATCTGGAGAAAGAACAGAGTTGGAGGGCTCACACTTCGTGATTTCAAAACTTACTACAAAGCTACAGTAAATAAGACAGTGTGGTACTAGCACAAGGTAAACATACAAGCCAACAGAACAAAACTGAGAGGCCAGAAATAAACCCTCACATCTATGATCAAATGATTTTTTAACAAGAGTGCCAGGACCACTCTATGGGAAAGAACAGTCCCTCTAATAAATGGCTTTGGGACAAACAGATTTCCACATGCAAAAGAATAATACACACCACATCCAAATTTAACTCAAAATGGATCAAAGCCTTGACTTCCAGGCTAACACTATAAAACTCTTAGTAGAAAACATAGGAGTAAATCTTCATGACCTTGAATTTGGCAATGGATTCTTAGATATGACACCAAAAGCACAGGCAACAAAAGAAAAATAAATTGAATTTCATTAAAATTAAAAGCATCAAAGGACATTATCAAAAGAACCAAAGGACATCAGGACAACCCACAGAATGGGAGAAAATATTTGCAAATCATACATCTGATGAGGGTCTAATATCTTGAAAATATAGGGGCGCCTGGGTGGCTCAGTCACTTAAGCATCTGACTCTTGGTTTCGGCTCAGGTCATGATCTCGGGGTCGTGGGATCGAGCCCCATGTGGGGCTCTGTGCTCAGCGGGGAGTCTGCTTGGAATTCTTTCTCTGCCTCTGCCCCTCCCCCTGCTCATGCCTCGCTCTCTCTCAAAAAAAAGGGGGGGGGGTCTTGAATATATAAAGAATTCCTACTTTGCAACAACAAAAAGACAAACAACCCGATTAGAAAATGGGCAAAGGACATTTCTCCAAAGATCTACAAATGACCAATAAGCATATGGAAAGGTGCCCAACATCATTAGTCATTATGGAAATGCAAATTGAAACCACCCAAGATAGCACGTTACACCCATTAGGGCAGCTATTTTCCAAAAAAAGTTGGTAAATGTTAAATAACAAATGTTGATGAGGATGTGGGAAAACCGGAATCCTTGTGCGCTGCTGACAGCAACGCGAAATGGTGCAGCTGCCGTGGGAAACAGTCTGGTGGTTTCTCAAAAAGTTAAATATAGAACTATCATATGATCAGCAATGCCACTCCTGGGTGCATACTCAAAAGAACTGGAAGCAGGGACTTGAACCAATGTTCACAGCGGCATTATTCACAACAACCAAACGGTACAAACAGCCCGTCTATCAAGAGATGAATGGATGTGGTGTGTCCCTACAATGAATTGTACTTCGTCACTAACATGAATGAAACAATGATTCATGCTACCACATGGATGAACCATGTTAGACATTATGGTACGTAAACAAAGGCACAAAAGGATAGATACTATAGGATTCCACTCACATGAAATATGTAGAGTAGGCAAATCCATAGAGAAAGAAAGTAGAATAGAAGCTGCTGGGGGCTGGTGGGGGGGGCATGGGTATGGTGTTTGTTTTGGGGATGATGAGAAAAAGTTCTGGAAATAGTGACAATGGTTACACAACACCGTGAATGTACTTAATACCACTGAATTGTACACCTGTAACACTGAAATGGTTAAAATGGCAAATTTTAACTTATGTATTTTTTTTTTAAATTTAATTTTTAAGTAATCTCTACACCCAACGTGGGGCTCAAACTCACAACCCCGAGATGAAGAGATGCACGCTCCATTGACTGAGCCAGCCAGGTGTCCCTAACTTAAGTTTTACTACAGTAAAAAGAACACAGTGTGAAACAAACAAAACAGGCAACCCTGTTTCTGGCCCTCCCTGTTCCAAAAAAGGAAAAGGGACACGCCAATCCCCGTAAGGAAGCAGGATCCAGAAAATCAACCGCCACTCCCATCTCCCTAGGGGACCCAGGGCGCTCAGGAGTCTCTTGCCCTAACCCTGCTAATTGGCTGTGGGGGGCAACGGGGGCGGGGGGGGCGGGTGCAGCATGGACACCTGGGAGGGACACACTCATGGTCCTTCCCGGGGGCAGTGGAGGGGGCCTTCCTTTCTCAGCAGAGTCTGCTTGCCCGGTGTGCTTCCTTCCGACAGCCTACGGTGTATTGCCAGCATCAATCTCTTCACAGACCCCTCTCCCCACAGGGCAAAAAATAACACCCAGCCCCAAACCCTCCTTATCATAAGCCCATCCTTCAGTATTCCCCCTGCAACCACAAAACCATAACCTCCATCAACTCTGATCACCGTTTATCATCCTCCAGACCCAACGGGGGCAATCAAGATGCTTGGCAGCTGGGCCAAGACCCCCAGCCACCCCTGATCCAAGGTGGGGACAGGCGCATGGGCCCCTGACACCCAGAGCCACTGGGCCCAGGACCTTCAGTTCCATCATCCTTTGTGACAAAAGTGCTTCTCTATATCCAGCCTGACACACGGTACAATTTCACCGAGGCCTGGCCCCCCAACACGTGCGTGGGGGGGGCTCCACTCCCTGCCAGGTCTGCCCCTTCCTTGCCCACTCAGTTCTTAAGCTCCAGCCCTGTGGGATGGGTACCTCGGTGCTGCTTCTGTCTCTCTCTCTGCTTCGTAGCCAGATGGTCTATCCCTTGTGTCAGCTAGTCATTGTTCTTTTATGCATTTAACATATCCTAGATGACACTCTTTTTTCTCTAAAGGAAATGAAAATGTTTTTCATAAATATATTGCGAGCAACCGTCAGTGGATAAGTTACCGAGACTCTTACCATTCTGTAAAAAGATGAATCAATTGTTTGACATCATTCCTAGGCTCATTGAAAAAACCCGTGAGAGTTCACTAGACCTTTTGGTTCCTCTCTGAGGATCTGCTGTTATGCCCACATTGCCATCACCTCCTTCTGAAGAGCAGGTCCCTGCCCACACTTGTTCTGGAAATGAGGGAGGGCCAGGATGGTCCTTGTGCCTGAGGCTGCAGGAGCATCAGAAGTCCAGGCCAGAGGGAATGCAGGCCACCTCCCTGACCAAGAGCTGCAGGGCCGAGCATCCCAGCTCCCCCAGTCACATCTGACCCTGTCTTAGCACTTGCTTCTTGGAGGACCCCCACCACAGGCCCAACCCCGCTTCTGGTCGACGGGCTCATGCACTAGAAGCAGGGCCAGCTGTCTTGGCTCTGAATGGACAGGCCTCAGAGTGCACAGAACATTCTGGGGGCAACAAAAGGCAGGCTGGCCAGGATCCCTGTGGGGAGGACAGAAAGGTGGGGGTGGAGTGGGCCAGGAGAGGCCTGCCAGGGTGAGCGTCCAGGGAGGGGTGGTTGGCCGCCTGCCCCACAGGCCAGCGTACAGGGCAAAGCCCAAGATCCCACTCTGCCTGGGGACTGGGACAGTTCTGGTGGCTCATGGGCACTATCAGCAAAGCCCCAGCAACTGTCTGCCTCCAGCCCTGCCCGTGTGCGAACTGAATGTGGACTCCCCATTTTACTCCTCAAAGGCTGGATGGCAGCCCTTTGTTCCGTCTCTGGTCTGCCGCTCACTTAGGGCATCTGGTGGTGAGTCGGACTCCCGATCCAGTGCTCCTGACAAACATCCATTACAGCAGCGAGGGCAGGTTTCGATTCCATGATTCTGAATATACTCTCAGAGGTTGGGTGAGAGGCCAGGCTTCGAAATGGTAGCTCCTGGGCTGGAAGTACTTCCTGGCTTCTGGGGAGGCCTTTTTGTCTCTCTGGTTGATCGTGCTCCTCCCACAGGAGCTTCTCAGTTGACTGAAACCCCCTTCTCGCACCCCTGCTGACAATGTGCCACCATGGTGCTAATTCTGTCCACTTCCTTTCCGATTGGCATGTCTTCACTAAGGATAATTTGGAACTTCAATGGCGTTCGTGGGAAACTGCAGATCTCCCCAAAGTGGCTCCTGAGACCTCTCCCTTCCATCTCCTCTGCTCCTCCTTCCTCCCGTACCACCTTTGTTCTCCCTCCAGCTCCCCTGCATCCTCTGATATGACCCCTGCAAGCCCCTACCTCCTCCTTCCCACCCACCCTGCCAGACCTTCCCCTTTCCTCCAGACCCTCAGCTCCCACAGTCACTGGCACATAGACCCTCCTGCCCCATCGGGGGCTCTCAAAGGACTCAGGGACCCCCAATAGTAACCACCTGAGGTTGAACAAGAAAAAAAAAAAGCCAACTGGAAACAGACATTAGTCCACAGCCTCCATAAGATTATATACCAGGGCAAAAAAATCTTAAAGGCCTCCTCCATGAACACTGGTGAAAAGCTTTAGCCCTCATATTGAACAGGTAACTAACCTGCTCCATCTGCTAGAAACACAATTCAGATAAAAACATAAAATGAGGAGCGCCTGGGTGGCTCAGTTGTTGGGTGTCTACCTTCGGCTCAGGTCATGATCCCAGGGGCCTGGGATCGAGCCCCACATCGGGCTCTCTCCTCAGCGGGAAGCCTGCTTCTCCCTCCCCCACTCCCCCTGCTCATGTTCCCCCTCTCGCTGTGTGTCTGTCAAAAAATAAATAAAATCTTTAAAAAAAAATATATATATATATATATAAAATGAAACAAAGACAAGGTCCAACTCTCATATAAACTAGTGAGTTTTATATAATTGTATTTATGC
Source organism: Halichoerus grypus (assembly GCF_964656455.1). NCBI lineage: Eukaryota > Metazoa > Chordata > Mammalia > Carnivora > Phocidae > Halichoerus > Halichoerus grypus. The sequence continues at coordinate 62,408,745 of NC_135724.1, forward strand.
CTGATGCATGGCTATAAGTTTTAAATGAAAACCGTAAGATCTCCATTTGCACCTGTCTGCATGTTTACGTATGTATGTACACACGGGTGTGTGTAGTATCTCTACCTCCAGAGGTATTACCAAATTAATTTATAAAATCCCTTAAAGTAGCTCTATCTTTATCTAATTGGCTTAGAGAAAAATAAGCACTTAAATAAATTAAATCTTCCCCAAACGCCCAGGAATATAAGAACCAACTCAACTGTTATTCAAGTGTACATAATTTGGGTAATCTTTGGTAAATAAGACTAGCTTAATATTGTTGATTTAATGAAACAGGTATATCTTCAGTGTTATCAACATTAAATATAATACAAACATACATTTTTATTCTACTTTGGCTTACCAGTCAAATAAACTAATATTATATCTACTCAATGTTTAAGATTGCACATATGATAAATCCGATTTTCATCAAACTGAGTTCCTATTCTTTTTTTAAAGATTTATTTATTTATTTATTTGAGAGAGAAAGAACCTCAAGCAGACTCCTTGCTGAGCTAGGAGCCCAATGCAGGGCCATTCCCATGACCCTGAGATCATGACCTGAGCTGAAATTAAGACCTGGTCACCCAGCCGAGCCACCGAGGTACCCCTCAACAATCATCGTTGTTTTATAATATATCTGCCTCCAAGCGCCTAGCTGGCTCAGTCAGTAGAGCCTGTGACTCTTGATCTTGGGGTCGTGAGTTCAAGCCCCATGTTAGGGATAGAGATTACTTAAAATATATATGTATATACGTATCTGCTTCTAAAAACTGTCTCCAAAATCTTTCTGGTAATTAGCGACCTTAGAGTTATGCCAAGTTAAGTCAAATTAACAGATATTCATTGAATACATAATTTCTACATAAGATAAAGTGCTGAAACACTCATTATTAATTATAGTTTAAGTTTTAGGGCGCCTGGGTGACTCAGTTGCTTAAGCATCTACCTTCGGCTCAGGTCCTGATCCTGAGGTCCTAAGACAGATTATTTGTCTTCCCCCTTCCACCAGGCTCCCTGCTCAGCAGGGAGCTTGCTTCTCCCTCTTCCTCTGCCCCTCCCCCTGCTCGTGCTGTTTCTTGCTCTCCCTCTATCTCAAATAAATAAATAAAATCTTAAAAAGATATATTTGTACTATTCAGAGTATATACGTCTATAGATTATGACACGGCATACTCATAAAATTTGCTAATCTGTTACAGAATACTGGTGTATGACTGATGATTCATAATTACCTACATCCTAGTTTTCTCTGTAAAATAAAGGTGGCGAATGGCTAAAAATTATAATCAGTATATGAAAATAAAACAACTACTACAAACAAGGCGAAGCGAAACAACTTTGCATACAAAGAATTTGAGGAAAATAGCATGTGTTTCACATGAAAAGTATGCAAAGAATGTAGGATTTGTTTTTGTTAAGGAAAGAAGTATCCTAGGGTTACATTTTCAAAAAGGGAAAGTATAGGACAAGAACCTGAATGGATATAGGAAGTTGTAGGTCAAAGCTGGCTAAGATTAAATGGATTTATATATAAAGTTTTTGAAATAAGCTTTACTATCAATAACATACTAATGTAAAACTAGAGTTTGGTTTTCTCTCTGCTAAAGCAACAAAACTTCTTGGATTACTGGTCTGCTTTTAACAAGAGATTATGAAAGGTTTTTCTTTACCGTCTGAGTAATCTTTACCAACATTTCCCTTTTGTGGAAACAAAGATTCTCTCCTATCAAAATAATTTTCTGTGTTTCATGTTGTCATTACCATGTCCTTGATTACGTAAGATAATCTAGTCTTCTCACTGGCAAAAGAGCCAAGTAGTTTTTTTTTAAACAATCATGTTATCTCCTATGTTTACTTATGAATTCTTATATTGTCACTTAGGTTAGGTAAATAACCAAAAAATTGTTCCACAGTAAACTGGGATCCTATTTAGCCAAGCATTCACACCTTTCGATATTTTTGACAACTCTGCCTTCCCCAAATCAAATCCTAAATGAAATTATTTTCTTGATTTCAAACTGGCTTTGGGATTTCCCAGAAGGCCTCTGGAAGATCTCAAAGGGTTTGTTTTTTCACCTCATAAAAGAGATGAGTTAAACGTCGTTTTAATTGACACGCTGGATTTCATGAAAGTCATTGTCAAATTAAGACATGCTGCTTAACCTTCCAGAAGTTATATTTGTGAGTTGATGTTATTAATATCAGGATGTCAGAATTTACATAAAGTTCCTATAAATTTGTGAGTGCCCTCACTGACCATGCAATATTCTGGTATACTGTTATCAGTCATCATTCCAGTTAATATTTTAAATGGTGTGTATGTTACAGAAACAATCAAGTTTCCTTGTCAATTGTCTTATTTTTATAAGGGACTCCCACCAAATCTTTAACTCCTGGCCATTTTAAGTCTTTGTTACCCACAGATAGTTTTTGTTTTGCTCTGATTCTTCTTCAAAAGCATTTGCAATCAGCTACAGGCCAGAGTGCTTTGTCTTCAACAGAAAGAGACTATCTCCGAGACCCATGGAAAGGACTATGACAGGTACCTGGGGTATAGACTTCCACTGGCCTTGCTTCAGTAACTCTTGAGATCATCCCATGGGACTGAGTAAGGGGCTTCAGAACTCTAGTGGAGAAACCTATGGGCTTGTGAAACTAGACAAGAATTAACTAAATAGAACTGGATGAACTGATAAAAGATGATTATAATTTTATATGGCTTTTGTCTGGAATATTCTTGGCTCATTAGTGTTTCATTTTCTGGATATAAAAAAACACCCTTTCTTTTTTTCTCTTAAGCTATCTGTGAGTCATCCCACTCTAGCAAGTTACACTTTTGTAAACAAAACTGAAGCATTTATCTTCTTCTCCCTGCTTGATTCCTCCAAAAATTGGAAACTATTGTTGAGTATTCTTATTTTCATGGCAATATAGTTATTTACATAGGTTCAATAAGAATCTGTCCTCTTTGCAATAGGACATAATTTTAAAGCATTGGTTATATAACCAAGGAATGTCATATTTGAAAATGATGCATGGTATCAGACATGACCAGAAGGTTTTGAGGAACTGCAGTCGACTTTACAAGGAGCAATGCTTACGAAGCCCTCTCGAAAAAACCAGCCTGGTACATGGCTTACAGAGATTCCCAGCCTTACAGGTGAGTAAGGAAGGTCACTTCCTGGCAGACCCATGAACCCTAAGATATTTGGGGGACCTTGAGAAGAGAGGAATTCACCCAAATCTACAGGTGAAGTCTGATGGCAAGTTCTTGCTTTGGCTTCCTAGCCTTGAAAGGCTTTTAAAATTCCAATCTGAGATTCCCCATAAAAAGTTCCACAAAACAAACTTAACAAGGTCTATGTGGTCAATTGCCATTTTTGCTGCACTTATGTAAATAATCAGGCCAAATTTAATGAGACCAGAATTATTTTGTAAACAAGAATAATCTTCCTTTGACTACCTTTTTTTAAAAAAAAGATTTATTTATTTATTTGAAAGAGAGAGTGTGCGAGCACACACAAGTGGGGGTTGGAGGCAGAGGAGGGGGCGGGAGAGAGAGAAGTAGACTCCCCGCTGAGCATGGAGCCCGACACCGGGCTGGATCCCACAACCCAGAGATCACAACCTGGGACGAAATCAAGAGTCGGACACTTAACTGAGCCATCCAGACACCCCTTCCTTTGATTATCTTTGATCAAAAAGGGAGATGGCTCTAGAGGGAAATGTTATGTCTCAATGGGGAAAAATAATACACCCTTGTGGGTTATCTGATTCTAATCCTGCTTATTGTGTTCAAGGTTTTACTATACTACCTGTGACTGGGACTACCATCCTGCCATCTTACACGTTTTGTCAGCCCTTACCAAACCCTCAGTTCTTCTAGTTTCCTTCAGTATCTGGTTACAACTCTCCAAATTGATGTTTCCAATTTTTCCTCCTTCCCTCCTGACTTGGCATCACTGAGAACTAAAATCTGACTACCCAGACCCTTCCTGGGACTCCGGTTATCTTGTTGCTGCCCCTTTTCCTCCAGGATCTGAAAAAGCCCCACATGAACGTGATAAAACCTTCAAGGAGCTCATCATCGCAACAAATTGTGTGTGCCCGCCTTCATTCCTGGAACTGCGGCTGCATGGGCCACTCCCAGCCCATGGGAACTCCCACATCTTCCATGCTCTGTTCTGGGAAATAACCTTGACTGTGACACTTATGTCTATACTATCACCACAAACACTCAAACTACAAACTGGGAAATCCACTGGATTGGTCCTCACCCCATAACCTAGAGATGTTCACACATCAATGTCTAAACTCATCCCAACTGGCCACCCATAGGGATCAAAAACCAGGTTTACGTTCAGCTCTGACCATTAATCTTCGCTTTCCTTTCTGTTTCCATAGAAAGGTCCCTCATTAAATGCCTGATCACTGGAATCATCCAGCAAGTATCCTCTACTACCAAGTCCCAACAGTTGGTTCAACAAAAGGTGATCAAATGGAAAACAGGCTTCTATTATTCAGCAGACGGAACATCTCTTCTTTCCTTCAACAAGAGGGGGACCTGCCGAAGATTCTCTCCTTGACCATACTCTATCCAGGCTCCTCTGAGCCTTGAGAATTCTCAGTTAGGTCTCAATCTTGGCCTATAAAGACTTGAACAAACACTAGTGTCTATCAGCTCAAGGCTGCATCCTTAGGATGACTTTAGGTGCACGACAGAGAAAACTCAAGGGTTCCAAAAGAAATGACTGTTTCAGCCAACACCTGAGGATAGGGCTTCATCTCCCAGCCTCTGTAGAAGCAGGGAAGCCTAACTTCCATAAGCATCACTTAGCATATCCAGATGGGTGTCACATGGACAAACCACCTCTTCCCAATTTTGTAATTTCTCACTTCCCTGACTCAAGTCCTGTCATTCCCATCCCCCCACACACTCACTCTCCCTTTAAAAGTGCCTCTGAACAAATCCGAATGGAACTCAGCTCTTGACCGGTAAGTCAGGTCCAATCTGGGGTGACTTTCTCTTTCTCAACATTCTCACGTCGGTATGAGGCCACACCACCCAGACCCAGTCCTGTGGGGTGTTGGGCTCTGGTCACTTTCCTTTCTGGTGTAGCAGCCATTCCCCTGAAAGGAAAAGCCTGGCAGTACCCCAAGTTTTCCCCTGGAAAACTTTCCCTTCCCAGGGGAAAACTTGTTGGAAAGATCACTGAGCCCCTCAGGGCCTGGATGCCCACAATTCTCCCACTCCCAAGCGTCTGATCCCTGCTCAAAGACCAAGTGTGACCCTCCCTTAGCGAGTCAGGCCCTGACCCTGAAAGCCCATCAGGTCAAAGCCCTCCCCAGGAGACAGCCCCCACCTTAGGGTATGGCTCCCCACAGAAGGCTGGATCCCCTACCCTTGTCCGGAACCCTATCCCCAAGTCGGATCTTCCCACTCCAACACAGATCTCCCACTTCCTCAACCCAGTCTGGTATCCCAGCCCCTTCTTTTCTGTCCAGAGACTCCCACCCAAGGTCGGATCCTTTCACACGGGTTCTAATTTCCCACCCCGCATCCGCAGCTCCTCACCCTAGGACAAATCCCCAGATCCCCCACCCCGGATCAGATCCACCCCAGGTCGGGAGACCCCCACCCCGGATCAGATCCACCCCAGGTCGGGAGACCCCCACCCCGGATCAGAGCCACCCCAGGTCCGCAGACTCCCACCCCGATCAGATGCACCCCAGGTCCGGAGACCCCCCCACCCTGGATCAGCTCTAACCCAAGTTCGGAGACCCACCCACCCACCCCGGATCAGACCCACCCCAGGCCGGATCCCCGCGACCCGCCTGCGCTCTCACCTCGCCCTCGGCGGGCTGCAGCGTCCTTGCTCTGGAGGACCCGCCCAGGGCCGGCGCAGGCAGTGCGGCGGACAGCCCGGGCGCAGGAGAGGCCCCGCGCGGCGAGGGCTGTGATGGCGGCTGCGCTGCGAGGAGCGGGCGGGCGCTTCCGGTGGCGGACCTGGGCGGCGGCGGCGGCGGCGGCGGCGGCCGGCGGGGTGCGGGGCGCGGCGCCGAGCGCAGCAAGTAGGGCGGGGCGGGGAGGGGGCTCTCTGCGCGGGGCGGGGGGTGCCCGCCAGGGGTTGTCCACGTGGGGGTGTCCCCGCGGGCAGCACTTGGCTGGGACCGCCGTCTGCCGGCTTCCACCCACCCCTAGCCCCCTTTCCAGATGGGGAAAGAGCTGCGGGACCCCGCCGGAGGTTCTGCGGGGGCGGGGGGGATGATCTGTGCTCGCTGCCCCAGCCCCCGGCCCAATATTAACTATAGTCCTGATGATGGGGGTGGTGGCTCACCTCCTGAGGTTACCAGACGCCATCACCTGCAGACCCCACTAGTCAGACCTGGCCACCTCCTCCCCGCGAGCCCAGTGGGCACACACAGCAGGTGCTCAGCACATGCACTGCATGGACTCTCTGAGGGGACGCTTGTAAACTGATGGGCAGTGAGCACTCCCTGTTTGCAGTGCTTCGCGGGTGCCCCGAGGCAGGGGACAGTACCCGGGCTTGTCCTCCTGGAGCCACCAAGGATCACCAACCAAACCAGGCACGGGGGTGGTGCCAGGCTCCGGAACAGGGATTGGGTGCTGGGTCATATGCCCAGCCCTGCAGGATGGGCTCCCCAGAGCTAGTCACAGTGCCACCACATTTGCCGTGGTGACGTGGCCAGCCCCACACGTGATGACGTGCTCCCCACCACATGCCTGCTCAGTGACCGACCCCTACCCCTTGCCCCTGGATGCCTCCCCATGGGGCAGGAGTGTTGAGGGGCCTGAGCAAGGGAGGGACGAGGCCTCCATCACGGAGATGGTGGCTGTGAGGGGAGTGGCAGGGCGCTTGGCCAGCAGTGGAAAGAAGCTGACAGCGGATGTGGAAGGGCAAAGCTGTGTGCCGCTGTGGCTTGGGGAGCCTCGGGCCTGCAGAGTCCTGGGAAATGGGGAGATAGGGTTGCTCTTAGGGCAGCTTTGCTGACCTCTGAGACCTTGGCCAAAGCACCCACTCTTTTTTTTTTTTTTAAAGATTTTATTTACTTGACAGAGAGAGAGACACAGCGAGAGAGGGAACACAAGCAGGGGGAGTGGGAGAGGGAGAAGCAGGCTCCCCACTGAGCAGGGAGCTCGATGCGGGGCTCGATCCCAGGACCCTGGAATCATGACCTGAGCCAAAGGCAGACGCTTAACAACTGAGCCACCCAGGTGCCCCCAAGGCACCCAGTCTTTGAAAGCATCCTTGCTGCGTGAGTCAGGTGGGACGTTCGTGAGGGTAAATGCAGCTGTGCGGTGGGGCCCTCACCCCATCTGATGCAAGTAAAAGATGGTGCTGCTGCCATTACACCGTCCAGGGCCCTTCAGGCCACTGTAACCTTGGCCTTGCAGCAGAACAGGATGGCTTTGGGGTGGAGCTTTTTGTACCCAGCAGGGCAGCACCAAAGATTCTGCCCCCGTGGTCCTTGGGCAGCAAGGGGAAGGAAGCCACAAGGCTAGAGCTTACTTAGCTGCAGCAGTGAGGGCCTGACAGGGCCGGGGCACAGCGCCAACCCCCAACAAGGATGCGCAGGGCTGATTCCGAGCCTCCTCTTCCATCTGAGCCCAGCTTTCCATCTGAGAGCAGGAAGGCACCTGCGCCGTCCCAGGTTTGGGGGTGGCCCATGCCACTCCTGAACAGGAACCAGAATGACACTACCTGTGGTGTCACCTGTCCCCTAACACCTGCTACCAGGAAAGAATGCGCGGTGGGAAGGACAGTACAAGAGGACTCCCAGGGTGGCTCCCTGAGGTGGCCAGTGAGCCTGTGAGCACACAGCAAAGGCTCCGCGTGCGCCCCTGGAGTAGCGCACCATTCACTCCGCCTTGCCACACTTGCTGGGTGCCAGGTCCCCGGTTCAGAGGGGAGCAGACAATTAAAGGACGATGGGTTCAGAACAAAGAGAAGACAGACCTTTCCGGAACTGAGCTCTGAACGTGCGGTGGGGAAGGGGAGGCTGGAAGACTGCCCAGGGCACTGGAGTGATGTGTCCCCAGGTAGCCCGTGCAGAGCAGCGCCCACCTCATCCGCCTTACCGGCCCTTGAGATGGGTTACTCTTCCAAGTGTTTATCTGACTGAGAGGGCTCCTGGGTATGCACAGCAGGCGGGGAGGGCAAACCCACAGAGATAAGCTCGCATTCCACGTGGCCAGTTGCTCACCCTGCCCTCTGCCTGATAGCAGGCAGAGGGGACACAGTGTGGAGCTGGGGACAGTCGGAGCTAGCCGGGACCCTGCTCTGTCGGCAGGAAGGACCAGCATCAGCACCTGCAATGGAAGGTAGCGCATTGTCCTGGGCAAAAGCTTCGCGTCCCCCTCCCCCACCACGGAGCAGTGGAAAGGAGAGATGTGTGCGCTCCTCAGGGCCCAGCAGCTGCTTCTCTCCCACCAGCAGTCTGTCTCCGGTTCTTTGGGCTCATATCAAAGCCACCAGAATAACTGACAAAAGTTTAGGCCTCTTCAGAGCCCCTGGGTTGAATTTGGAATTGAGTCCCCTTTGGACTGGCTGTTTGAACCAAGCCTTGGCTCCGTTCGGTCCCATGTTTGCCTGGGCACACATCTCAGGTGGCCTCGGCTGGGGTGGGTACAAAGCCAGGGGTGGGCCTGGCTTTGGGGTGGGTACGGTGATGCCTCTCCACAGGGCAGGCTAGCAGCAGGCCACCAGCTGGGCATCTGGACACAGCTCCCGGTGGCGACTCCCCTAGCTTCGTCAGCCCCAAGCCAGGGCCACCTCTAGGCTGGAGCTCCTGTGTCCTTGCAGGAGCTCAGCTTCTGGGCCCCAATCTGTGAGCACAGGGACCTACAAAGCCGAGGTCCCTGAGGGTCACAGGACCTCAGGAGTATTCTCTACAGCCTTGCCCACCAGGAAGGTCAAGGTGACCACAAAGGCAGATACAGTCTTTTCACTTCTCAGGCTCCAGGGTGGTGTGGGGGCAGCCGCGCTGGCCTTGGGTGGCAGAGCCGGATTGGATCACAGGACCGGGTGCTTTGCCCAGGAGCTGTGGTCAGCTCTAGACACAACGCAGCAGTCCGCACCCTCCTCTCCCTCCCCACATACTGATGATTTTCTATTATTTCTTCCTTTTGCTACAGGGAGTGGGCCGGTGCTTGGTGCTGGGTATCTCAGGCTTGGGCCCTGGCTCAGAGCTCTGACCGCCTGGTCACACCTAAGGACACACCTGCTCCTCACCTACCCACCCCCCCACTCCCCACCCCCTCCCCCTTTCAGGCTGTCTCTTGCCTGCCTTCCCAGCAGTTTGCTGAAGAGAGACAGATAATGTGTTCTGCAGGGCAGGAAGGATGTGAGCGACCCTCTGTGCTGGGTGTGGGAGTGCGTTGCCTCTGAGGTGACACCATGGTGAGCCCGAAAGGCATTTCAGAGTCTCTTCTGTCCCAGGGCCCGCAGTGCACCAGGCACTCTGAGAGGCCAGGGTGTGCTGCCCGATGCAAGGACTGCTTTTTATTTTTCCTCACTTAGAACAAAAAGGGCGCCTGGGTGGCTCAGTTGGTTAAGCGACTGCCTTTGGCTCAGGTCATGATCCTGGAGTCCCTGGATCGAGTCCCGCATCGGGCTCCCTGCTCGGCGGGGAGTCTGCTTCTCCTTCTGACCCTAACCCCTCTCATGTGCTCTCTCTCATTCTCTCTCTCTCAAATAAATAAATAAAATCTTTAAAAAAAAAAAAAAAAAAGAACAAAAGGTGACTGTTGTAACCGAAAGACAGACTCGAGAAGTGTTTTAATCCCGTGTCTTGGCTTAGAATGTTCAGTGAAGTTTAAGTTCAGAGCAGTCCTGCCAGTTAAATTACCTTCTTCTTGACCTGATTGTTGCGGCCAAGGTGATTATGCACCCTGGGCCACCCTCACCTGCCGTTGCTTACTTTCGGGGTTTGCGTGATGATGGATACTGTGGTTGCCTTCTGCCCTGATGTGTGATGTGCTGTCACCCCGGACCATCACGGGCTGGGGGCTTTGCTCCAATAACATAGATCCCATACCACATTTAACTGGGCAGAGCTGCTTGCCCTTTGGAAATCATGTGGCACCTTGTGGGATCCGGGCCCCAGACTTGTCCTGGCCCTTCCACTCACCTCTCACCCCTTTCCCCAGCAGGGCGGCAGGACTATGATCTCCTGGTGATTGGCGGGGGATCTGGCGGCCTGGCCTGTGCCAAGGAAGGTATGTGTCCTGATGTGTGGTAGGGCCTCCAAGTTTTCAGCACCCCCCGCCCCCCGCCCCGAGAGGGCTGCATTGTTCTCGAAGCTGGGTGGAGAAGCGCCCTGTGTGGCTATGCAGAGGGCATTATCTCTGTAGCTGGCCTGCTGGCCTTTGGGTTCCTACGTCCAGAGTCACCCCAGGACCCTTGTCAGTGTGCCCTACTCCCTGCCACTCCCCAGTTGTCTGTGCAGCACCCAGTAGCCAGGATGGTACCCCGGTCTTAGCCGGCTCTCCTGGGCTCCAGCACTGGGCCACATGGGATCTGCCCCCACCCATCTGACATGTCTCCCACCACCCACACCTTGCCCTCTTGTGCCGCTCCAGCCCCTCGCCGCCTCGGTATTTTGCAGATGCTTCCTGAAGGTCTTTCTGGCCTTGCTTCTTGCCCTGGCTGTCTGCCCAGCCTGGTCTTCTGTTTGCCTGCCTGATTAGCTGCAGGGTTCACTCACCTTCCTTCAGTCTTTGCTGCTGAGATGGTCCTACTTAGAATGACAGCCTCACCATCTGGTCCCTGTCCCCAGCTCCACTGTCCTCATTCTTAGCCCTGGCATGTCCCACAGAGATCAAGGTTTGTTCCGCTGTCTGTGTCTTACTCTCTCTCCTCAGCCTGACACCCAGAACGGCCTGGGGCACCCTAGGGTGCTCAGTAAAGATGTGTGGAATGAAAGGGCTGGCCCCAGAGGCATCCAGAGACCTAGTGTTGCAGGTTGCCACTAATCTGGGTGGGGAACAGACCCAGCATTTCCCTGGGGGCTCTACCCTGTCCTGGAGGAGCGCCTAGCAGTCTGCTTGCCCGTCTCAATGATAAGGAGGCAGATGTGGATGAGGGAGGGGGGGAAGCCAGGGGAGAAATGGGGCCCCAACAAGAGGAGTTGAGCAGGCACCCTGACCATGAAATTCCAGCTCTCTGCCGTCAGATCCTGGGTTTTTAGAATCACCGTCAGCATAAAGGAAATTTGCTGTCCACTGCTCTTCCCCGAGGGGCAGAGGACGGTGCCGGCCTGTGGTGGGGGGCAGGAACCTGGGAAGTCTCCCAGTGGATATGGGGGCCCACAGAGGGACACGAGTCTTCATTCCACTGGGCCACCGCAAGAAACAGAGGGTACAGACAGCCAGTTGTCCCAGCGATGTCCCTTGGAGCAGAAGAAAGCCCTAGATGTTTTGTCTACTCTGGTGTCCAGAGACACATCTCCGCTAACTTGCAATAGTTCTCAGGTCTGTCTTTGCTTTTGTAACAGCGACATTCTCCCTGTGGATGATGGCGCTCTTCTACAGCATTCTTGAGTTATAATTGATGTAAAACAAACTAGACATGTTTAAAGTGGACAACTTGCTATGGTTTGACATATGCACACACCTGCGAAACCAAGTACCCCAGTCAAGCTGGCGAACGTATCCATCACCCCCGTATTCGCTTGCTGGGGCAGCTCTGGAGGCTGGAAGTCTGAGGTGAAGGTGCCAGCAGGGTTGTTTCTTCTGAATCCTCTGTCCTTGGCTTGTAGATGGCCATGATTTCTAGTGTCCTCACAGGGTCTTTCCTCTGTGTGTCTATGTCCCGATCTCATCTTTTTATATGCACACCAGTCAGATTGGAGTAGGGCCCATCTATAGGGCCGCATTCTAATTTAATCACCTCCGTAAAGACTCTGTCTTCAAATAAGGTCACATTCTGAGGTTCTGGGGCTTTGGGCTTCAACAAGAATTTGGAGGGGATGTGACTCAGCTCATAACAAACCCCAAAGTTTCCTCAAACCTTGGGAGCCCCTCCCTGCCGCATCCCCAGACCGCCAACAATCTGCTTTCTCTCACTGCAGATGAGTTTGCATTTTCTAAAATTTTGTATAAATGGCACCATGTAATATGTATTCTTACTTCTCTGGCTTTTTTCACGCAGCCTAATTGTTTTGAGATTCATCTGTGATGCTGTGTGTGTCCAGAGTTCATTCCCTTCTATCACTGATCAGTATTCTGTTGTATGCATACACCACACTTTGTCTATTCACCTGCAGGTGGACGTTTGGGTTGTTTGCAGTTTGGGGCTCCTGTGAACGGTGCTGCTGTGAACATTTGTGGTTATGTCTTTGTGTGGATATATGTTTTCAATTCTCTTGGATAAATGCCTAAAAGTAGAGCAGCTAGGTCATGTAGTATATCTCTTCTTTCGGTATTTTTTTCATTTATTTCTACAATCTTTTGTAGTTTTCAACATACAGCTTTTGTCAGATTTGTCTCTAAGTGTTTCATATGTTTTTTAGTAGCTTTTTTTTTTTCTTTTTTAAGATTTTACTTATTTATTTGACAGAGAGAGAGGCAGCGAGAGAGGGAACACAAGCAAGGGGTGTGGGAGAGGGAGAAGCAGGCTTCCTGCTGAGCAGGGAGCCCGATGCGGGGCTTGATCCCAGGACCCTGGGACCATGACCTGAGCCGAAGGCAGACGCTTAACGACTGAGCCACCCACGCGCCCCTCTAATAGCTTTTTTTGAGATTAAGTCATATACCATACTATTCATTCATGTAATGTGCATAAGTCATTCATTTTTAGTATATTCACAGAGTTGTACAACCATCACCACATCAGTTGTAGAAATTCTCATCACTCCCCAAGACTACTCTGTATCCCTTAGCAGCCATTCCTCAGCCCCTCCACCCCTCAGTCCCTCCACCCCTCAGCCCCTCCAACCCTCAGCCCCAGGCAACTACCAATCTGCTTTCTGTTTCTATGGATTTGCCTATTCTGGATATTTCATACAAACATGTGGTCTTAGTGTGCTATGTTCAGCATTCATCCACAATACAGCATACGCTGGTACTTTATTCCTTGTAATGGCTGAATATCATTCCATTGCACGGACAGATCGCATTTTATTATCCACTTGGCCATTAGTGGACATTTGGTTGTTTCCACTTTTGCGCTATGGTGAATAATGCTGCCGGGAACGTTGTGCGCAAGTATTTGCGTGGACATGTTTTCATTTCTCTTGGGTAGATGTCTTAGGAGTGGAATTGCTGAGTGGTATGGTTTCACCTTTTGAGGAACTGCCAGACTGTTTTCCAAAGTGGCTACATCATTTTATATTCCCACCAGCACTGTCGGAGGATTCGAATTTGCCCCTATCCTAGCCCCATTTGATGTCTGTCTTTTTTTTACTACAAGTCATCCTGAGTAGGTGTCAAGTACTATCTCACTGTGGTTGGTTTGCATTTTCCTAATGATTAAAGACAATGGAGCATCTTTTCATGTGTTTATTGGCCATTTGCATATCTATGAATAAATGTCTGTTCAGGAGCTTTGCCAGTTTTTGTTTTTGTTTGTTTATTTATTTATTTAAGGATTTTATTTATTTATTTTGACAGAGAGAGACACAGCGAGAGAGGGAACACAAGCAGGGGGAGCAGCAGAGGGAGAGGGAGAAGCAGGCTCCCCACTGAGCAGGGAGCCCGATGCGGGGCTCGATCCTAGGACCCTGGGATCATGACCTGAGCCGAAGGCAGACGCTTAACGACTGAGTCACCCAGATGCCCCTGTTTTTTTTTTTTAAAGATTTTATTCTTTTAAGTGATCTCTGCCCCCAGTGTGGTGCTTGAACCTACAACCCCGAGATCAAGAATCTCACGCTCCCCCATTGGAGCCAGCCAGGTGCCCCAGCTTTGCCCATTTTGAAATTGGGTTGTCTTTTTATTACTGAGTTACATGAGTTCATATGCATATTTTCCATACTCTTATGTAAACATAGTCTGGATACTAGACCCTTATCAGATATGTGATTTGCAAATACTTTCTTCCATTCCGTGGATTATCTTTTTACTTTCTTGATTGTGTTCTTTGCAGCACAAACGTTTTTGATTTTGATGGCAGTCCAGTTTACCTGGTGTGTCTTTTGTTGCTATGCTTTTGGTATCTGAGAAACAGTTGTCTAATCCAAGCTCTCAAAGATGTATGCCTGTGTCTTCTCCTAAGACTTTTCCAGTTTCAGCCCTAACACTTAGGCCTCTGGTCCATTTCGAGTTCACTTAACAAATATGGGGCTAGGTAGTTGCCTTGGGGTTTGCAGAAGACATCTTGAACTTGTCATAGTCTACCTGCAAGTGCTATGGTCCAATTCACACATAGTACCAAAACCATGTGGCCACACGTTTTACTTTGACATGTTATGAGGCCCATAACACATTGTTATATTTTGTCTAAACAGTTACCTTCCAAAAAAGATTAAACTAATGAGAAAAAAATCTTACAGATCTGCCTGTGTAGTCACCATTTCTGCTCTTTCCTTTGTATAGATCTGAGTTTGCATCTGGTATCATTTTTCTTCTGCCCTAAGGATGTCCGTGAACATTTCTTGTAGTGTGGCTCTAAGAGTAATGAATTCTTTCAGCTTTTGTATGTCTGAAGACATCTTTATCTTGCCTTGATTTTTTTTAAAGATATTTTCTCTGGGGGGGCGCCTGGATGGCTCAGTCGGTTAACCATCCAACTCTTGATTTCGGCTCAGGTCATGATCTCAGGGTCGTGGGATCGTGCCCCACATCGGGCTCCCTGCTCAGTGGGAAGCCTGCTTCTCCCTCTCCCACTCTGCACTTAGCAGGGAGTCCGCTTGGGATTCTCTCTCTCTCCCTCTGCCCCTCCCCCTGCTCAAGCATGCTCTCTCTTTCTCTCTCTCTGTCTCTTTCTCAAATAAATACATAAAATCTTAAAAATATATAATTTTCTCTAGGTGGAGAATTCAAGGTAGATAGTTTTCCTTCTTTTCTTTCAGCACAGCAGCACTTTAGAGATGTTGCCGTCCTGGCTTCTCGCTGCATTGTTTCAGATGTCATCTGCTGCCCTTTTATCTCTGTTCCTTTGTTGTGTGTATTTTTGTCTCTGGTGGTTTTCAGGATTTGCTCTTTTCATTGGTTTTGAGCAATTTAAAGAGGGTGCACCTTGGTGTAGTTCTTAATTATTTTTCTGCTAGAGTTCACTGAGTTTCCTGAGTCTGTGGATTTATCGTTCTCATCAAGTTGTGAGAATTTTCAACCGTTATGTCTTCAGGGAATTTTCCTGTCCTTCCTCTTCTCCTTCAGTTTTGGAGACTTTAATCACACATACATTAGGCTGCTCAAAGTCTCCCCTCAGCTCATGGGTGTTGTCTTCATTTTGGAGAGTTTCTATTCCTATGTTTCCAAATTCACTAATAAAAGATTCTGCAAAGTTTAATCTACCATTAATCTCACACGATATATTTTTCATCTCTTGTATTGTAATTTCATCCCTACAGATTGGACTTGGGTCCTTTCTTGTATCTTCTATGTTGCTCCTTAACTTTTTGAACATGTGGAATAGAGTTACAATACTCGTTTTACTTCTTTTCTGCTAATTCTGTGTCAGTTCTTCGTCAGTTTCCATTGACTGATTATTTCTCTCTTGTGGCTTATCTTTTCCCACTCCTTTGCATGCCTGGTCATTTTTGATTGAATTCCAGACACTTTGAACTTTCCCTTGCTGGCTTCTGGGCATTTTTAGATTCCTAGATACATTTTTGAGTATGTTCTGGGATGCAGAGAAGAGAGTTTGAGTCTTTTGCATCTTCCATTTAAGATTTGTTCGGTGGGTCTGGAGCTGTGCTCAGTCACTCTCAGTGACTGGGGTCTGACCTTAATACTTACCCAGCTCCCCAGGAATTATGTGTTTTCTCCAGTCTGACTTCTGGGAACAGGCACTATTCCCAGCCCTGCGTGAGCACTGTCTCCTCTACTAGTCTTTCTGGATGGTTCTTTCCTGGCCTCAGGTGGTTTTCTCACACACACACATGCACTGATCAGCTGTCTGGGGTTCTGTACAGCTCTCTCCTCTCTGGTCCTCTGTTCCAGGACCTCTGGCTGCCTCAGTCTCCCCAGAATCCCAGTCCTCTCCTCAGCCAGGGAGTCCAGTGGACTCGGCCTGGGCCCCCTCCCCGTGCTGCGTCACCTTATTTGTTTCCTATCTCCCAAGAATCACTCTCCTTGGTCTTCTGATGTTCAATTTCTTGAAAGCACTATTTTATGTCTTTCCCCTGGATTTTTGGTTATCTCGGATGCAAGGATAAATCCAGTACCTGTTGCCCCATCGTGGTCAGCTGTGGGAAACAGATGTTGGCATGTTTGAAGAGTCCCCTTGGCTGGAGTTTTTAAAACAAGCACTGCAATCCCATTATTGGTCAGTCGAGCAAAATGGATTTTTATGTGAAGGCTTCTAAAACTTTGTTCTGATCTTGGTCAATAGCCATGAATCGAGTGCGTTCTGTAGTATGTCAGACGCTCACGGGTCACGATGTTTAAGTCGGGCATGCCCTCAGGGGCAGTCAAGTTCAGAGCCCAGGTTGGCAGTGCAGCTCCCCAGGCAAGCCAAGGGGAAGCCCCACGATTAGCCCTGGCTAATTGGTGATGGGGTCAGCACCTGGGACTCGTGGCCCTGGGAGGAACCCACTGACAGCAAGTGGGGGAGGCCAGGAGCCTCCAGGCAGGAGGTGCAGTTTGGAGCCCAGGTCTCCCTCCCTCTGTGGGGGCTGGCTGACCCTGGACCTGCCATTTGACTTCGGAGCTTCCAGTTCCTTGCCCTGAGAATGAGGCTGCAAATGCCCACAGGAGTAGACCATGGGTGGAGGCCCCCCCGCCATGTCCAGTGGGGAACAGAGGAGGTGAGCGAGTCCACTGGGAGGGCTTGGGGAGAGAGCCAGGGGAAGCTCCGAGGCTGGGGCCTCTCTTGGGGAGTGGGTGCTCCTGTGACACCTGCTAGTATGTGCCAGGTGGGTGCTGGGCTCATGCTGAATGTCTGGGCTGGAACCGGGTGCAGCAGGAGGCAGGGGATGGGGGATGCTGGGCCCAGGGCGGCTGCAGTGGGCTTGTGAAGGAGGGTGGGCATCCCACTAGGTCCTGGCACTGTGGTGGGTGGGATGAAGGCTGCAGTCAAGAAGAGGCCCGAGGGTGCCCACCTGTGGGCAGCACAACTGTGTGGTGGCAGACAGGTGGGGAGACCGGGGACAGAGCCGGTGGGCACCTCCTTCCTTGCCTTCATCTGGTCCTCAGCCCCAGCCCCTAAGCAGCTCCCCACCTGCCCGCTCCTCTTGTCGTTCCAGCTGCTCAGCTGGGAAAGAAGGTGGCCGTGGTAGACTACGTGGAGCCTTCCCCCCGAGGTAGGTAGCCCCGGATGGGAGTCTTCTGTCTTGGGGGAGGAGGAGGATGGGGGCCTGGTTCACATACAGGGGCAGCGGCTGAACCCAGAACCATTCACCACTGCTGGCCAGGGTCTCTGGCGAGTGTCCTCCTTGGCAAGTCAGCTGCCATTACTTTAAAGTTCTTCATTCTTATTTAAAGACAACACGGACTACAATTATAGAGAGTAAATTCCCAGGGCAGGGTTCACCTGGAGCGTGCTTGAGTTACAAACAACCTGAAGGACTCTTTTTTTTATTTTATTTTTTTAAGATTTTATTTATTTATTTGAGAGATAGAATGAGTGAGCGAGAGAGAAGCAGGCTCCCTTGCTGAGCAGGGAGCCCGATGCGGGGCTCAATCCCAAGACCCTGGGATCATGACCTGAGCCGAAGGCAGACCCCAACCTACTGAGCCACCCAGGCGCCCCAACTTAAAGGGCTCTTAGACAACTGTAGAGGAGCAGGAGGGCCTTCCAGTCCCCTGAATATAAATCTAAACGTGCCCTTCCCAACATGCCAGGTACCAGATGGGGCCTCGGCGGCACATGTGTGAATGTTGGCTGCATCCCCAAGAAGCTGATGCACCAGGCAGCGCTGCTGGGGGGCATGATCCGAGATGCCACCCACTATGGCTGGGCCATCCAGCCGGTCCTGCATGACTGGTGAGGAGCCCACCCACTCCCGGCGCCTCTGTGTTCCTCATGGTGGGGGTGGGGGGGGAGGCTTACTGCCCCATTAACCTTCACAGAAGCGAGCTACCAGACGGGCACTCACCCGGGGCCCACCCTCTCCCCAGCATTCAGCAAAGTCTGGAAACATTTTTGGTTATCACCACTGGTTGAGGTGGGGGCCTCCTGCACCCTCACAAAGGACAGTCTGGCCCCAGAGGCCACTAGTGGGAGGTGAGAAACCGATTTGGCTTCCACAGGTGGCCCCTGGTCTGCTCTGAGCTGCACACAGGCCCCTCAGTGGTTCTCAGATGACCTAGACTCAGGGCCACTGCTGTGTCCTGATGGCTGTGGCCCACAGCCCCAGACCCGGGACAGAGATAGTGGCCGGGGGCATAGGTGTCACGTTTTTCCACCTTTAGAATCACCTTGTTTCTTGGGATTTCTGCCAACTGGCTATTTGCATCTACTCGTCTGTTGTGGGACTCTGTGGTTCATGCTTCTGGGGTGGTTTCTGACATGTCTTGGTGTGTGTTAATAGGGGGACGATGGCAGAGGCCGTGCAGAACCACGTGAAGTCCCTGAACTGGGGGCACCGGGTACAGCTGCAGGACAGGTACTGAGGCCTCGTGCGGCCCTCCCCCCTTCTCTGGGGACATTTCCTCCCTTGGCAGGCACTTTCTCACTAGAGGCTCGGCAGTGATAAGACCAGAGGTCCCCGCCCGTGGGGCGGGGTGCACACACGCAGAAGGAAGGCCGTCCTGCAAGCTCGCATCTGCAGAGCCTGGAGTAGCAGGGGCTGAGGGGCATGTTGGCAGGACAGCTGGGACCTGGGTCTGCACCAGGGAGGAGGCATGCTCGGGGCTGCCGCTGGGGAGGCCGAGGGCCAGAGTATGGGGGCACAGAGAGGGCCATCCCAGTGACCAGCGCCTTCCTCGAGGCAGGTGACCTTTCTCCTGTCAGGGTCGACCACCGTGATGTGGAAAGAGCCCAGTGAGCCCCATGTTGCTGTTGCAAAGAGGATGCCCGGGCACCACCCTGTGAAGCCCACACTTCACCTCTCATCTCCAGGCTCCCAGCCCTGAACCCCACACCTCACCACCCACCTCCTGGCTCCCCGGGCATGTATGAAGGCACCTGGTGTTGTCTGCTGAAGCAATGTCCAACATGATCATTCCAGCCTGAAGCCGCCAGGTCGCATCAGCCCTTTGGGGTTCCCCAACCTGGATACCGACCCAAAGCATCCTCCCTGAGGATCTGCCACCAGGAGAGGTGCTCAAAACTGCACTCGACTCTGGCGAGGCTTCGCTCCTGGCCCTATAGCTCTGCCCTTTGCACATGCAGGTCATGGAGGGGACACTGTGCCCTCAGAGGTCTGGTGGCTCTCATCTGAGCACTATTTGCTTGGCTCCAAGGAGTCTTCCTGGGGCTGTACAGTACACAACTGTTTTGTGCCCATGAAACCCAGGCCAGCTGAGCTGGGGAAGCTGGCCCGCATGCCCATCCCGGGTGTTCCCAGGGGTCCCCCCCTCAGGGAGGTAAGCTGCATCCTGTCGCTTTTCCTCTGTGTGGGGCTCAGTATTCCCCAGGGCAGTTTGCTGGAAGCATAGGGCTCTGCCCTTCTTCCTGCTAGCCCCAGGCAGCTCCCAGGCAAGTGCCAAACAGGCCCGAACGATCCCACCTTCTGGAGGTGCCCCCAGAAGGAAGCCAGTGCGGAACCTGTGTCTGTGTCGTCTGGCTGTTACTGGGCTGTGGGGGTGAGTGAGGACTTGGTTCTTACAGCTCAGGCAGCACATGGGGGTGCAGGCCTCGCTTGTGGGGAGGATGTGAAGTCAAGGAGGTGGTGAAGCCGTAATTACCAAAGGCGCCAAGAACCCACCACTACAGACTGGCCTTCATTATCAGAAGGTTTGGATCGTCTGTGCACGCCTGCACCTGACTACCCTTCTGTCCTCATCATACCTGTTTTCCAGCCTTACAGTCCCCTAAAGGCAGGGGGTGATGCCTATCTGGTGGGCACCCTCCCTTGTCAGCGGGAAGTTGGTCATTTGGGTGGCGGGGGTAACTGGGTGCAGGCGGGGGCCTCTGCTCCCTGCTGGAATGTGCCCAGGTGACAAGGAGGGACCCTGGGGAGGCCCAGCCCTTTGGGGTTCCCCAACCTGGATACCGACCCAAAGCATCCTCCCTGAGGATCTGCCACCAGGAGAGGTGCTCAAAACTGCACTCGACTCTGGCGAGGCTTCGCTCCTGGCCCTATAGCTCTGCCCATCCCGGGTGTTCCCCTTCTGTCATCACACACCGGGGCTGTACTTGGGCTCTCGGGGCCATCCCGAGCTGGCTTCTGTCCTGGCAGTTCCAGGGATCCCTGGCCCTCCTCTCCTTGCACACCTCCCGGTGCCCCTCTGCACTCGCCCCTTGCCCCACCTGGGTTGGGGGCAGGGGGCTGTGGGCCCAAGCTTTCCTTTTAGCCATCTGCTCCCTCTTTAATCCCATAGGTGACGCCTAATTTGCAGAGGAAATATTTGACAATCATATTGTTATTTTGCAGAAAAGTCAAGTACTTTAACGTCAAGGCCAGCTTTGTCAACGAGCACACGGTTTGCAGTGTCGCTAAAGATGGGAAAGAGGTGAGTGCCCAGCTCTCCCAAGTGGCTCCTCTCGAGTGGTCCTTACCCTTCCAAGGACTCCAGCCTTGTTTGACCTCAGTGCTCTTCTCCATAATAAGCACTGCTGGAATTGACCGCCGATCCCTCTGAGGCTGGTTGTGATTCTCTGCGAGCGATAAAATGCGTCACTGAGATGCACGTGGCGCCAGGCTGTCCGCGCGCTGGGCAACGGGGCGGGTGATCCTCCCCTCACAGAGTTTTGCGGGATTGAGGGATATGAGACACCTGCGGGGCGCTCTGTAAACCGCAGGGTGCTTGGAGTTAGAATGTCTCCCTGCCCTCTTCTGCTGGGCCCCCTCCTGGCTCGAGGACCCTTGACAGGTTCCCAGCTCCAAGGGGCCTCTGAGCTCCTGGCCGGAGGGTCCACACTGCAGGGCAGGAGCTGTGATTAGAAAGCGTGGGTCTCTGCCGGGAGCCTGTGCCGACCTGCCTGACCACAGCTTCCTCGGTTTATTCGCAGACTCTGCTTTCAGCTGAGCACATCGTCATTGCTACTGGAGGGCGGCCGAGGTACCCCACCCACGTGAGTGTCCCCAGCACACAGCCTTCCCTCGCACCCCGGGCACATTCACGGTCTCCCAGCTTATGCTTCCCACACCAGTGGCACCCCCACTCTTTCTTTTCTTAAAAAAAAAAAAAGTTTTTTTCTATATTCACTCTGGTCACTTTCTAATGCTCTCTCAACTGCGTTCTATGGAAGCAGGTCGACAGGGACCCCCACATCCCCTCACTCTTCACGTGGCTCTAGGACACCCCTGCCCCTGGTCTCCTTTATCTCTCTTTGCTGATTCTTCCTTTTCTCCTCAGCCTCAAGGTATTGGAACATCCAGGACTTAACCCTCTTCTTCCTGCCCCCACCCCAAATCATGACATAAGATTCTCATACCATAAAATGCACCCTTTTAAAGGGTACGATTCGGGGGGGTTTTAGTTTATTTACAGAGTTGTGCAACCGTCAGTCTCCACTACCTAATTCCAGAACATTTTCATGCCCCAAATGAAATCCTGTCCCGTGAGTGGTCACTCCGTTCCCGGCTCCCCAGCCCCTGGTGACCACTAGCCTGTTTTCCGTCTCTGTGGATTTGCCCGTTCTGGGCACTTCACATAAATGAAATCAGACAACATGTGGCCTTTGTGCCCGACTTCCTGCACTCAGAAGGTTGTCAAGGTTCATCCACATGGTAGCCTGTGTGAGAGCTTCATTCCTTTTAATGCCTGAATAATGAGCCATTGTGTGGCTGGACCATATTTTGTTTGTCCACTTGTCCATTGATGGACATCCGAGTTGTTTGCACTTTGAGCTGTTGTGAATAATGCTGCTGTGAGCATCAGTGCACAAGTTTTTCCATGGACTTAAGTTTTCACTTCTCTTGGCTCTATAACTAGGAATGGAGTTGACGGGTCATAGGGTAACTCAGTTTTTAACCTTTTGAAGAACCAGCAGCCTGTTTTCCAAAGTGGCTGCACCATTTTGCATACCCCACCCCCTCCAATGACGTGTGAAGGTTATACTTTCCTGGTTCTTCACATTTCATAATTTTTTTTGGTTGTTGAGAAATGAATATTTCAAATAAAGTAATGCGTTAACTCTGGAAATCAGAATCTGTCTCCACCGTAGGATTTTGTTTATTGCTGTTGTATGTCGGGTGGTTTTCTGAAGCGATTTTGTAAAGTCTGTATTCTTTTTCAGGGGAGGCCACTGAGGTCTCTGCTCAGTTGGGTTAGTGATCAGCTAGTAACTAGACAGAGATTTCCTGAAACACCTGGAGAAATGGCCCAGTCTTTGCTGACAGATTCTGTAGGCATTTGGGGGCATGCTTTGGGCAATCAGGCAGGCGCCAGAAACTCTACCTTAGCCCTCACTTCCTGCCTGTGCCGGGCCTCGAGGTCAGCCAGAGGGGAGACCTCAGGCTGTGTGGGGCCTTTCCCCAGGTGTGTGTGCAGCCCAGGGCCTACACCTGGCCTTCTAGGTCCCCGGGAATATGCAGGAGCTTTTCAAAGCCCCTGTGGACAGCTCATTCCTTGGCTTTCCTTTTTTCTTTTTTTTTTTTTTTTTAAAGATTTTATTTATTTATGTGTCAGAGAGAGAGAGAGCACAAGCAGGGGAGGTGGCAGGCAGAGGGAGTGGGAGAGGGAGAAGCAGGCTCCCTACTGAGCAAGGAGCCCCATGCAGGACTTGATCCCGGGACCCCAAGATCATGACCCAAGCCGAAGGCAGACGCTTAACCAACTGAGCCACCCAGGCATCCCTGGCTTTTCCTTTTAAGCTCTTGGGTGGTGTGTTGTTTGCTTCAGCTGTTATCCGTTGCTTCGGGCAGCTGTGGCATCAGTCACTGGGCAGATCCTCCTCTGAGAGAGGCTTCTGGCCCTCGGCCAGATCAAGCGAGGTTGAAGACAAGCCTTTTGAGTGGGGCCTTCTGGGGAAGCCCCAGCCAGGTCGATCGACGACTGTTTCTTGGGAAGGAGCTTTGCAAGGGCTCCGGCTTGCCTCGGCTCTTCTCTCCCCACTGTGTTTCTTAAGTCGCTCATCGTCGCTCAAGCTTACTGCTGTGCTGAGGGATGGGGCTAGAGTCCGTTACAACTCCACAAAACTCTCTGTCCATACCAAGTTTCAGCCATTTTTCTTGACTAGACTTTCCAGAGTTCTCAAAAAGTTGAATCTGACTGTTTTTGCTAGTTGTCTGGCTGTTTTTATGGAAGGGTGAACATTGGGAGGTCCTCGCGCCACCGTTTTTTGCCAGCGTCCCCTCCTGGCCCGGTCTGCTGTGAGGGCGCTTCTCTGCCCTCACTCCCATGAGGCAGGTGGAGCTAAGGAAGGGGCCGTACGGTCAAGGTAGTGGAGAGGGGGATGGGAAGCAAGAAGGGGCTTGGCCGAGGCCACATCCTCGTGGGTCTCCCAGGGGCCCTGGGAAGCAGATGGCACAAGCCCTGAGCCTCCAGATGGGCTGCAGCGAAGTGCATGAGGCCCACAGACTCCCTGGGCCTGGAGGCCACTTCTGCCTCCTAGTTAGACCGACAGAGCACAGATGGAGCAGATGGAGGAAGAACAAGGGAGTGGTTCTGTTTCTCCCCAGATGCCCAAATCCCAAGCCTCCATCTTCAGTTCTGTGCTTTCTCTGGAAATGGGGAGCAGAGGGGGCATGGGGAAAACACACACCTCCAGTCCTCAGAGGAGCACCATGCCTCCGTCCGGCTGTAAGGCCCTCAAGAGCAGCCTCTGGAGGGGACAGGTGGCTTGCACAGAGGTGGCCCTTGGGCGGGTTACATGGCTCTGTAGGGTGGTGGGGTGCTGTTGTTCAAGGGAGGAAAGGTGGGCGACTGTTAGTGACCCCTCACCCTTCAGCCAGGCCTACGTTGGTTCTGCATAGAGCCCCTGAAGGCCACAGTCAGCTCCCAGGAGCTGGGCGGTCATCTGGGGCAGACCGACATATGTGCCCGCGCCAGGGTGCCCTGCAGAGGCGACAGGCCTGGCCCCAGCCTGCTGGACCTCGGCTAGGCGGCTGCCATGTGTCCCCCGGCCAGGGGGGGATAGAGCAGGAGTTATCTGGCCCAGGGGGAGGCAGCCATCCCACCGCCCACCGCCGCAACCCCCTCCCCGGGGGCCTGCCAAGACTCACTTGTGTTTTAGTTCCTTTGATTTCTAGACCTTTTGGTTTTCTTTACACAAACCCGAGAAATTCCTGGCTTTATTTTTATTGCCGATTAGAATCATAAACTGTTTGAAATCCGCTTCCTCTCCACCCGCACATCTTGCTCTTCTTACTCTCGTGGGCCACTGAGGGGACACGGGTCCTTGTCTCCCCCGCCTGCTTAGCGGCCCCTCCTCAGGCTCTGCTGGTATACACCCTGGAGGATGCCCAGGAGCGTCCAGCCTTCAGCCCCGTGCCCTTGGGGCCAGCCTGCCCCTCCACACCCTGCGTCACTCTGCTCCCCGCCTGTCGTCCCTCAGCCCAGCGTCTGGATCAAGGGGAAGGCCCTGGAGAGCAGGGAGGAAAAGGCTGTGGGCCACACGCCGGCTCCCCAACCACCTTGCACAGCCAAGGAGTGCTGGGTGCTTTGCCCAGAAGGTAGATGGTGCACCAAGTCAGATATAGCCAGGTCACCTGTCCCTAGAGGCCACAACCTGAAGAACAGTGTGTGGAGCAAGGAAGCGTACCCATGGGTGGGCTGGTGGTGGTTCTGCTTGAGTTGTGTCTACAGAATGGTCGTCCTCTTTGGGGGAAGTGTCTGGAGACAGGCCAAGTGATGCTCTTCTCACGTTGATCCTTTTTTTTTTCTGGACAGATCGAAGGTGCCTTGGAATATGGAATTACAAGTGACGACATCTTCTGGCTGAAGGAATCCCCTGGAAAAACGTAAGACCCAACGTGTGCCTTAATGGAGATCCTCTTGTTCACCGTCGCAAACATCAGAACCATTCAGAACCACATGTTGGTCCTCTCTCCCTAGTGCGTTCTTTCCTGTCTACATGAAAGAAGGACAGGGAGCCCGGTGCTTGGGCCCCTTGGTGAGGCTGTTGACTGTCTTGGAAGTGATGACCCGTGTATTACAAAATGCATCAGCTGCTGTCTAGGGGCGGTGGTTTTCAAACAGGGTTCCCAGAGCCCCAGGGTTCCAGTGGGTCCTGTCAGGGACATCACGGAGGGAGGACATTCAAGGAGGAGAAAGTGAGGCCAGGTCCTCAGGGAAAGCCGTTGGCCTCTCCGCAGGCCTTGATTAAACATCCCCTTTCCTCTGGTTTGAACCTTGGGCTTCTCTGAAATGCAGCAAAGGCTCCGAAGTTCTCAGAAACTGTAGCCCAGGAAATGAGACGTGCCGTGTGTGAGCAGTTTTACACTCCTTGAGCAGGTGTTCATGCACCAAATGTATTGCTTGTACCCACAGAGCAGGCTGGTGGGGGGTTCCAGGTCCAGACAGGCCCTGTGAGTGGCATTTGGGGGACTCCATGGTCGCAGGGACTGGAAAGGCCACCAGAGGGCAGCAGAGGCTTGGTCGTCAGTGGGCTCTCAGCTGCCTTGGGACTTGCGTTTGAGAAAATAGAGGTGGAAAGTGTGTGCCAGGGTGGGTGGGCGTGTGTGTGAACGGGCACCCATGTGCTCTCCTTATCACTGCTTCCCACTTCCTGAGGCATCTCTGGTCGTGGTCGGGGCTTGATTCCCTTGAATGGATGTGGTGTAGTTGATCTTTCCACTACTCCCGAGCATCTCACTAGGCTCCTTTTGTCGGCGTTATGAAATGCTGCAGCGAAAACCTTTGGTGTGCATCTTACCTGCTGTCATAATGCTTCTCGTGTGTTCTACATACCTGTCAGGGGGGTTTCCTACAAGCCGAGAACGCAGGTACAGGGCTTTACACGTCCTGCTAGCAGGTGCTCCCTCCTGGTGGGCTGCCCTGTGTTCCCGGTGCACCCCTGCCTGCCCCTCCCCCCCAACTGGGCCGGGCCATCGGCTTTCTCATGAGCCGTAAAACAGGAAGGAGCCTCTCCTCCTGCTCCCGCGGGGGGTGAACGCCGGTTGTTTCTGCCCAAGGCGTGTGTGGTCCCTCCAGTGACCGTGGTCAAGCTCACACAGGCTTGGATCCCTCTGTCGCGTTCCTCTGGCTCTCCAGGCTGTGGTTTCTCCTTTTACTCGGTGATATTATCTCATACAGAAGTTCGTAATTTTCACGCTGTGACATCGATCACTTTTTTCCTTTATGCTGAAATATCTGGGTTATCTATTCTTTTATCTTTAGCTAGCTAATGGGTTAAACGTGACCTGATTCTATTTGCACTTGCTATTACTAGTCATCGTTTCGTGTGTTTACTAGCCGTTTAGAACTGAGTGTGTCTGTGAATGTGTGAGTGTGTGTGAGAGTGAGTGTGTGTGTGTGTGTGCTGTCAGCTTGGTCCATGGCCCACTTTCTATCTGGTTTTTCTTTTTTCTTATCTGTTCCTTATCTTCCAGCTGGTTTGCGTTCTAGGGCTGTGATCCCAGGCTATTTCTATTGCACATTTTCTTGGCTTGTCATGTCATTTCACTTGCGTGATGTACAAATGGTTTTTTTCTTATTTTTTTTAACCTACCTTAGATCTCTTTTTACACTTAATGGCTTTTAGATTTATTGCATGTTCAGGAAGGCCTGCTCCACCCCTAAGATTGTTTTTGAAAACGAGCCTCCGTATTTTCCTTTAGGGCTTCCACAAGTCAGATTTTCCTTTGCGTCCTCGGGGTGTTTGCGGTTCATCTTTGGTGTGGTGTGGCATGGTGTGGTATGGTGTGGCATGACGTGTGGTATGGTGTAGTGTGGTATGGCGTGGTGTGGTATGGCATGGTGGCGTGGTATGGTATGGTGTGTCATGGTGTGGTATGGTGTGTCATGACGTGGTATGGCGTAGTGTGGTTTGGCATGGTGGTGTGGTGTGGTATGGTGTGTGGCATGACATGTGGTATGGTGTACTGTGCTATGGTGTGGTGTGGTATGGCATGGTGGCGTGGTGTGGCATGGTGTGGCATGGTGTGGTATGGTGTGTCATGACGTGATATGGCGTAGTGTGATTTGGCATGGTGTGGTGTGGTGTGGCATGGTGTGGCATGATGTGGCATGACGTGTGGCGTAGTGTGGTTTGGCATGGTGGCGTGGTGTGTGATATGGTGTGGCATGATGTGGCGTGTGGCATGACATGTGTGGTGTAGTGTGGTTTGGCATGGTGGCGTGGTGTGGCATGATGTGGCATGACATGTGGTGTGGCATAATGTGGTTTGGCATGGTGGTGTGGTGTGGCATGGTGTGGCGTGGTGTGGTATGCTGTGGCATGACGTGGTGTGGTGTAGTATGGTTTGGCATGGTGGCGTGTGTGTGGCATGGTGTGGCGTGGTGTGGTATGGTGTGGCATGACATGTGGTGTGGCGTAGTGTGGTTTGGCATGGTGGTGTGGTGTGGCATGGTGTGGCGTGGTGTGGTATGCTGTGGCATGACGTGGTGTGGTGTAGTATGGTTTGGCATGGTGGCGTGTGTGTGGCATGGTGTGGCGTGGTGTGGTATGGTGTGGCATGACATGTGGTGTGGCGTAGTGTGGTTTGGCATGGTGGTGTGGCGTGGTGTGGCATGGTGTGGCGTGGTGTGGTATGGTGTGGCATGACATGTGGTGTGGCGTAGTGTGGTTTGGCATGGTGGTGTGGCGTGGTGTGGCATGGTGTGGTATGGTGTGGCGTGGTATGGTGTGGCGGGGCATGGTGTGGTATGGCATGGCATGTCGTGGCGTGGCATGATGTGGCATGTGGTGCAGCATGGCATCGAGGGGGCCGGGCTGCCAGGGTTCCTGTGTCGCTGACCAGCAGCCCCGCGAGCCAGTCTGAAAGCTCAGTCCCCGAGTGGAGTCCAGTCCTGCTCTGGCTTCTGACTCCGACTTTCTCGTATCACTGGCCCAAGTGCCTGGCACTGGCTTCAGATCTTAGTTTTCTTTTGCACCAATCCCTCTGGGTGGAACGTAGACCCACTTTGCCGGCCTCTCTGTAGTGGTCCTCTGGACCCGTGGTTCAGACAGCCTCGAATATGCAGCTGCCTCGGAGGCCACCTTGCTGCCAGAGCTTGTGCCCTGTGTGAGGCCCTGTGAGCCTCGGTCATCTCGGCCTCTAACCGAAGGCCAGCATTTTCGGAATCCCGGTCTTTTGTCAAATTCGTTCCTATGTATTCTGTCGGTTTCCTTTGTTTGCTGTTTTCCCATTACACGTTAAAAGCAGCGTCTCGGTGTCCGGGAAGGGGTCGGTTTCTAGCGATTGTCTCTCGGGCCACTGCTCACGGGAGGCTGGGTGTGTGTGGAGGCTGGGGAGGGTGGGAGGCCCAGGCGTGCTGGGTGCCGCCGGTGCTCAGCGCGGTGGCCCAGGGCCTGGGCCCCTCCTCCGCGACCGTGTGTCGGGGCAGCGGCCTGCTCGGCCGGGAAGACACCACCCCAGATCTTTCGGTCAGGAAAGAAAGTGCTGTGTTTATTTTCTTCAGAAAAAAAACATTTAGAAGATTTTTTTTTTTAAAAAAAAGGCTCTTTCGTTTAGAAGGAATCTAGGTATGTTATTGTTTAAGAAAAAAAAGTGTTTGCAATGTATCAGTCACCCGTTTCTCGTTCTGAGCATGATTTATGTGAGGAAATGGTTTTTTTTAAAAATTAAGCTGGAGATATATCCCTGTACGATGCTTCTGTGAAAATGTGGCTTTTGTCCGGTGCTGTTAATGCAAGTTGTAACAGTGTGATATGGGAGGCAGTGTTTACATGCTGCATTCCTCTGCTGTAGTCAAAATAAGCCCGGAGGGTCTACAGTAGCATTTCTGTATTTTATCAGCTTGGGCTGGGGCTGAGAGGGAGGCCTCCGCTCACACTTGGAGGGGCTGTTTCTGCCAGATTTATTTGCCTTATAAATATTCCCTGTGTTTATTTTAACTCGCCTTTAAAATGGAGCTGAAATTAATATGGACCTGAGGGCTGCCCCCCGGCCCTGTAGTGCCTCCCGCAGCCGGGGGCGGGGGGGTGGCGGGGGGAGATCTCTGCTCGGTGCCATCGGGAGGCACAGCCGGTGCTGGAGGGCACCCAGCAAGCTGGCCTCCGTCTGCAGCGGGTGCGGTCCCCACCGGCCAGCTCCTCACGACCCGTCAGAGGCTCCGCATCCCTTGTGCGTTCTTCCTCCCTCCATCCCTCCCCATGATGGGGTGCGGGCAGCATCCGACCTTTCAGGGTGTATCTGAGTGGGGCACAGTGACCAGTAGCCCTCAGTGGGGCCTGCAGCCCTTCAGCCTTCTGTGGTTGTTCCATGCCTTTGTCCCCTCAAGGCATGGACCCTGGTGGCCACAGAGGTGTTCAGCCTCACAGACATGTCTTTGCTCGAATCCAGGTCTGGGGAGCCCAGGGCTAGCCAGATGGCAGAGAGGGCATGATGAAGCCCAAGCCCAGCTGGTGGGAAGAATGAAACAGCCTTCACAACACAGCTGGGTGCCCAGCTTGGCACCCTGGAGGTAACAGATCATGTGTGGAAACTTCCACCATATGCAGCGTGAGCTCGCAAATCTGTGAGCAGGGCCCTGTGATGCCAGGCCAGGGCCGGGGGGAGCCCTGGTGGCCCAGACCCTCGGAGCCACACCCTCGGCCTGAGGTGGGACCATGAGATTGGCATCTACTCAGCCTCGGCCCCCCCGAATGCCAGCTTTGTATCTGGCTTGTTCGGCATTTCTGTTGTTCTTGCTTCTTCCTTTTTCTGTGTAATCCAGGGCAGGTTGAAGAAGTGAGGAGGATTCTGGGTGAAGAACAGGGTCCCCTGGGCAGGTAGCAGGAGCCCCTTCGCAAGAAACGGTCAGGGGGATAATGGTCACTTCAAGGAACTGTCGACCACCAGTGGAGAAAGTGGGGGTGCAGAGTAAGTGCACTGCCCTGCACGGGGAGACTTAGAGATGGCGTGTAGCCCTGCCTGTCCCAGATGTCCAGCCCAGCAGCTCCCTGGCAGGTGGAGGGAGGGTGGAAGGGAGAAAGGTGGGCCGACTCCCCACAGTGCCTTTAAGGAGGCAGGCCCTGGGGTATCTGGCCCCGCCTTTGATCCCACAGCCTGGTGATCTTGGCTCACTCAGCTGGAGGGCCACCTCCTCTTCCAGGCCTTCTGGACCTGGGCATCCTGGCTGGGACTTGGGCCCAGCCTTCCAGCCTGCCCGGGGCCAGGATCCTTAGGTCCCCACACCCTGCAACTGTTCGGGGGGCCCTAATGGTGGAGAATCGAGGTCACTCTGCTCCACACCCCCACACCCCCTCGGCTCCCTGGCCCAGCTGGTCAGCATTCCAGCCTGGGGTTCACTCTAGGTCTGTAGGCCAGCTCTCTGCACAGCTGGGCTCTGAGCTGGCAGCTTTGGGTTGACCTCCGTGCCACCACCTTTCTCTGGCAGCAGAGGACTTGAATGAGACCGGAGCCACCTAGGGGCAGCTCTTCCCCCACGTTGGCCTGCCACACCACTGTTCCCACTCGCCAGCCCAGGCGTGTCCTCTCAGCTACAGCTGCACAGCCCGGCCCTCTGTCCCTGGGCCCGGGACTCTGTGAGGCCGCGTGTTTCTGTAACTCGGGATAATTTAACACTGCCTCTCAGAGTTAGTCCTGGAAGGAGCTTTTTTTTTGGTGGGGGGGACCCTTATTTTGTGTCTGGAAGCTGACTAGGTATTGTGATCATTTTTCTCTTTCCCTGAGCGCAGAAGGGAAGGATATAAATTTTTTTTTAATTTATTTATTTGACAGTGAGAGAGGGAACAGAGCAGGGGGAGTGGGAGAGGGAGAAGCAGGCTTACCGCTGAGCAGGGAGCCCGATGTGGGGCTGGATCGCAGGACCCTGGGATCACGACCTGAGCCGAAGGCAGATGCCTAACAACTGAGCCACCCAGGTGCCCCCGGGAAGGATATAAATTTTTATCATGCAAAGAACCACAGCCATTTGGTTAGGAAAACTCATTGCTGTGAATACTCTCATTTTCTGCTCAATGTCCATGTTCATTTAGTGTGACACATTGTGTCCAGCAAAAGGGAGACTGGCTATCTGCCTGAGACTTGGCTACCAGCCTATAAAGCCCCGCTGACCATCTCTCTGGCGTATCCCGATGGCTGCCGGGCCCAGGGGCTGAGGAAGACAGCTCCTCGGGGTGGCATCGTTAGGAGGCCAGAATGGAGAGGCTCTGGCTGGGCAGAGGTGGGCCCAGTGTTGGACCCGGGTTGGATGGGGCTGGCAGATCCCAGGCAAGCCTGGAGCCAGCCCCCACTGGGGAGGAGGCCCTGGGGCCCCCCACTCTCCCTGCTGCCTCCCTGGGGCACCTGAGCTCAGCAGCCCGCTTGGCATTTCCTGCACTGGTGGGGCTGCCAAGGAGCCAGGTGCCTGCCGTGAGGCCCTCACTTTGTGTGGGTGCTCCCCTAGGGGAGCGGATCAGGGGCCTTCAAACTCAAGAGGCAGGTGGAGGGCTCTAAGCTGGGGCTTCATGGGTCTGAATTAAGGCTTTTGTTTCTGCTTCCTCCCCCATTCAGATTTTGAACAAGAAAGCCTGCCCTGTGATTAGGCTAATCCCACGGTAGTTATAGCTTTGCATGAAATGTTTGCACACCGGAGGGCACAGAGAGCGGAGCTGCCCAGAACACACGTACAACCGCATCAGGGGCTCCCGGGATGTAGGGTGGCGACTGCCCGCGTGGGCTGATGCCCTTGTGTCCGGGTCTCTTAATATAGTGACAAGGCGAGTGTTGCCATCCCTCCGAGGCTCACTCAGGCCCTCCCCCCAGATCCGACAAGCTGGTCCTGACTTCCGCTGCTGCCAGCACCCCTATCCTCCTGGGCCTCGCCAGGGCCGGCATTGGTCCCTGCACCTTGGCAGCCGGCCTCGGCCCCATGGTTCCCAGGCCCTCTTCCTGGCCAGGGGTCCCCTCAGCAGCCAGAGGGACTTGTCTACAGTTTCAAGGGTACCGATAAAAACAAACCAGAGCCCCTCTTCCAGCCCTCCCTACCCCTCATGATCTGGAGACTCCAGAGTCTGTCTGGTTTTGCTTTGGCATTTTCCTACTTCAGCTCATTTGAAGGGAGTTCTCTGAGTTCTTGGATTCTGCGTTCTGCAAAGAATAACGATTATTTGATGAATTGGGGGCAGGGATGGAGTGAAAACCAATATTGTTGATAATCCTTGCTCACAAAGGCAAGACCCAAAATTACCTTCAAGAAGGCAGGATGCTTGTTTGCTTATGAGATTTCAGCTCTACACATGTGGTCAAGGACACCCACTTCGGAATGGTTGAGCTGGCACCGACTTTCTCCCAGATGTGCCCTCTGTCGGCAACTCAGAGCTGGTGGCCTGAGAAGGGTGGGCCCCCGTGACTGGGAGGTGGGAGCCGGAGGCCCAGAGCACCGAGGTGGCTCCATGGGAGGAGCTGCCTGGCCGCCTGCCCTACCTCCTTGTCCAGCTCCCCATCCACATAGTGCAAGAGGTTAGGGAGGACCCCGGGGGGCTGCAGAAATAAGCCGGTTTTGCCAAAATCAGGAGACTGCCTTCCTGTGTCCTCAGCAATGTGACATGAGGGTCTGGAGCTGTCCTGTAGGGTGTGGCCGGCGGCCGGCTGGCTCCTGCTGGAGGGTCCACGTCACAGAGGCAGGAAGGCTCCAAGACAGGCCGGGACAGCCCCGTTGTCCAACAGCGGGGTTCCCCCAGTACCTGCATGCTGTGGCTGTCTGAGAGGCAGTTGGCCTGCACCGTGGCCACCACTGGAAAGAGGGAGCAAAGGGCACTGCGTGTTTGGCGTTGACACTTTTACCCAACTTCATGGGATGTTCAAAGCAGTTAAATTCTGCTTGCATTTTAAGTAACTCAGAATTTCACGTCTTAAAGAAAAGCCTGTACCGTTCACCATATACATCAAGTACAAAAGACATTAGGTTATGTCATTCTGAAAACGTCCCTACACAGAGACCTACCTATTACACATATGTGTGGCCACGTACACACGTGGATACGCATATACGCCAACGTGTCTATCTCTTAGAAATTGCCAGGCCTGTGTGGGGCCCTGAGTGCCTCTCGGTGCTCCTACCAGCTGCGGGGCCCAGTGTCCCTCTCAACTTTTTCACACGGTGAGCTCTGTTCACTCGCCCCGAACGTGACTCCAGCCCGGTTCTGTCCCCAGCCCCTGAGAGGAAGCCGTGTGCAGTTGCTTCCCACAGGGCACCTGCAGCAGTATTCCACGGGATATACTGCTTTTTGAAATGGAATTATATCATTAGTACTTGCTGGGATTAGTGCTGACATTGGGCTTATCCATCCTTACATCACCTCCTCTTATTCAAAGGCTGAAGGGGTGATCTGACAAGCCCACCCACATGTTGCCACCCGGGCGGGAATTTTCGTTCCGTGTTAGGTTCTGCACATGTGTGTGTATGTGTGGTTGTGTGTGTGTTCATGCGTGCAGAGTGGAGCTGGGTCCCAGTGTCCTGTGTCTCCCTCTGCCCCCAGGTGCCCTCATACTTGCTGCGGGGAGCTGGCTCTCCTGGCCCCGGCCCGTGTGGTGGGGCTGGACAGGCACACGCGGGCCTTCCACGGTTCGAGGATGTTCTGGCCCCAGCCGCTGCTTTCCCAGAAGCCTCCCTGTTGTCCCGTGCTCTCCCTGTGCTGCAAAGCAAGTCTGCTTCCATCTTGGCTGCCGAAGATCTGGCGGGACCCCATGGCAGAATTTACATTAGGACAGAAGGAAAACCATTCCCCTTGTTCTAATGGGACTTTTCTTCACACGCCCGTGGACTCCACATTGATCGCACTCCCAGGACCCTTCACGGGACATGTGCTGTTCTGTCACTGACCACTCACATCCTTCACCACCAGGCAATTTTCTGATTCAGTGACACTGTGTTTGTCATTTATTTCACAGTCAGAGCCTCTGGGAAGTGGGTTTTGTGCCTTGGGACAACCTGTTTGAACAGTTAGCCTCAGCTGACTCATCAACAGTGACACGTCAGCTGACCGGGCACCCCCGGAAAGCTGAAGGGCCCCGTCCCCCCTGCGGAGGCCCCAGTCAGGACAGCTGCACGTGGGCCACGGTGGGCCACGTGTGGGACTCACCGTTCTTTCTGTGTCCGTTCCTCAAACAGGTTGGTGGTCGGGGCCAGCTGTATCCTTTGCAGGCATGCAGGTGACAGCCGGCTGTGCTCACAGTCCTGAGAGTGGATGCCCGGTTCCTGCAGCCCCTCCCCCACAGCCCTCCCTTCCGGCAGGGAGGACGTCTGCCGCCTGGAGCCAGGCACTTACAGGGCCACTCAGGGCAGATGACCTGCACTCAGGGGACAATTTGAGGCTGACCTTTGAGGCTAGGGCTTCCTGGAGGTGTTTCCTGAGCCACACGCTGAGATGGCTGAGCCCGTCGGGCCAGCTGGATACAGCCGTGAGGCAGGTGGTGCTCCCTGGAGAGCAGCCCCATCCAGGCCCGTTCCTTCAGAGGGAGCGGTAACACCGGAGAGGGTCAAGAGAGGAGCCATGGGAGGATCTGAGGTCAGGAGAGGGGATAGCAGAGGGAAGGTGAAAGCTGGGACTGCTAGCTGGGAACATGAGTCGAAGGCGGCTATTGTGTTTCTTTCGCCAAGGAGACTCTTCCTTCTGTCGCTACTCGGACCCCGTGGGGGTTGGGGGGGGAGGGCCTGGCCCCAAAGGCTGACATTAAACTGCCAAGAGCCTGGACGAATGCCCCATGGAGGCAGAAGCCACCTGGGCCCTGGGTACTGGAGGGTGCCCATGTCCCGTGGCTACCTGAGTCCCTACCTCACCTTGGACATGCATTTATGAGGTCGGGGGGGGTGGGCAGTGGAAAGGGGTCTCTGTGGTTGGTGTTGGGAGCCTCCTCCAGGCTGACTGGAGATTGGTGGGGGAGTGGGTGGCTGGCCAGGGCACTGAGGGTGTCGTCCCTTGGCTCCTGATGTCACGATCCGTTAGCATTCTTAGCTTCTGGCAGATGTGGCCCTGGAGTGTGCTGGCTTCCTCACTGGGCTCGGACTGGACACCACCGTCATGATAAGAAGCATCCCCCTCCGGGGCTTTGACCAGGTATGGCCACGTGTGCCACAGCTCCCACCCTGTGCTCTCTCCCAGGCAGGTGTGGGTGTGGTCTGGCAGTGAGGTCTCAGTCTTTAGAAGCTGGCCCTTGAGTTGAGTAAGGAGATTGTTCCTGAAGTAGAAAACACCTGCCAGAGTGTGGAAGGAAGCGCTGGCCCATGGAACGTGTGGCGACATGCTCCCTGGACCAAAGGGATGTTGGTGGGCACGCCAGGCCAGCCTCACAGACCACGGGGTTGGGTCAGCCCTTCTAGTCACTCCATTAGTAAGCAGAAAGCGTGTGTCAGCTAACTCGCTGTTCCCCATCTCCCTTGCTGAGCCCCTCTGGTGTCTGAGTGGGGTGCCAGCTCCGCAGGGACAGCACCAGGTCGGGAAGCAGGTGCTAGACTGGTAAGGCCCTGCATGACCACCTCAGGAGAGGGCAGCCCCTGGCTGCCTTCCTACTCACCCGCCACAGACTGAAAAGATGTGATTTATGAGTCAGGACGAGCACTATGGTGGCTCTCCTGGCCGGCAGTCCACCCTGAGCGCTCAGAGCATCCCCACAGCCTCTGGGGCCCCGCCGGTTCCACATCCTGTCCACTGTATGGGGCCAGCACCTCACGCAGCCTACCTGTCAGGCGTGGCAGGAGCTTAGAGGGCCACCCTGTGGGGTCTGAAGAGTGCAGGTTTTCCTGATCCGCGTCTGGGGCATAGACACCCCTGCTCACGGCGGAGGCATTCATGTCAGGAGCACGTGGTTTGCTGGGGTTTTTTAACTAAAAAGTCTTCAAGGAAAAGTCACCTGTTAAAACCAAAGTCTGGGGCTGTTGCCGTGAAGATGTCAAAATGCCCTCTCATGTGTCCGAGAAGGAAGACAGACCCCCGTCCATCAGTGCTCTCTGGCCTGGTGAGCTCTTGCAGAGGGAAGCAGTGGGCCTGCCCCCAGCCCCACCCCAGCCGGCGGATGCGGATACCTGGCCGTCGGTGCTGTGCGGGGCCACACGCTTTCTTTTCTTCTTTTCTTTCTTTTCTTCTTTTTTTTTTAAAGATTCTATTTATTTGTCAGAGAGAGAGAGAAAGAGCAAACAAGCAGGGAGAATGGCAGGCAGAGGGAGAGGGAGAAGCAGACCCCCCGCTAAGCAGGGAGCCCGATGTGGGCTTTCCTGGGATCATGACCTGAGCCGAAGGCAGGCGCTTCACGGACTGAGCCACCCAGGCGCCCCTCTTTCACTTCACTCCGCACTCATGTACTAAGTGTCCGCAGTGGGGCCATGGCATCCAGGGAAGGTCTATGTGCCTCGGGCTACGGGTGGAGTGTGCCGGGCAGCAGACGGGAGCTGCACGAGGCCCTGCTACAGGACACAGAGAAGGACAAGGCCTCTTAAGCAGAGGGGCCTGTAGGCATGAGGACCACTCAGAAGACTGGCCTTCCAGCCCAGGCAGAAGTTGGAGACCGACGAGAGGGGGTGCCCTGGGACATGGGGGCGCAGTGGTGAGGCCAGGTGGCCCAGGCCCTGCCTCAGAAGGATGTGCAGCCCCGGTGGCCAGCCTCGGGCTGGTGGTCTGGCCCCTTGGCTCAGTTGGGCCCAGTAGTTCCCCCACAGACTGTGACAGAGACTCCAGGCTTG
Organism: Halichoerus grypus; assembly: GCF_964656455.1. Lineage (NCBI taxonomy): Eukaryota > Metazoa > Chordata > Mammalia > Carnivora > Phocidae > Halichoerus > Halichoerus grypus. Next base: position 62,445,733 of record NC_135724.1, read on the forward strand.
TCAGGCGTCCAGAGGGATCAGCAGCCTACACTTGTGTTCTCGTGACTGGTGTGACAATCCTGAACAGGCAGGACTCCTCATGGAGTATGTTTCTAAATGAGCAGGCACCAGAGGATTTAAACAGTGGCTTTCATTTTTTTTTCAAAGAAAAGGCTGTGTCCGACTGGGACTCTACCCTGTACTAGCCCCCCTAGCAGCCCCAGGAACTGAGCCCCCATCTGTAGCCAGGGGGTGCAGAGCCTTCTAGGCTGGGAGGAGGGAGCCCTCTCAGCAGATGCCCTGGCCACCCACAGCCCCCCCACCCTGCCTGCTACCTTGTATATCTTGGTGGGGAGCAGAGGGGCCCCCCTACTGTCCCAACTCCCCAGTGGCAGAGGAGGTGACAGCATTTGGCGGTTGGGGGGGGCTGAGGGAGGGGTGGCAGGTTTGGAGTCAAGTGCCATCTCGTTTGGCCAGGCCAGAGCCCCCAGGGGAAGGGGGTGTTTCTCTGTCATTGCTTTTAGTGAAGACTTTAGTTAATCGGCATGTAGAGAAGAGCCGAAAGGTCAAGTGCATCCTGACCCAAGGGCCCCAGGTCCTCGGATTTGGAGCTGTCATCAGATGCTGTCCCAGCTCAGCCCTCAGTTCCACAGAGAACAAGGGGACCCAGAAGTGGGGGTGGACTGAGGCCACGTAGCAGCAGAGGAGGGGCCTTGGACCTTCTCCTCTGGATGGACCTTTCTTGGGCTCCTCTAGGGCTTTTTCAGCAGGCAGGAGACCACGTCCTTTCTTCCCACAATCATCAGGAGTGGACATTCTCACTGCCACCTGGGCCTCACAGCATGTTCTCTTGTGCTTTGCAGCAAATGTCTTCCTTGGTCACGGAATACATGGCCTCTCAAGGCACCCGGTTCCTGAGAGGCTGTACCCCCTCAAGAGTGCGGAGGCTCCCAGATGGCCAGCTCCAGGTTACCTGGGAGGACCTCACCTCCGGCAAGGAGGACGTGGGCACCTTCAACACTGTCCTGTGGGCCATAGGTAAGGGTGCGCTGAGCCACACGTGAGCCACACGGAGGGCAGCAACGCTGCCTCCCCTTGCTGCTGTCGCCAGGCCTCCCCTCGTCCTGCTGGCTTTCGGGGGGGCCAGCTATCACAGCACACCTCTTGGGCCATCATAACAGCCCGTGGGGTCGTTTCCATCACCTCGGGGGGGGGTTGGTTTGAGCTCTGCAGGAGTGGATGCCCAACTGGCCTTTGTGGAAGTCACACTTCGTAGAGTTCCAAAGATGGCATCATTGATGGGGCAGAGGCCTTGGGCAGAATTAGCCCATTGCTGACAATTAGCCCATTGCCGGACATACTCCCTCCCAGGCTGGCTCCTCCCTGCACCCCAAGGGGCAGGATGGAGAGTGGGGATGCCGTGGGGGAGACGCCTGCCCAGGGCCTGGGCCTCGGCCGGTCTGAGGGAAGGGACGTGGGCTCTGAGGAAAGGCGCCCTGGCCAGGAGCCAGGCGGGAAGAGCAGAGAGCTCACCGTGTCCCTCGTGAGCCTGCCTGTGGCTGGGGCACGGTGTTGCTGTGAGTGGGGTCTGGCCGCAGAGGGCTGACGGGTTCTGGGGCTGACTGCAGCACACCTGCTCGGACATCGTGCCCACCTTGACAGCTGCATCCTCTAGGGTCGGAGTCTCGTTTCCCTAAGCCCCCTGCGTCTTCCTTCCTCTCGATATTTGCAGTTCACTGGGGTCTCTCTGCTCTGAGCCCAGTCAGTTGTCCCTCCTCTGTGAACCCCGGGTTCGGAATCTATGTAGCTGTCAGAATCATCATCCGCCTCCATGTCAGTTAATCAAATGTTTGCTGAGTGCTCAGAGGGGCAGTCACGTCAGCGTCTGTCAGGACCTGGTTGGCCTGCTCCCAGCATCCCCTGCAGTGAGGCTCCCGGGAGGAGCAGGGCTGCATCACAGAGCAGTGGACTTCCGAGAAGCCTTTCTGATTTCCCTGAGTTCTCAGAACGCTTGGAAGTCAGACCATGAGATAAACTCTGGAGGAGTCTGAGCTCTTCCTTGTGTGTGGTCAACACGAGCAGATCTAAAGAGCAAGGAAAATGCTTTGCAGTTAATGTACTGCCTCTTGCCCAGAATTTAGTAGACGACCACAGGCGATATTCTTGTTCAAATCGTGAAAGTAAATTGAAGTAGGTTTATTTTGTTGAACACTGCGAAAAATTTTTTAACTATTTAGATCCAGAAGCGTAAATTGACATTTATCTTAAACTCCATTCTAAAAGGTGAGGTGGCAAGTTTCTCCCCTCCCATCTGCACCCCCAGCCTCTTCCTTTGTCCCCTGATATCACTTCGGGGACCCCAAACACCCACATCCCTTCTCTCGCCATTGGACAGAGGCGAAGGCTCATGCCCATGTGCCATCCACTAAGCCCACGCTGATGGCAGTGGCTCAGAGGGCAAGGGGCTGTGCCCTCGGAAAGCCTCAAGGTCCTCCCAGCTTCCAGACAGGTCCCTGGTGGGCGACATGCAGGGCCTCTGGCGCACTGCCTGCCCTCCCCTCTGCAGGAGTCCGTTTTATTTTCTGTATTTTCAAAAAGAGCATCCCCCAGACAGTCTGCCCGACGTGATTGATGCTGGGGGTGGAAGCTTTCACAGTCCTTGGCCTTTGACCTTGCTCCCCGAGGCGGCGCTGCGGCGGCGGCGGTTTCTGGCACGCCTCCTGGGGCTGTACGGGCATGTGCTGACTTCGCTGCTCGCTCCCGGGCCAGGTTTTGTAAACAATCAGGAGCCACTTCCCAGTTTAACAACTGGGAATGTTTTCTGCTGGTTTACCCCATAAGCCTTTAACCAAGCATCATTTCTGCTCTCAATAAAGGATGATCCAATCCAGGAGGTTAAAATAAAACACCCCCCACCCCGGGGCTGGGGGCTGAAGGGCTGGCACAGCAAACAGCTCCTGGACCACACGTCCTGCCGCAGTAGTGAGCGCTGTGTGCACACAAGCTGGGCTTTGACGCGTGTTAAAAACAGGAAGGGAAGGATGCCCCTCGTGTCCGGAGGACACACGCTGAGGTCCGTGAGGAGCTTCCATGGGGATGAGCTTGGGCCTGGCGCCTCGGTCACAGCTGGTGAGGACAGTATGCGCAGGGATGGCGAGGTGGGCCCTGCAGTCTGCAAGCCCGGGAGGACTCCGAGCCTCTTCCTCGGCCCAGCCTTGATCTCCACGTGGTGGATTAAACACATTAGCAGTTAAAGCAGTTAATTGCTGTGCAGGGGGCCGGCTCATTGTTTGTCTCTGAATCACCCACCCACACCAGGTGTCTCAGATAATAGACTGGGAACTCGCAGCGAGGAGGATTTCCTGTCTGCAGATGTGCCGATTACAGTGCTGAGTGAAGCCAGTCAGCCTGCGCCGCGCCGCGGGCTCGAATTCACCCTGTGCAGTTAACCAGTTGTGGCCTGAATCCTCGGCCATCGTGGGGGGTGGGGGGGAGCAGGGGCAGGACGGGGCAGCCGAGGGGACACTTGCGCGTGGAAACGCTTCTGAGCTGGAGCTCAGCTGAGGTTTAGCTTCGACTTTGTTTCGGAGGCTGAACGGGGGGCCCCTGGAGGAGAGCCCTGGGAAAGCCAGCTGCTAAAACCGTCCCGTGCCCCTCAGCGTCTCTGGCCTCTAGAAGGTTTCCTGTCCCCCTCTCGAGGCAAGGGTGGAGGCTCTGGCGCATCCCTCCCTGGGCCACAGGAGTCCTGCCCACGGTCAGAAGGCCCAGACGGCTGGTGTTCCCACCGTCCGGGGTGCCGGGAAGGGCTGTCCTGGCCCTGCCTCGGCAGCCCCCTTGGTCTGTTAGGAATCAGCCGTTTCCTCTTCCTCAGACTTTGTCTAGTTGCCCACCTGTGTGTAAAACCCACAGATAACTTCTGAGCCTCTAAAATGGTATAGAGCCAGAAGGCACTGGGGGCCTGGCTTTCCAACTTCTTTTTTTTTTTCTAAGTTTTATTTATGTATTTGGGAGAGAGAGCACGGGGGTGGTGGTGGTGGGAGGAGCAGAGGGAGAGGGACAGGCAGACTCCACACTGAGCATGGAGCCTGAAGCGGGGCTCAATCCCACCACCCTGAGATCACAACCTGAGCTGAAATCAAGAGTCAGACCCTCAAGCGACTAAGCCACCTAGGAGCGCCCCCGCCCCCCGGCTTTCCAGCTTCTAATCCAACCCCCATATTGAGGACCCCACTCCATGTACAGCCCACCTACACAGAGTGTGGCCATGGACCACAGCCAGGGAGGTGGTGGCATCCTGGAGACAATGAGGGGGCCCGCGGTGCCCAGGGAGTGGAGTGCTTCTGCCTGGGGTTGGGGGGGCTGCAGCCCAGGGCTCCCCTCTCTACAGCGGGGACTGCTGGCTCCAGTTTCCACGAGGCCGCCTTGCTCAGCTGCATTCAGCTGATGGCTCCGTGCCACAGACACCCCCCTTCGAGTCCTTGTGGAATATCCCCCCGCCCCGAGTGCCGGGTAGCAGCACTGGGAGCTGGGGGCAAAACGGAAGTGAGCCCCCGAGGCTGGGCATTCATGGGCGGGGGTCTCTGAGTCCAGCACGAAGGATGGAGCAGTCCAGGCCCCCAGGCCTCCTGACAGCTGTGAGAGCCCAGGCTCTCCACGGCTGGCGCTGGACTGCTGGAGACGGGCCGGCAGGCGGAGCGTGGGTGTGACCTTGTTGAGAGAAGCCCAGTCCAAGGCCACCGGGCCTGTTCTTTGGGCCTGTGTCTTGCTGTGGCTGTAGGAAGCTGCGTGTGGCCATGTTCTTCCCAGGGGGTACTTCGGAGTGACCTAACCACCTGTCCCACACGCAGACTCCCCAGCTCACCTAAGGCCCACCTGTCTCCGCCGTCCAGGCCTGAAGAGAAGCACTGCTCTGCTCGTGAGCCCCTCATATCCCAACACCTTTTTATTTCAGTGTAAACGTCAAGTGTGTAACTAGCAACGTGAAGAGAAACTCAAATCTGTTTGTGTATGTGGTGTGCTTTCTTGGAGGGAAAGAGGACGTTCATGGAGCTCTTCCTGTAGGCACCTCCCACAGGCTGAGGGAAGTGGCTGGGCCTGAGACCACGGCCTTCGCCACCACACCATGTGGCCCCTCCTTGTGAACCAGCACCACTGACTCGGTGGCTGTCATTTATCTCAGCTCTGGCTCACTGTGGCGCCAACCCATTGCAGAGGCCAGGCAGGGGCAGTGGGAAGGCGGCACCTGGGCTAACAGACCGGCCCTCTGGCCTCTGCCCTCTGCTTGGGATGCCCTGCACCGCCATGGGGCCAAGAGCCATGCCAGGCCTGCGAGCCGACTCCTGCCCGTGTCCAGGGTCACCTTGACCCCCACAGCCGTCAGACCCAGGCCAGCCTGCCTTCGCACTCATGGTCTTTGTACCAAGTCAAACTCAATATTTATGGTTATAACTTGGTAGAAGCCAGTTGCTTTAAAAAAAAGAAGAAAGCCATAGTGAAAATGCTTCTAAAGGTAAATAGACATTGCATTAATGTGCACTAGCTAAATTTTGCAAGTTCTACTGGGAGCCATCAAGCAGCAGGAAGGTTATATTGACATTTGTAATTGTTATAGCAATAATTACCACCTGCCAGGGAACGTGTTCCTTCCTGGGGGTTCCCGTGGACCAAACTGCAGCTGGGCCTGAGCTGGAGGCTCCACCAAGTTCCAGGGCTGGCTGTGGGCGTTTAGGAGCCCATGTGAGCTTATTTTATGTGTTGTCAGTGCTGCACACAGGCTTGAATAGGAAACGCCCATGATGTGTTTCAGGGCGGGGGGGGGGGGGAGGGACAGCAGTGAGCAGTGTCATCAGGATGACCGGCGGGGGAGGGGTGGCAGTGGCAGGTGCTGGCGGTCACAGTAAGCCGCCAGCCTCAGGTCATGCTAAGGTCCTCAGGTCATGCTAAGGTTCACTTATTCATTCAGCAAACGTTGAGCCCTACCTAGGCCCCAGGGCAGCAGGACGGGTCCTCTGCCCTGCTCTTAGAGGACTTAAGGTTGTGGCTGGGGTTCTGGGGCTCTTGTAGAAGGGGCCATTTGAGAAAATAAAAGGAGCCCTTTGCTGTTGTTATCCTTTCCCCTAAAGTCTTAAAGATGACAAGAGACACATAATAAATTTTTTAAAAAGTAGGCCTCGAGGGATCTGACTACGGGTGCCAAAGGTGTGAGTTCCGCCTTCTGCGTCTGGTCCAGGGTGTCCCACAGGCCAGCCTAGGGGGAGTGGCTGGCTCTGGGGGGCCACGCATGTGCCCCCCGGGAGGGGTGCCCAGGCCCTCCGTGAGCCTGCGGGAAGCTGCTGGTCCAGCCTCCTGGACCCCCATCCTCCTGGCACTCGCTGCCTCTGTGTGATCAGAGCCCCTCATTCGCCCTGTCATACTCCTGCTGACACCTAAATCTTACCTCATTACACGGATTGCCCTTCACTCGTTGGAACGTGCGCTCTAGGCAGGCGTGAAATTGGAGGGAATGCCCGTTTTCCTGCAGCGGGCAGAAAGAGGCCCAGGAAACTGCATGTGTCAAGTTGTCTGTGTCCCTGGGCCCAGCTGTGCAGGTAGGAATGACCAAAGCTGCCATCTGGGGAGTCTTTGACCTCCAGCCTTCTCCAGCCTTCTCCAGCCTTCTCCAGCCTTCTCCAGCTGGCTGAGTGAGCTTGGTGGCCGGGCTGCCTCCCTGGGCCCGTAGCAGCAGCTGGTGGGACTCCAGTGCCTCGAGGGGAGGGCTGGCCTGGTCCAGCTGCCCCGGGAGCTCTCAGGCTGAATGCGGCTTCCTGCACCATTTCAGGGCCCCGGGGTGTCCTGGATGCTGGGCACCACGAGGGAGGGACTGTCTTACCTCGGTGACACCAGGGGTCACGTGGTCCCTTAGAGGGACTGAGGCCAGCGGACAAGGCTGAGCTTGGTGAAGGAAGCAGCTCCAAAGGCCCATCCACACATTTATTTGGACATTGCCTCTGAGGGGGAAGTGAGAACATGTTTGCATCTGGAATCTTAATGCCCTCGTTTGCGGTAAATATGATGGAATGTCATTCACGTATCATATGCAAAGCTCTTACAAGGCAATCAAGTCATGGAGATATGTATAAATAAATGAAAAAAGGCAAGGAATGGGCAGTTCACAGAAGGAAATACAGCTGCTGAATAGTGGCCCAAAGTCCTTAGTTTTATTAGTAAATATACTGGCAATCAAAGAAGGGGAAATTAAAACATCGGCCGGAGGGAAGGAGCAAGCCCCAGAAGGAGCCTTCCACCCAGGCGCAGCTCCCGGCCCTGGGCCAGGGAAGCCCCACCTGGCTGGCTGGCCTTTCTCTGAGGACTGTCCCAAGGAACTAAACTGACACGTGGACAGACTGCCATCCCCATCCCCATCCCCGTGTGTCCAGGGAGCAGAGATGCGGGAGCCAATCCAGGGAAGCCATTCAGCAGCGCTGGCAGACCCGAGCTGGGTACCAAAGAGCCGAGGCCCCAGAGAGCAAGAGATCCCGCAGGGCATAGAGCAAATGGCCTGCTGGGGGTGTGGAAAGCACCGTGTGCGACATACAGGGTGATGTACTTGAGCGGGGGGTGCCATGGAGGCACCCATCTTCCCCCAAATCACCTGAAGAGTCCTACCTTTGTTTTTGCATAAGAGGAAAATGGTGAGGGAGAAGACTTTGCATGTTGCCTGGGTCTTCCTTCTGGCCATGTACGTCTGACCTGGACTGGGCATTGTCCATGGGACTAGAGCTGCCCTGCTTATATGGCTGGCCACTGGGTCCCCACCCGAGCACCCATGCTGTGCCTTCCTCGGGGGCTCCAGGCCTGAGCTGAGGGGGGCCCCCACACCATCTGACTGTGGGGAGACATGACTCTGCTCTGAGCACAAGGCAGCAGAACTTTGAGGGTCCTGGGTATGTCTGTCCCTCCTCCATGACCCTTATCCAGGTTGTTTGCTCAGTGAGGCCCGCGTCCCGGCTGTGGCCCGTGGAGCTGGCGGGGCCTACCACAGCTCTGAGGCATGGCTGCACAGAATGGTGTGCCTGGGTGGAGCTGGGCCCCCTGCCGACCTCAGGCCTCCCCCACACAGGCCCTGCCAGCACGGCTTCCAAAACCCGAAGTGCCCATGCCTGCCCTTTTAGGGCTGTTTCTGACTGTTTGGGGCAGCCTCTCACTTCCTTCACTGTTCATTCCAGAAGCATCGATGGAGTGCCTTCCACAAGTTGGGCATATTCTGTCTACCCCCACTGCTGTTACTCCTTTTAAATTTATCTTCATATTCTTTGAGACCTTGGATGTGGTTAGACTGACATCTGTGAGGTGTGTGGTTACCGCGGTTACCAGGAGGCACAAGGAAACACTCCTGGCCTCCCAGGACCAGCCGGGCAGGAGTGCAGCGTGGCCAGCGTCACAGCGATCGATCGCCAGGAGGTCGTGGGCCTGGCCAGCTGTTGTATGCCCTGCTCCCCAGAACCGGGAGTCTGGGGAGGAGCCTGAGGGCTCAGCTATGAGTCCCCTGCCTGCAGGGACTTTCTCGGCCCACCCAGCAGACCCCCACCAGGCCTGCCCACTGGGCCCAGCTCCTTCCTTGCTGAGGCCCAGCACCTTCCAGTCCCTTCCTAGGTGCACGAGAGCTCCCAGGCGCCAGCTGGATCCTCTGCTCGGGAATCAGGCCCAGGCCCCCACACCGCCTCCTCCAGGCAGGACACTGGCCAGTATGCCCTGTTGCGCTCTGTACGCTCATGCGTCTCCGTTCACGTGACTGGGGCCGGCGTCGGTGGCATCAGGAGGCAGGGACCTCCGGAGCCTCAGGTCGCGTCGCCGGTGTCTGGTATGCTGGGCGACGGGTGTCAGCCCGCCCAGCATCTGATTCCTGCGGCCAGGAAGAGTGAAGAGGCCGGAGCCGGCTCCCCATGAACTTGAGAAGCACGGCTTAGTCAAGTCTCTGTGTTTTGACTTCCCACTCTGGGAGAGCAGCTGGAGACTTAAGGTTTCCCTTTCACAGGACTTGGTCTTCCAGATGTTCAGCCTGGCACCACCCACTACCCGACCTCTCGTGTATCTGAGCCACCACGAGCTGTGGGAACTGTGCCTTTGACACTGTTCATCTTTGCCTTCAGGGCATTCCAGGAGCCTCCGGGAGCCCCGAGGGGCTGCCACTGCCCTCCCAGGGCCCAGCAGGATGAGCTGCCTTTGCCACCTCTTGGCTTAGTGAGGCCACATTGTCTGAGTTAGGGGAGAAAGGGACCTCTGCTGGCAGCTCAGCTGTGACAAGGCCCAGGGATGGAAGCCTGTGAAGCCTGGCAGGGAGGCTGGTGCCGCCATGCCTGGCCCCTGCCGGCTTTGCACCCGAGAGTTGCTCATCAGGATTAGCTCAAATGACTGCACCCAAGGATGGCTATGGCGTGTGGTTTGGGCTCTGCCATTCTGTCCGTCTCTATTTCTGGCTCTAGAGGTCTTCGAGCTGGGGATGTCTGCTGGCCAGGTGCCACGAGAGGAAGAGCTAAGGGCTTGGAGTGTGGAGCTGCCCAAGGCCGGGCCTCTAGCCCCACTTGCTCATCGCCTGCGCTGGCTGCCCAGAGACCCCGAGCAGGGCGTAAGTCCGTGCATTCTTGCCGTCTGCTCTGGAGGATGTCCTGCTGCCCAACTCTGGGGACTCAAGGCCACAGCCTATTCACACAGACCCAATCTGGTGGCAGGATAGAAGTGTAGATCCACCACGAAGCACCATCCCGAGTATGAGCCTGCAGGAAGAGCAACCTGTGGGAGGGTGGGGAACCCCGGGGTCACGGACGGAGTGGGAGGGAAGGGCCATGTGGGGACTCAGCAGGTTGTCGGCTCACTTGGGGCCCACGGGCACACTCCACAGAGACTGAGACACACACATGCACACACCCCGGCGCCGCTGGAAAATGCAAGAAGGGGGCGGGAGCCACGGCTTCTGTGAGAGGCCTGGGTGGCATATATTCCGTGTCTTCCCCTCAGGGCCCGATGCCTGCAGACGCTGTAAGGCCCTGTCCTGTTGTGTCTGCAGCTGCGGCTATGGTGACCTTTGATCCTGCTCTGCTGTGTCCACAAGGCATCCAGGCCTGAAGTGGGCTGCCTCCCCAGAGCCTGGCCCCTGCGGGGGGGAAGCGTTGAGGTCACCGTCCAGGGATGGGGCGTGCATACTCTTGGGTCATCGCTACTTCTAGACATTTTCTGTAGTCAGAGCCATAGGAACTTTGTATTGGAAAAAAAAAAAAAGAATCAATGAATTTCCGATTCAAATTTGACTTTACGGGGTTTTAACTGTCTTCTTCCAATGGCACGTAAGATCTGTCTGCAGCTTTATTGTTAGGATATAATCGTCTTAGGACGTATGGTGGAAATATGGGTTGCCGTAGTCTCCTGAGCGAATTATCTTTGTATTTGCTGGGTTATCAAATGCATATAATTAGGCCCATTTGTTTCAGATTATTTACAAGTTACGGCGACTTTTTTTTTCCATTTTTATTTTTTGTTGTTTGAATATATAAAATGTATATGATTTAAAAAACCAAAATTGTATCATAGGATGTATTTAGAGAAGTCTTGTCCCCATCTCTGCTTCCCCCACCCCTTTCCCTTCCTTTCTGTTCCTCCTCATCCTGCTTCATCCTCTCGTTGATTCTTTGTGCAAATAAAGGTGTGGGGGTGTATGTGTATACGTTTGTGTGTGCGTGTGAGGCCACAGAGGCCGGGAGCCCCTAGACGTTGTTGCACTTGATGTTTTACCAATTCCAAGCGGGCATGCTGAGAAGCGTTCTGAATAAACCAAGGAATCTCAGTCGGAACTGCTAAAAGTCTTTCAGCCTTGCTGTTTATTTCCTTCAGGTCGAATTCCAGAAACCAGAAGTCTGAATCTAGAGAAGGCTGGAGTGAACATCAACCCTAACAGTCAGAAAATCCTGGTCGATGCTCAGGAAACCACCTCCGTCCCCCACATTTATGCCATCGGAGACGTAGCAGAGGTACAGCCTGCACCTGCCACCTGGCCTCACCACCCCATCCCCCCACCCCAGCTGGGCCTTGGGCCCTAACGAGGCTCACAGAGGCTCTGGGCCAAACCCCAAGTATTGTTAGACTCAAGTTCTGGGAAGGATTGGGCACCAGCCTCTGCTTGCTCGAATGTTCCTCCTTTCTATGGGGGGTAGGGGGGTGGGGAAGGCTTAAAAACTAAAAGCGCCATCAACGAATTCCTCTTGTGAACCTCCCCGTATGTCAGCTCTGAGGGAGGGACATCTGTTTGCGCACAACATGGGCCTCGACTTCCTGAAGGTGGGCTGGAGGTACAGAGCCCTAGAAATGCTGCTGCTGGGCAGAGCCTTGGGGCTATCTGGCCCTGCAGCACTGGGCCTGACCTCCTCGCCTCAGTTTACCCTCTCATCTGTGGACGGGTCAGTACTCTCCCTGACTGGGCTGTCAGACAGGGACATAGCGCCACTCACCAGGCCTCCCTGCTCCTCCCCTTGTGAGTCCCTGGCGGAAGCCCTGCCCCTGGCCTGGGACACATCTGGTCGGCGCCCCTCCCCTCTTCATGGCCCCGTCAGGGCTGGTCAGTCATGGGACCCCCACATTCCCAAAGCCTCAGGAGCAGTCGGCCTGTCCTGTACATGCGTAGCATGGCCTAAGGAAGGTGGCTCGGGAGAGGCCCTGGCCAAAGGAGCCTGAGAGATGCACCAGGCCCCCCAGACCCCAGGAGGCCTCTTGGTGGCCAGTCCTGCCAGTGTCATAGACATATTTCCTGGGGCTGTCATTACAGATCACCACAGGCTGGGTGGCTTAGACCGACAGAAATGTATTCTGTCACATTCTGGGGGCCAGAAGTCTGTGTGGGCAGGGCCGTGCTCCCTCCGAAGCCTCTAGGAGAGGACACGTCCTCATCCATCAGGCACTCCAGACTTGGAGCTGCAGCATTCTCTGCCCGTCTTCGTGTGTGTGTGTGTGTGTGTGTGTGTGTGTGTGTGTGTGTGTCATTGTTTCTTTCTTCTCAGGACCCTCATTGGATTTAGGGCCCACCCTAAGTGACCAATCCTAAATGATCTCAGTTCTTTCCTTAATTATATCTGCAAAGAGCCTCATTTCCAAACAAGGGTCCATTCTGAGGTTCCAGGCAGACGTGAATTGGGGGATGCTGTTAAACCCACCATGATGTGTTCTGGCACCAGCCACTTTTCTGGGTTCTGTGGCCGCTGCAGGAACAGACAAAAGTCTTAGCCCTCGTGGTGACATTCTGGTAGGGGTCGCAGATGACAAGTGAGTAAGTGAACTCTTTGAGGTAGATGTCAGAAGATGCTTAGTGCGGCAGTCAAGGGAGACCTGAGGGAGGAGCAGAGCGAGGCAGAGGCCCGGGCGAGCTCAGCGAGGATGCTCATGCCTACCCAAGAGTTCAAGCACTGCTCTGCCCACGCACACCCCAGACCCCACTTTGGGAAATGCCTGGGGGTAAGGGGAGCCAGTATCTACGGCAAGTGGGTCCCTGAGTGGGGCATCCCAGAGCTGAGGGGTTACAGGTGGCAGTTGTCCCCAGTGCTACGGGACCATCCCTCCCTCAGCCTCTGCTGCAGCTCATGATGGGTGGGTCTGCCGGAGAGCTTGGCACACTCACGGAGACAGACTAGGGCAGGAAGCCGTGCAAGGCTGGGCCTTCCCTTTGTTCCTGAGGGGCCAGCCTACCCATCTGGCACAGGTCTGTCCTGCAGACACTTGACTCCATACAAACCCCTCCTGCTAGGACAACATGGCCTCTGCTGTGCCCATTGTACCAGAGGGGTCACCCACTAGCCGTGGTCAGTGCTGATATGTGAGCTGAGGGGCCGCCACTCGAGTCCCTCAGGCTGCCCGTGAACCCAGGCTCATGAAATGGTGCATGGGGAGCAGACCACCAACTGGAGGCAAGACCGCAGGGACAGCTTGCTGGGGCGTTGGTCAGAGCTCCAGCCCCTCCTCCCACCGAGTCCTCTCTGACCCATCTAGTTGACCTGCTGGTGTGGACGGAAGTGAGTGGCTTCACATGCCCGCTAGACCGGGCAGTGTTGCTGCTTGTGTGATCTCTGGCGGTGGGGATGTGGCACTCTGTGGCGGCACCTTCGGTGTTCATCCTGGGCGCTGCGCCCCAAGACAGCGCTCGTGGTCCCGGGAGAGAGTGCCACTCGTATTAGACCGGGCTTTCTGTGCGGCCCAGGAGCCGAGCGAGGCGGAGAGCCGTCGGCCGCAGGGCTCATGCCAACGTGGCGGAAACCGTAGTATTTCAGACCGTGTTGCCAGAAATAGTACACACAAAGGCGATGTCTATTGAATTATTAAATCCGCTCAGTTGGAAAGGTCATTCTGGGCAGTCCAAAGAGTTAACACCCAGTGGTCCAGCGTGAGGTACGGAAGAGTCCAGCGGGCGGGCGGGGCGGCCATTGTCTAGTGCCGTATTGTGTGCTGTGCGCATGGACGTTTCCGCAGTTAGTCAGGCCCGGTGGAATGCACGGGCTGCTTTCACGAGTTTATCTCTGCGGATCTCTATTCATTTCTGGAATGTCAAACAACATCTGCATTTCCTGCTGCTGCAGACGTGATTGGCAGCCGGTCCCAGGCCGACGCGTGTAGGAACACTGGGGGCTGTGCCACCCCCCGCTCCCGGAGCGGGACACACCCTGGGACCGAGGGGCCTCCAGCAGCATGGCATTCGGAGTGCGATTTGTAATGGACTGTGACGTGCAAGCCAAGCTGCGTGTCAGGAGCACATGAAATGCTTCCAGGGCCCGCTTTAGCCTGCATCCTGGTTAATGCAGACGATTGAATAGGAGCGGGATCTCCTTGGAGCTCTGTCATGAGGGCAGCTCTCCAAGGTCACCAACATGAGGAAGGGGTTCAGAGGGAAGCCACAGGCGAGGGTGGGTCACATGGCTGGCCTCACTGGCAACTCACTTGCTCTTCCAGGGAAGGGGGCCGTAACCGCAACTGTCTCCCCTGAGCAGGGCAGGGGGAAGAAGCAGAACAAGTAAACCTGCCCAGGGCCCTGGCGCCCAGAGACAGATAGCCTTTGGGGGTTTCGGAAAGGGAGAAGCCTCGCTGGGAAGGCATGGGTGGTGGCAGGGGTCCTGCACAGACTCCCCCAGATGTGCCGAAGTAAGCCCGGGCTCCTTCCGTGCATCAGGGGCGGCCCGAGCTGACACCCACGGCTATAATGGCAGGAAAGCTCCTGGCCCGGCGGCTGTGCGGTCAGTCCTCAGACGTGATGGACTACGACAACGTGAGTACCCTCTGCCCTCCAGCACGCTGCGTCCAGCCTGGAGACAGCTGTGGGGGGGAGGGGGTGCCCGGGGGTGGTGCATGCACATGCCCCCGTGTGGGAGGGTTAGCTTTGTGGGTGTGGCCCCGGAGCAAGTGAGGGCGCCCCCACCCCCTCTCGCAGGCTGCCAGCCAGCACGTCCGGGGACCTGGCCTGAGCTTGTTGCTCTCTGGGCCCCAGAGTGGGGATCTTCAGCTTTGGGTCCCCAGGGGGGTACCTCACCTGGGACCTGCTTTCCAGGTCCCCACCACAGTCTTCACCCCGCTGGAGTATGGCTGTGTGGGGCTGTCGGAGGAGGAGGCCGTGGCTCGCCACGGAGAAGAGCATGTGGAGGTACGTCAGGGCCCCGAGGACAGAGGGGTGCCAGGACGGGATGCCTGTGTGGCGCTCACGCCCTGACGACAGCCCCTCCCCAACAGAGGCCTGGCGGGCGAGCGGGAGTGTTGGCGTTTCTGCTTCCCAGGGCCTGCAGTTTGGCAGGGTGGGGCAGGGGGCCCAGAGGGATGGCTGAGATATGGCATGAAGGGACACGTGGGACAGGAATGCTGGAGGACAGCCCCGGAAACCAGGGCACCTTTGTGGTGTGGCCCCTTACAGGGCCACACGTCTCCCTCCACCTGGAAAGGCTTCTCCTGCCCTCCAACCTTCTCCTGCCATCAGCTTCCGCTCCCCGCACCCCACCCCCAGCCCTGCCACAGCCTGACCCTGCCCTCAGGTACCCCCACCTCCCTGCCACCCCTGCCTCTGTTCCCAATCCGCGAGTCATCCAGCTCTCACAGGCCCCCAACAGTCCAGACTTAGGTACTCACCCCAGAGGAAGCCTGCTTCTTGAGTCTGCTCAGCCGGCCTGCCGTGGCCCTGGGGTGGCCCCCGAGGGTACCCCTGGTGGCCCGGCAGGATGGGGGAGCTGGAAGCCTCCAGCATGGCTTCATCTTGCTACTGCAGCAGCTTGCACACGGACCGGGAGAAACCAGACCCCGTGTGGCCACCACCGCGGGCCTCGTGCCCTTTGAGAATGAGTCACTGGGCTCCAGGGCCTGCCCCTTGCCCCAATGCCCCAGTCCCCTCCATCAACGGGCCAGGCCTGACAGGCCAGCCTTCCCCCCAGCACTTTATTTGCTATTTTTGTTTGATTCATCACAAGTACGTGGGGACATATGTTCATGGCATTCTATAATGTTGTTTTATGTTTCACGATGTTGAATGGCCACATACCCTTTGTTTGTTTTCTTTTCAATTCTGTCTTAGTTAGAACAATATTCGCTGAAGTTCCATTAATTAATAATGGCTGTGCAGCACATGTGAGGGCCCCGTTCATTTTTTACTTGGCCACAGCCCCGAACACGCTGTCGAGCCCTTCTCGGGTGCTGAAAGCCTTTGGCCGACAGCTCCGGTGTGGGCTGGGGGCCTCCCCATGCCTGCCTCCCCCTCCTTGCTCAAATGAGGGCCCAGCCAGCACCAGGGTACCCTGGGGAGGCCAGGTAGCCACTGGGTGGGCCGGGTGCCCCCTTCCGCTGCCCGCAGTCACCCCGTCCACCCCCCAGCGTCCACCTGGTGTGGACTCCTGGGGGCTGAGCCTCGGGCTCTGTGACAAGACCTACGTCTGGCTGTGCTTAGCCAATCTGGTGCCCACTCTGTTGCTGTGGTCCATCGGGGCCCTGGGGGGGGTGGTTCTGTCCTGCAGATGGTGTGGCTCCAGCCCCAGGCTTGCTTTGTGTGGGAGGGAGAGCTCAGCCATGTCCTTACCGCAGACCACAACCTGTAGGCCACGTGGGCAGCTCTGGGTCCCCGCCCCATCCATGCAGCCCATGAGGCTACTGACTGCGGGAATCGGTATCTTGTCACTTAGGTTTATCATGCATATTATAAACCGCTGGAGTTCACAGTGGCTCAACGGGATGCATCCCAATGTTACATAAAGGTAAGTGTCCTCGAGGGCCCAGGGCCGGGCCATGCCGGGAGGTGAGAGGCAGGGAGTGAGCTGGCGCCCAGGGGTGGGGAAGCTCCCTGCAACCACGCGGGCCCCCTGGGGCAGGGCCGCCCGTGCAGCCCCGGGGCCCCGTCTCCAGCCAGGCTGGCCGTTGACGATGTGGCTTTCAGATGGTGTGCCTGCGGAAGCCCCCACAGCTGGTACTGGGCCTGCACTTCCTCGGCCCCAACGCAGGCGAAGTGACTCAAGGATTTGCTCTGGGGATCAAGTAAGTGCGGAGGAATGTCGGTGTGCGCGCTGCTCGGGCTCGCGTGGCTCTGACAGTTGGTGGCCCCGCGCTGGGGGGTCTGCTGCTGTGCTGAGGTTCTTACGGAGCGTCCTCCGTGTGCTCAGCAGAGCACCTCCTCAGATCCGGCAGCTCCGTCACGTGAGAGGCAGCTTTCTTCTCCAGCCAAACGCTCTTAGGCCGGTCATACCGTGTCGGCTGTGGCCGGGCCACCTGGGGAGCAAGGGGAGAGGCCCATGTCCCTGGCCGCCGGGGGTGGGTCACAGTTTGGGTCTTCTCTTCTTAGAATGAGCAGGGCTGGGGCCCTCCTTCACATGGCCCAGCGCCCAGGCAGTCATGAGCAGGGTCTGCGAGAGCTGCCCCAGGACTGGCGTGTGCTTTCCAGAGCTGGGTCTTGGGCATAGGCGGTGCTTTGGGGGATCCCGGGTCCCCAGGCTTGCCTGGAGCCTTTGTGGATGGAGGCTCTAGGTGGGGGTGGGTTGTCTGGGGCAGTGGGGTGTGGGGCCATCAGAGGCAGGAGGGTGGAAGGTGAAGTGGGGCCGAGGGAGCAGAGAAGGGCTGCACGGGCCACCCCACCATGTGCTTGGGGCTTGGGGCCGAGGCCAAGATCCAGCCGCAGAGGTTGGTGGAGGTAGGAAGTCAGAGGACAGGGCGGGAGCCCGAGGGGCAGGGCCCATACCGGGAAGACTGATGGGGGCTCTGGCACCCCAGGCTTCCTGGCGGGTAATGATAATAAAGATAGGACAGAGCCAAGAGAGACTTAGAGAACACGAATGGGCAATTCACAGGCAAAGAAAATTTAAATAAATAGTAGAAAGATGCTGTGCTTCATTTGGAATTTTTCATGTAATTAAAACACCAAGAAACCATCTTGGTCAGTGAGGGTTAAAAGCTTTGCTACTGTCCAGTCTGATGGTGATCGTTTCCAGCATCTGCGTCGTGGAGACACTGAAGGTTTGAGCAGATCAGTGGAGTGAGGAGATCCATGTTCCGACACAGTCAGGAGAAGGGTGTGAACTGGACCCTCCCTCTGGGGGCCTTCTGCCCACAGTGTGAAACGCACACACTTGTTCGTGTCAGGAACTCACCCACCAGATACTCTAACGTGTGTGCGTAGACAGAAGAAGGGCTGTTTGTTGCAGCCTTGTCTGCGGACGGTGGCAGCGCCCTGTGGGGAGTCCTCACTCACTGTGCCTCCGAGGAGGTGACCGGTGCCCCGCGGGTGGTCGCTGCCGCAGGGGCAGGGGGCGTGTGTGTGGGAAGTGCTGGGTGCTGAGCAGAAGAGCCCGGTGAGCAGGACCAGGCAGGGAGCTGCGCAGGGGCAGGCTGCAGTAATCGAAGTGGGCTCCGTCTAACTGGGGCAGGTGGGGAGAGGGAGCAGACCCACAGAAGGATCAGCTGGAGCCGTGAGCCAAGGTGGGTCTGCGCCTGGTGGGCTGGGAGCAGCAGGAAGCCAGGATGGAGCAGATGAGGGGTCGGGGGTAGGTGGGAGGTGGGCCTGAGGGGGCGCTGCTTGGCATTTGCTGGGAGACATGTGGGACAGGTCCAGCAGAGGTGTTGGCGGTGTTCCTGGCTGCTGGCTGGAGAAGAGAGGGTAGGGCCCAGGGCTGGGGAGCAGGGAGGAGACTGTGACTTCCGAGGCCGTCCCCACGTGCCATCTTCCGGGGGATGGGATGATGTGGACATGCCACCCTGTGCTGCCTCCTCACCTGAACCCCCCTCCCCCCCTGTGTGCAGGTGTGGGGCCTCCTACGTGCAGCTGATGCAGACGGTGGGCATCCACCCCACCTGCGCCGAGGAGGTGGCCAAGCTGCGTATCTCCAAGCGCTCGGGCCTAGACCCCACTGTGACGGGCTGCTGAGGCTAAGCATCCATCCCTGCCAGACCAAGGGCACGCGGCTCACCTGCAGCCCCCCACAGCCAGATTCTTCGGAGGCTCAGAGCCAGGTACACAGCTGGGGTAGGCTCTGTGTTTAAGGATGGAACCGTGGGGGGCGATAGGGTGCCACTGTGAACAACTCTCTCCAGGTACGTGGGAGAGCACACCTGCCGTGCCACCTCATGGGAGCCCTGTGCCCAGGCTGCAGGGGCTGAAGAAACGGGGCTGGGAAGGAGGCCATGTGAGGGCCCCCCCTCCACAGAGCACCCCCAGCCGCTGGCCTGGCTGCCGGTGCTCCTCGGATGCGGGAAATGTCTTGAGGCTGGGCTCACACCACAGTGGCCTGTCCCGGGGGTGGAGGGAGGACACTGGGTGTGGAAACCATCCCCTGGCTGAGCTCAGTGGGCTGCTGGGTGGGAGGAGCGGGCCTCCCTCTCCAGCTTAGCCCCATGCAGAGCAGCGCCGGCTCGTTTCTCTGTCGCCCAGAAGGTGGACACGCTGCCTTGTGCATGGCGGCCGCCCACACGTCTGGTTCTGTTAGAGCTTTGCAGAGTCAGGCTGGGCGGGCAGCCGGCGGAGGCCTCGGGTCTGTTCATCCCAACCCTCTTCTGAGGGGGAAGAAGTTAGCGAGTCCCTCCTTGACCGCTGCCCAAAGGTTGCATATCGTCAGGGCCTATTCAGCTGGCCCTGTGAGAGCATTCTCCAGGCTTCAGCAGCCCAGCCCGGGGGGTCCCCTGTGGCTGTCAGCCCCTGCTGGGGTTGGGGTCCTGCGGGCTGAAGTAGACTATAGACAGAGCAGTGAGCACCCCACAAGATGCCCTCAGGCAGGCCTGAGGGGCTGAATGGCAGGTGAGGGTCCCCTGGATTTGGGCACAGGCCTGGGGCTTCTCCTGGGGGCACCCTGGGCACCTGCTCTACTGTGTCCCCCCCAGCCAGGGCCACCCTTGATATGGACAAACTGAGGGCATCCTGAGGAAACTCTTACCAGAATATCACACCTAACAGCTGTTTTGTCAAGAGCCTGCTGTAAATTTTCATCCTTTCAAAATATTTGTTAATAGTGCAGCATGCGTCCCCTGAGACTCATCAATCTGGTGAGGGCGGGGCTCTCTCTGGGGCCCGTTTCTCATCTGTCCCTAGAGAATCCTTGTGTGAGGGCACGGGGGACATGGCCAGGCCAATGCAGGGATGGCGGGACTACCCCATGCTGACCCCCCCCATTCTTGTAGGACGCCGGAGCCTGAGCCCAGGCAAGCCTCACCCCCGTCTGGAGAGCCCCTGAGGTCGTCGGCGTGGGTGGCCTCTGGATGGACTGGTCGCGTGCCCCCGCAGGGATGGCTCCAGGGGTCGTCAGCCCCTGCACCTCGCACACCCTCCAGCCAGGGCCAGCCCCACCAGGCCCCTGATGCCAGAAGATGACGGTGTGCGCAGAAACCCACCCTGTGGGCTGCCCACATCCGAACCCCCCTGGCATTTCTGGAGCGTAAATAAAGAGGGTGTTTTCCTGATGTGTGCCCCCGCCTGTGCTGTCCCCAGCGCGCCCCCCAGGGTGGCCCATGTCGGGGTGGGGCCTGGCCTGTCGCACACCCTCCATCCCGCCTCCCCTCACAGCAGAGCCACCCCTCCCAGGACCCTCTGCCGGGTCTGTCTGCGCCTCACGGCAAGGCAGGCGCTCGGGAGGGGTGGGAAGCCACTGGCTTTGTTCCAGAGCAACCTGCCAGTGGGGTGGCCCAGTGACGGGAGCTGGCAGGGGTGTTGGAGGCTTTCCGTCCCCTGAGCGTCAGGCACCTCATTACGTTTCCATTGCAGCCCTCGCAGCCGGCGTGTCTGCTGTGCTCAGGCTAATCCTGCACATTGAGGCTTGACGGGCTGAGGGAGCGCCCTGTCAGTCATTGCCGCGGCCGGCGCTGATGGTGACGGTGACGGGCAGGGCCCCGCATTGTGCTGGAGCTTTAGCGGTGGTTAATCTCGTGTCTTCCTTAAGAAAACATCACTTAGTCTGCCCGCCCGGGAGCCCTGGATGGGACCCTGCTTGTCAGCCAACAAAGGAATGTCTTTGCACCTAATGGGCCTGCGGGAGCCTCAGACACTCGCTTGCCCGGTGCGAAGCGTGTGCAGGAGCTCTGGGCTGCCCAGTTAAGACGCCGGGTGCAGGGCCGGGCCAGCACCCTCTTGACAAGCGCAGCGTGCATCAGCCGTGTCCCATTTAACGCACGGTTGGCGGCGCGCCCCTGCCTTGGGAGGTGCAGGGAGGGCTCCCCTCTGTGCTGGGGGTGAGGTGTTCCCCTGCCTTGCAGGCAGAGGGCGAGGTCTGCAGAGGTCAGCTAACACAGCCGAGCCGCCGGGGGTGCCCGGAGGGGCCCCCTGGAGCTGGCCTGCGCCCCTGCCATGGGGCAAACAAGGAACTTGAAGTGGTTCTGTTGCTTGTTGTGACGGTGGAAACGCCGCAGCCTGCGTGGGCGCTCTCAGCACGCATCAGGCAGTGTTTGGGGCGAGGACTTTCCACCTCCCTGCCCACCCCACCGGACAGCCGGAGTGCCAGCCCCGTGTCCATGACCCCATAACCCCCCCAGTGGTTTTCTCCGTGCACCATTTCCCTCGGGGCGGCCCGTGCTCCAGCATGCCTGCTGAGTCCGTGAGCACTCCCGCATGGGGCTGCACAAACAGCGGGCGTTCCCAGCGGAGGCCTGCCACAGAAGGCCCAGCGCTGGCGACGGCCATCACCCGGGCAACCTCCGGGGCCATACGCTGCGTCAGCCTCTGCCTGCCTGGCCATGTGGTTCGGCACCCAGGATGTCCCACATGCCCCCACTGCTCTAGGTGGGGCCCCGGGGTGACAGCCCAGGGTCCCCTGCCCAGCACTCAGGCACGTCACGCACTGGGGTCTCAAGTCTGAGTAAGAGCATGGGGAGGGGGGCGGATGTGTTGAGCCATAGTGGTTTCTGTTCTGCGTGTCCCAGGGACCGCCCAGGTCCAGACTCACTGTGTGGCCCAAGGCCCCCTCCCCGGACCCACCCCTGCCCTGTCCCCCTCCTCCCAAGGAGCTCAGGGAGGGGCCAGAGCAGCACCGGCCAGGTGCTCTCCACCTGGCTCCAGGGCTACCTTCCCGCCACCTTTGCATGTTTTTATGGTACAATGAAAATATGATTTTAGGGCGCCTGGGGGGCTCAGTCATTAAGCATCTGCCTTCGGCTCAGGTCATGATCTCAGGGTCCTGGGATCGATCCCCGCATCGGGCTCCTTGCTTGGCAGGGTGTCTGCTTCTCCCTCTCCCTCTCCCTCTCCCCCTGCTCATGCTCTCTCTCTCTCTCTCTCTGTCTCAAATGAATAAATAAAATCTTTAAAAAAAAAAAAAAGAAAATACGATTGTAATTCCTCAGATTGTTCCATGTAACCTGTAATTACCCCGGCAATGTCCTGCACCCTTCTGCTTATGACTCCAGATTTCACAGTGACGTTGGTTGAGGGGCGGGAGTGCTGCTGCTCAGGGGCCATGCTGTCCCATCCCTTGCCTCCCCCTCTGGCCACCCACCACCCCTCTCCTTCTCCTAGCCCCGTGAGGCACTGTCTCTAAAGGTCCTGAGGCCCCAAGGAAGGTGGGTATACAGAGAAGGGGTGAGAAGTTACTATGAGGGCTGGACCTGGACCAGCAGGGCTCAGCAAGCGAGGAGCAGGCTGGGCCTGAGGAGGGTATCTGGGACTGATGGTGGGGCTGCAAGAGGGGGCATCAGCCCACAGGTGGCGGCCCAGATGCTCAACCAGCAGGCCTCCAAACCCTCCACAGGTCACTGGTGCCTGCCCCCACCCCCATATCCCACAGCCCTGCTGGGACCACTAGCTTTGCTGGGTAGCTAGTGGGGAAGTGGCCACTGTGCCCAGCCAGGGGCCCTCACAGGGGGAGCTGCCCCATGAAAAAAGCTTGGCGTCAGGTGGCGCCTGCACTTCAGGGTGTCAGTGCCTGTGGCCTCAGGTCTGGCCCTGGACCAGTCCCCAGCCTGAAGCAGGCCCCAGGGGCAGGACTGAGACCCTCACCCCCGGCTCCCCGCTGCATACAGAGCTGTCAGGAGCTGCCACAGAGCAGGCGGTCCGGGACCCTGTAAAACAGGACGCCCGAGTCAACCAGACAGCGTGCTCGTCGGGAGCTGTGCCATCTCCAGAGACTTAGGGGCCACCAGGCCATGTCACTGAGCCCTCCAGACCTTGTTCAGGCTCCAGGTGCCTGGCGCATTCTGGTCAGGGGGCTCCCTTGCAGCGTGGGCTCATAGCATTCACGGGAAGCGCAGATGTAGGCATCTAGCTCCTCCAAGTCCGTCACGAGAGGCTCCTCGGTGCTGGGCTGATGGTTGGGGTCCAGGCCAGGGTGGGGGCCGGGCTGCCAGGGGCCATTCCTGACTCCCCAAGCTGGCACACTCAGATCCAGCCAAGTCTCCCGGGTCCCAGACTTCTCCCACCCATCTCTGTGTCCCTCTGGGAGCCACTCCTTCACCCCTCTCCACTCTGGGGTCCCTGAGTGCCCCTGGCCCGGGCCATGGCCTCGTCCGCCCAGCCTGACCAAGCCTGCCCTGGCCTCCACCCACTCACCTCTTCCTTGTCAGTGCCCGCTGCTCCCACCCTTGGGTGCTGGTCAGGGTGTACGCAGGGGACATTGTGGGCGGGTCACTGCCAGAGACAGGTCAGGAGCACGCCCCCCACCCCCCAGATGAGCAAGCAGCAGTAGGGTGTTCTCTGTCGGAACCAATTCTTGACCCAGATGGTGAGGGTGCTTGCATGCTTGGCAATATCTGGGGCCTAAGCTGGGCCTGGCTCCTGGGGGTGGGGGGCGCCCAGCCTCAGAGGAAGATGCTTGCTTCTGGCGCCAGACTCACAGGCTGTGGATCTTCGGCCTGATGTGGGGCCGTGGCTTTTCCCTCACCTCAGGCCAGGGCAGAGACAAGAACCAGGGACAGGACAGGGGATGTAGTCATCCCAGCACAGGACCAGGTGTCCCTCCAGTGGAGCCACCTGCAGGCCCGAGCCCTGCCAGCCTTCCGCCTCACACCACTAGGGACCCCACTGCCCGTCCACCCGGGGCCCTGACCCCTGTGCCTTTGCCTCCCCTTCAGCCGACAGGCCACCTGGTGTGAGAGCTGGCTGACTGGCACCAGAGGTGTCTCCCGCTCCCGCTCCAGGGGCTGCTGCCGAGCCCCAAGCCACAGCCCCAAGCCCTCTTGGTGGGGTCACCAGCACAAAAGTCCTCTGAGGCCCCCGGGCTGAGAAAGAGGCCCTTGGAGCCTGTGGGCTGGCGGTCTGCTCTGCCCTGGCCCCTCGGTGCCCTCCCCCTGGCCCTCCCTATGCCCCCATCCTCATCAGGTTTCCCTTGGTGCCAGTACCAGCAGCTGCCTCGTAGAGAAAGCCCAGAGCCAGACGACGGGCCTCGCGGGGGCCCTTTATGCCCCACCCTCGTTTCTTCCTTCCTCGGCCACCGTCTTAGGCCTGGGCTTCCTTGCTGGGTACTGAGTGGTCCTGGGAGCTGCCTTAGGCCTTCCTATGCCAGGCAGGGGCATCCATAAATAAACAGAGATACGCCTTGGATGCCTCCCTCCTGGAGCAGGGCGGGGACAGGGGTGGCACGGGACCCCGGCTCTGCCCACCTCGGGCTGCTCTGCGCACCCAGGCCTCGGGACGTGCTTGACGCTCCACATGAGTGGCTTCTCTGCTGGGCTTTTTCACAGGGGGGGTGTGTGTGTGTTGAGGGGGTCCTTCCCCAAAGTTGTGCACACACCAGCTCCGTGCTGCTCACCACCCAGGCCAGGCGTCCCAGCTCCAAAAGGGCTGGACCTGGGGGGAGCCATGCTGCTGGGGGCCCCCCTCAGACAAGCCGGTGAAGGAGGGAGGTGCACAGGTACCTTTGGGGCAGGTCCAGCCACAGGCTGTGGAGATCCCGAGGCAAGAACTGTGGCGACCGATAACTGGGAGACTGAAAGAGACGTCAGTTCGCGTGTACAGGCCGGGTCACATCTGTGAGTGTGGAGGGGCCAGTGCCCGTCCCCCACCCCCCCAACGCCGTGGACAGATCCCATGCCCAGCACTCCTTGGGCCTCACCTCAGCCAGCAGGGCCTGCCTCCCTGCCCCGCAGCCGAGACGGCTGTCACCACTTCCTGTTTGCAGACCCCGCGACTGGGAAAGTTCGCCAAAGGCCAAGGACGCGCAGCAGACACCCTGGGCTCCCGCCGGCCGCAGACAGCACCCACCTCAGGCTAGCAACGCGATGTTCCGGGAATGGGAGTGACAGTAGGTGTGCCAGGGCCCGCCAGGAGGCCATACTTGCTCTGGATCTCTGGGGCAGCGCTGGGAGAGAGGAGACAGGACTTTGGGACTGTTTTGCAGATGCTGCTTCTTGCAGTCCCCTGAAGAACCCCTCTGAGCAGGACTGACCCGCCACGCTGTCTCCCTTGTCCCACTCCTCCCCCACCCGGCGGCCCTTGCTGCACAGCGCAGCCCCTCGTGGGCTCTCGGGTTACTGGTTCCGCCACCCGAGGGCTCCGGGAGCCCTGCACGTCCTGGTGCCTGGCCAAGCACCTGTGCCTTCGAGGGCAGGGAAGGGGCCGTTGCATCAGCCCATGGGGCCCAGCAAAGCATCTTAGAGCTGAGCCCGCCTAATCCCAGCCCCAACGTGGTTTACAGTGCTTGGGTTTCCCTAATCCCGAAACCCAAGCCACGGTCCCAGCAGCCGTCCCAGAGCCATCTGAGCGGGCAGCAAGAGGACCCCCTCCCACGTGCCTGCTGTGTTTGGAGCTGACCCCCTAGGACAGGGCAGAGAGCTGGGCACCTATGAGTGAAAATCCGACCCTGATGAACCCCGGGGGAGCTCAGGAGACAGCCGAGCCCTCTGCTGCCTGTCTGGTCGTGCCCCGGCCTCCTCCCAGGCGGGAAATCCAAAGGCAGCAGCAACAACAGGAGGGACCGGCAAGGCAGGCCCAGCTCAAGGCCTCTGAGCTTCTGGCCTCTAGAGTTTCACAGGACAGTGATCTGGCCTTGTGGTTCCACAAAATTACACTGGTTTTTTTTTTTCCTAATAAAATCGGTATATTTGGCTTATAACTGGTGATCAAGTAACACCAAATGCTTGGGAATGAAGTGGGACCATAAACAAGAGACGGTGTGACCTTGTTACACAACAGCAGGGGGTCAAGAGCCAGCTGGACCCAGCTCCCTGCTTTCGCCACTGGCCACTAACCCAGCCAGGGCTCCCAGGCGCTGGACACCAGGCATACGGGAGTGAGCACCCAGCAGAGGGCACCCCACAGTCTCTCTTTTTATAGCTTTATTAGTGAGGCACACAGGCCACGTGTGGTGAGAACAGCTAATGGTGCCTTGTGGTCTTTAGCATCTCTGAAGAATTTTCATACCCATAAATTTCCCAAAGCAGATGTAATTAGCTCCTCAGCTACCAGGGTCAAGATATGGGACAGAATGTGAGGAGATCAAAGCAACGTCCAGATGTGCTTTCTTGGGGCCTCCCACTTGATGAGTGAGACCGATGCCTAGACCCCCCAGAAGTCCCCATGGGGCGCAATGGTGCAACCAGGGCACAGGCATGCCGCCGTCCTCCCCGCCGAGGCCTCAGCGCCAGGTCCCTGCCGTGGGAGAGGGTGGCTAGGAGGCGAGACCTCCACGCAGCTTCAATGGCTCATTGTTCTGCCCTCAGTGGCTGGAATTGGGCCGGGTGATTATAATAATAAAGTCCTACCGATCAGCCAGTGGTTGGGTTTCCATAGCTTGGGGAGTATTTGATTTTCAAAGTCTTTGGCAGGGGAGATGGTGTATAAATGGAGTGTGTTGTTCACCTCAGCCTGTTCTTTGGAAGTCAGGGTCCCATCCAGCACCTTACTTCCTTCAAAAGATGCCTGTCAGCTCCTCAGTGCCCAGGCACGTCAGGGCGGGAAGCTGCACCAGGAGGCCCAGGCACCGCGTGAGTCCTGCCTTCACCGGCTCAGACAAGCCCTGACCCCCAACCCAGCCTCTGAGGGCTGCCGTGAAGACCAGACACCTGCTGCAGTGGAGGGGGCTCAGTGAGTTGGGGGGCTCATCTTACTCCTGCCTCGTACCCTCTCGCACAACACACTTTAAGCCTTTGCCCATGCTGTCCCCTTAGCCCAAAACTGGGCCTCCACCCTTCTGTCCTGGCTGACTGCCCCCTCCGTGGTTAAGATTCAGTGCACGGATCCCCCTCCAGGAAGCCTTCCCTGACACCTGGCAAGAGGCCTGCTTAGGGCTCCCACAGAACGGTGTTTCTCTCTCACCCCAAAGGAGCCTCCCTTATTCTCGTCTTTGTCCCCAGCACAATGCCTTGCCCATAATAGGTGCGCAAAACATGGCTGCCAAATGAACATTGGCATGAAATCTTTGTGTTTTCAGTACCAAAATTTCCATGATGCCCTGCTCTGCAAGATCTGAGGACGTGCGCTCCACACACACTATGCATCCTTGGAAAAGGGGTTATGGCTTAGAACCTGACCCAACTTCCTTCAGCTTACCTCCTCCTGGTTCTGACATGCCGAGGCTGCACGAGACAAGCAGAACACCAGATTTGCTCCAAGAATTTCATCAGGCACCACGTGTCCTAACCACAAAGGCAGGCACAGCAGGATTGGTGCCTATAAAATAAGTGTAAGGAGGGGCTGGTCTGAGTAATGCCTGAGCAGCTTATACAGGGCTAACTTCCCTGAGTTAGTAATGGCCAACTCTAGACAAAGTAGAAAAGAGAACTATTCGAAGGCACTAAAGAACAAATAAATAAAAGTGGTGGAAACTAGAGGGAATCTGACCTTTGAAAGGAGAGAAATGCACTGGGTGCGATCCGTGTTTGTACTGCTTTTCCCCTAAGGGCCCTCTCCACGGCATGGCATGGGTGACTGAAATGTGGCTTGATGTTCCAGAGAACAGAGGTTGGGTCAGTCAGAGCATCTGGAAATGAGGAAGAAAATCCCTGAAAATGTGCATATAAACTCCCCTCAAATCCTTGGTTGACTCCTGGACTGCTTATGTATGAATGAGACTCAAGGGGTCCAGTAGGAAGATAACAGCTGAGCAGAGGTTTCAGCTATTGCCTACCACAAAAGAGAGAGAGTGTGGATCTCAAGACCTGCCAAGTTATGGGGACTGTGCAAACACCACGGGCTCTCCATTGAAACCACAGAAAGTCCATGCCTTAGGAGAAAAAAAAACAAATTATGTTCCAGGATGAAAGGGTTTGTGAAATTAAGACTAAGGGCAGAACTGCAACAGATATACCCTCACCAATATAAAACTAAGCTTCCAAAAGTTCAAAATGAAACAAAAACAAAAGTCAACACGCTTCAGAAGAAAACGATCCAAAGCCTCTACCAAGTGCCATTTGTAACGTCCAGAATGCAATAAAAAATTACTAGATGGGCAAGAGACATGAAAATGTGATTCCTAGCCAGAAAAAAAGAAAGAGAAAGCATCCCTAAGACGATTCAATTAAATTTTAAAACAGCTATTATAAATATGTTTAAGTACTCAAAGGGAAAAAAAAAAGGTCACAATGAATGAACAGAAGGAATTTTGGCAGAGAAATGATAACTGTAAAAGAGAACCAAATGGAAGTTCTGAGCTGAGTAGTACAACAAATGAAATGTAATTGGATGGACTTTAAGTGATCTTAGGAACAGATTGGAGATGACAGAAGAAAGGGTCAATGAACTTGAAGACAGATAAAGAATTCTGTCTCTGTCTCTGTTCTGATCAAAAGAACAGAGAGTGACATGGGATGCCTGGGTGGCTCAGTTGGTTGAGCATCTGCCTTTGGCTCAGGTCATGATACTGGGATCCTGGGGTCCTGGGATCCAGTCCCGTATTGGGCTCCTTGCTCAGTGGGGGGAGCCTGCTTCTCCCTCTGCCTGCTGCTACCCCTGCTTGTGCTCTCTCTCTCTCTCTCTCTCCCTCTGACAAATAAATAAAATCTTAAAAAAAAAATAAAGAACAGAGAGCGACAATATAAGAAATATAGACCAGAGAGAGCACACTAGAAAGTCTAATATAATCGTGGCTCAGAAGGAGAAAAAGAGAGAGAATGGGGCAGAAAAAAAAATCTGAAGAAGCAATAACCAAAAATTTAATGAATTTTGGATCAACTTACAGATGCAAGAGTATCAGCAAATCCCAAGCAGTATAAACATGAAGAAAACACACCGAGGCATATCATGGTCAAACTCTTGAAAAGACCAATGATAAAGAGAAAATCCTGAAAGATGCCAGAGGAATAAGGACACATCACATTTCTGACTTTACATTAGAAAAAATGTAGGTCAGAAGCAATGGAACAAAATTTATGTGAGAAAAAAAAAATAAAGCCAATCTAGAAAATCTATGTGCAGTAAAAATATTCAAAAATGAGGGAGAATTGAAGATATTTAAATGATAGCTGAAATAATTCCTCAGCTGACTCACACTGCAAGAAATGCAATAGGAGGTTCTTCAGGCTGAAGGGAAATTGCACCTATTGGTGGACATTTGGGTCATTTTTGGCTGTTTTTAGTGAAGCTGCAATGAATGTTAATGAACAATTGTTTGTGTGGATATATGTTTTCGTTTCTCTTGGATATGCATCTAGGAGTGAAATGGCTAGGACATATGGTAGGTATATGTTTAACGTTATAAGAATGCCAGAGTTTTTCTGAAGTGATTGTACTACATTCCCACCATCATTCTTCACATTTATTTTATTCTTCACATTCTTTGCAAGTACACATGGAACTTTCACCAAGGAGACTACACACTGAGACATAACCCCATAAAAAAAAATCACAAAAAGATATCTTGAAAATCCCTCAAATATTTAGAAATTAGACAACATACTTCTAAATAACCCAGGGATAAAAGGACTCAAAAGAGAAATTGGAAAATATTTTGAACTGACAATAATAAAAACATTAACACTTCATTGTTCTTGGGATGCAGCCAATGAAGTGATTAGAGGCAAATGTATAGCTGTAAAACATTTGTGTCAAAAAGAAAACTACTTGTATTTAAAAAAAAAACTTGTGTTTATGATCTCTGACCCACACAACCTCCTGAAGAAAGCAGCAGAAGAAGAGCAAATTCAGATCACAGGAAAGAGGATGGAAATAATAAATATAAAAGTGGAAATCAAAAACAAAGAAAACAAGTGATAATCAATACAATAAAATATTGGTTATTAACAAAATTACCAATATCAGGGGTGAAAGAAAAGAAGAAACATTGTTACAGAGTCTACAGGCATTAAAAAGATAATAAGGCAATGGAGCCCCTGGGTGGCTCAGTCGATTAAGCATCTGACTTCAGCTTAGGTCGTGATCTCAGGGTCCTGGGATCTAGCCCTGTGTCAGGCTCCCTGCTCAGTGGGGAGTCTGCTTCTCCCTCCTGCTCTCCCTCTGCCCCTCCCCACCACTCATGCTCTGTCTCTCTCTTAAATAAAATCTTTTTTAAAAAATAAAGATTTTATTTACTCGAGAGAGGGAGCACAAGTGGATGGGGCAGAGGGAGAAGGAGGAACAGACTCCCAGCTGAGCAGGGAGCCTGACGCGGGGCTGGATCCCAGGACACTGGGATCATGACCTGAGCCGAAGGCAGATGCTTAACCGACTGAGCCACCCGGGCACCCCAATAAATAAAATCTTCTTTAAAAAAAGCTAATAAGGCAATATTATGAACAAAGTTAATTCAATAAATTTGATAATTTAGAAATGGACAGATTCCTTAACTTACACAGGAAGAAGTAGAAAATATGAAAAGCTCCACATCTATCAAAAGAATTAAATTCTTCATTAAAAACTATTCCATAAAGAAAACTCCAGGTCCAGATAGTTTCACTGATGAATTTTATCAAACATTTAAGGAAGAAATCATGTCAATATCATACCAATGATTTCAGAAAACAGAGGAGGAAGAACCTCTTCCCATCATTTTATGAGGCCAGGGTTACCCTGACAAAGACATTCTAGGAAAAAAAGTTACAAACCATTATACCTCAAGAACATAGATGCAAAGGTCCTGCACAAAATATGAACAAGTTGAACCTAGCAATACAAACAAAGAATTGATTATGGCCAAGTGAGATCTATCCCAGGAATCCCAGGAATTACATTGATTGCATTAAACATGCAAACAATGTAATTTACCACATTAACAGAATGAAAAAGAAAAATATTGCGATCATAGTAATAGATGGAAGAAAAGCATTTAACCAAATTCAACATCCATTTATGAAAAAACAAAACTCTGAGAATTAGGACTGAAAGGAAACACCTTCAGCCTGATAAAAAAGGTGTCTACGAATAACGTCTGTAGCTGACACCAGACTTCAAAAAGACCAAACATTTTCCTTCTAAGATTAGGAGTAGGTCAAGGATGCCTCCTCCTACCACTTTTACTGAACTTTATTACCAAAAGTCCTGGCTGCTACAACAAAGAAAAAAATCATGTAGTTATATGTACATACATGTATGTAGGTGTACACATATTATATATAGATTTAAATATATAAATGTCATATATACGTAAGAAAGAAGCACAGCTGTTTTTATTTGTAGATAACAGGGTCATGTCCATAGAAAATCCTAATGAAAGTATAAAACAATTACCAGAACTACTAAGTGAATTTAGCAAGAGCTCAACATAACATGTCAATTCTAGTTTTACATACTAGCAAAGAAAAACTGGAAACTGAAAAAATGTTAAAGTACTATTTATAATAGCATCAAAAACCATAAAATGCTTAGGGATAAATTTAACAAAATACATGCAAATCTGTGCACTAAAAACTGTAACAATTCCTGAAAGAAATTAATGAAGACCTAAATAAACAAAGAGATATAATCTGTTCGTGAACTGGAAACTTGGTATTGTTAAGAAGTGCCCTATCCCCAAATTTACTTATACATTCAACACAATCCTAATCAAAATCTCATTAGAAATTAACAAGCTGATTTTTCATAGAAATTGGTAAGTGGATTCTAAAACTTATATGGAAGTGTAAAAAAATCAGAGTAGCTAAAATAATTTTGAAAAGGGAACACAAAGTTGGAGGATGTAACGATCTGATTTCAAGTCTTACTCTAAAGCTACAGTAAGTAAGAGAGTATGCTTTTGCCCAAGGACAAAGATCAGTGGAACAGAGTAGAGGGTCCAGAATTAGAACCACACAAATGTGGTAACTGGATTTTAACAAAATTGCCAAGGTTAATGCAGTTGAGAAGAGGACCATTTTTATTTTAACAGATGGTGCTAGGAAATGGAATGTCCGTATGGGTAAAAATGCACTTCAGCTCATAACTCGTATCATACACAAAAATTGATTCAAAATACACCATAGGCCTGCATGTAAAAGCTAGGACAATAGAACTTCCAGAAGTACACATAGTAAAAAACTTCATGATGTTAGCGTAGTGAGGGTTTTTTTAGGGTACAAAAAGCACTAGCCACCAAGACGGGAAACTTCTACTCTTCAAAGGATATCTTTAAGAAAACGAATTGGCAAGTGACAGACTGAGAGAACATATATACGATACATATACCTGACAAACACTTTTAAATTAAGAATGCATGAAAAAACTCTTGTAAATTAATAAAAGATGACAAACAACCACAAAAAAGCATGGGCATCATTAGTTGTCAGGGAAATCGAAACCACAATGAAATACCACTCCCTTTCTGCCAGAAAGATTACAACTAAGAAGACCGACAATACCATGTGTTGGTGAGGATGTGGAGCTATTGGAATTCTCAGGCAGTGCTGGAGGAAGTGTAAAAGTTCTAGATACTTTGGAAAACTTTTGGCAGCTTCTTATAAAGTTCAATACATGCACCTACCCCATGACCCAGCAAGTCCACTCATAGACATTTCCCCTAAAGAAATTAAACCCTATGTCTACAAAAAGAACTTTTTCAAGAATGCTCACAGCTTTATTCTTTTTTTTTTTTTTTAAAGATTTTATTTATTTATTTGACAGGGAGACACAGCCAGAGAGGGAACACAAGCAGGGGGAGTGGGAGAGGGAGAAGCAGGCTTCCCGTGGAGCAGGGAGCCCGATGTGGGGCTCAATCCCAGGACTCTGGGATCATGACCTGAGCAGAAGGCAGACGCTTAACGACTGAGCCACCCAGGCGCCCCCTCACAGCTTTATTCTTGATAGCTCCAAACTAAAAATCACCTGAATGTCCATTCACAGGAGACTGGATGAACCAATTGTGTAGTCATATGCAATGGGTGCCACACAACAATAACAAATGAGACACTTGCAACCATAACATAGATGAATCTTACAAATACTGGGTCAAACACAGAGTCCATGCTGTAGGATTCCATGGTTAATAAGTTCCAGAACAGGCAAAATAAAGCTATGCAGTAGAAATCAGAACAAGGCCTATGAGGGATGGAAACACTGTCTGGGTAATGGAATGTTCTATAGCTTAATTGTGTGTGGTGGTGGCTTACTGCACAAAATTTATGGAACTGTGCTCTTAAGACCTATATATTTTATTGAAGTAAATCTTACCTCAATTTAAAAAGAGAAAGAAATAATGTAAAGAAACTGACAAAGACAACAATGGTTTCCAAAAGCCTGTCTTACTTCAGATTGCTGTAACAGAATACCATAGACTGGGTGATTTATAAGCAACAGAAATTTATTCCTCTCAGTTCCGGATGCTGGGAAGTCCAAGATCAAGGCACCAGCAGATATGATGTCTGGTAAGAACCTACTTTCTGGTTTACAGACAGCCAGCTTCTCCCTGGTCCTCACGTGGCAGAAGGAATGAGGGAGCCATGTAAGGTCTCTTTTATAAGGGCACTAATTTCATTCATGAGGGCTCTAAAAGCCACGGCTCCTAATACGATCATATTAGGGGTTAGGATTTCAACGTATGAATTTTAGGGGGATAGAAACATTCAGTCCATAACAAGGCTGAAGCACAAGGAACCCCAGAGGTACCAGGCTCATGTGCCCAGCCACCTGGCTAAATTGGAAGGGTCTCTGAGGCATCCATGCTAATCACTTAGGGCACAGCCCTACCAGAAGAAGAGGAAACAGACTCTTCCTGGAAAGTGCGACCTTTGAGAAGGCACCAAAGGATTCAGCTCTGTATTTTCAGGGAAACTTCTGGTAGAATGAGAAAGGTGTTGGCTGAACAGAGAGACCCTGGTATTCCTGGTTCTGGGCTCAGGCATCCACCAATGGGCTCTGGGGAAGGCCCCTGATGAAGGTCCAGGTGCAAGGAGCACAGATAGGCTGCAGAGGCTGACAGTCCTCAAGCAGCTGGCGTCACCTCTCTGCATGTTCCTGCTTCCTTGTTGCCCCTTTGCTCTGGGGACACAGTGCCAACATCAACCTTGAACACTTCAGAGCTGAAGTCCTTGTTCCAATGCCCCCTGCCTGACCACTGCCTCTGGGCCTCCTAATTCAAACACTCACATCTGGAACACAACACAAGTGGGTGCATTTCCAAAGGAGGGGCTGCAAGCTGGGTTGGGATTCTCAAGTTTATCATCCCTCAGGCAAGTCTTGGCCTTTATGTAGTCTAGCTTCTCCATATGTGAAATGGGCTGACTCCTGCTTCATCATCCAATGAGAACCTTGCATTCACATTCTGGACGTTTGGTGGGCTCAGCAGAGTAAGCTGTGAAAATATACACAGAGTAACTGTGTGGGTGAAAATGTCCTTCCCTGTTAATATATTTCAAGATCAATGTAATATACCATATCAATAGAAAGAAGGAAATAAACATGGTCACATCAATTGATATGAAAAAAGCATGATAAAATTCTTTTCTATGATATAACATTCAATAAACTAAGAATAGGAGGACATTTCCTCAATATGATAAAGGCCATATGCAAAAAATCCACAGCCAACATCACACTCAATGGTGAAAAGTGAAAGCTTTGCCTCTAAGATCAGGAACAAGGCAAGGATGCCTGCTCTTGCCACTTCTATTCAACTTAGTGCTAGAAGTCCTAGCCAGAGCAATAAGACAAGAAAGAGAAATAAAGAAATTCAAATTGTAAAGGAAGAAGTAAAATTATTTCTGTTCACAGGTGACATGATCTTCTATGTAGAAAACTCTAAAGAGTCCACAAAACACTGCTAGAGCTAATAAATACAGTCTGCAAAGTTGCGGCATATAAAACCAACACACAAAAATAGGCTGCATTTTGATACACCAACCATGAGCAATCTGAAAAGGAAATTAAGAAAACAATCCTACTTATAATAACATCAAGCAGAATAAAATATATGGGAATAAATTTAACTAAAGAAGCAAAAGACTTGCACACCAAAAACTACAAAACATCACTGAAAGAAATTATAGAATACTTAAATAAATGGAAAGACATCCCATACTCACGGACTGGAAGACTTAATATCATTGAAATATCCATACTATACCAAGTGATATACAGATTAAAGGCAATACCTATCAAAATCCCAACAGTGTTTTGTTTTGTTTTTTCAGAAATAGAGAAACCCATCCTAAAATTCATATGGAATCTCAAGGACCCCCAATAACCAAAATAATCTTGGAAAAAATGAGTGAAATTGGAGGATTCAAACTTCCTGATTTCAAAACTTATTATAAAGCTACAGTAATCAAGATTGTATGACATAGTGACAGACATAGACACCAATGGAATAAAATAGAGATCCCAGAAATAAACCAATCTTATATTGTCAATTGATCTTTGACAAGGGTGCCAAGACTATTCAATGGGAAAAGGACAGTCTTTTCAACAAATGATACTGGGAAAACTGGATATCCACATGCAAAAAAATGAAGTTGGACCCTTATCTTAAACCAAGTTGTATAAAAAATAACTCAAATGGATCAAAGACCTAAACATAAGGGTTAGAACTATAAAACTCTTAGAAAAAAAAAAAAAGGGAAAATTTCCATGACATTGGATTTGGCAATGATTTAGATATGACACCAAAATAACAAAAGAAAAAAATAGGTAATTTGACTTTATCAAAATTTAAAAGTTTTGTGCCTCAAAGGAAACCATCAAGAGACTGAAAAGATAAGCCACAGAATGAGAGAAAATATTCACAAATTATGTAGAGGGATTAATATCCAAAATCTACAAAGAGCACCTACAACTGACCAACAACAAAACAAAAAAACCCAATTAAAAAATGGGCAAAGGACTTGAACAGAAACTTCTCCAAAGAAGATATACAAATGGCTAATAAACACATGAAAAGATGCTGAATTTCACTCATCGCTAAAATTAAGACCATGCAATACCACTTCACACCCATTAGGATGGCTATTATCAAAAACACACACAAAAACAAACAAACCCAGAAAAGAATAAGTGTTTATGAGGATGTGGAGAAATTGGAACCCTTGTGCATTGCTGGTGGGAACATAAGATGATGCAACTGCTTTGGAAAAATTTGGCAGTTTTTCAAAAAGTTAAACATAGGATTACCATATGATTCAGCTATTCCACTCCTAGGTATATACCTAAAAGAACTGAAAGCAGGACTCACATAGATACTTGTACACCCATGTTAATAGCAGTATTAGTCACAATAGCCTAAAGATGGAAGCAACCCAAGCGGCCATCAACAGCTGAATGGATAAACAAAATGTGGTATGTACATATTATGAATATTATTCAGCCTTAAAAAGGAACAAAAATTCTGATAGGTGCTACACCGTGAACCTCTTAAACATTATTCTAAGTGAAATGACAAATAATGTATGATTCCACTTAGATATGAGATACCTAGAATAAGTAAACTAACATAGACAAAGTGGAATAGAGGTTACCAGAGGCTGGGACAGAGGTAGCGGTGAGGAATTAGAATCGATACAATTTCTGTTTGGGGTGATGAAAAAGTTCTGGAGACGAGGGGTGGTGAAGGTTGCACAACAGTGTGAATATACTTAATGCCACTGAATTGTACACCTAGAAATGGTTTTAAAAACGGTAAATTTTGTTATGTATATTTTACCACAATTAAAAAATATATATACATAGAAGATGGCCTGAATGAAAGAAAGCAATTTGAATCAAAAACGGTAATTTCCGATAGGCTGGCCTATTAGTTTTTTACACAAGCCTGCTGCCTGCTCTCTGCTGACTGGCCTTGAGTTGGCCTGAGCTGCCTAGTGCCTGAGGTAAGCCAAATTGTCGGGAACTCCCCCCCCCCCCCTTTGAGGCAGGAAGTTTAAATTATCAGGTCAATTAGGAAAGATACAACCGAAAAATACAAGTTTCATTCACACTTCAAGGAGGCGTTTCCTGGCTGGGTGCCACTTTTATTATTTTTGGCGGAGGTGGCTGAAAACCCCACAGACCCAAGTAAAGGTACAATGTGATCTTTGATTCGCGTTTCAAAGATCAAAGAGAGTGAGTTTGGGTGTAAATGCAGATAACATTTCAGAGATGGTTTCATGAAAGGAGTCACTAGACCAGGGCAGAAAGGGAGCTGGTCTCTTACGTGTGTGTTCGCCTTGAGAAACATCTTTTTCCAGTGAATTCGGCTGCTGATGGCCCTAATAATTTCTGGCCTGCATCCAGGTCCTTGGCCCACAGGGCATTTGGTCTTTGGGCTGGGGGGCCGGCACCCCCTCCCACCTCTTGTCTAGGCACCTTAAGCACACGGAGAGGAGACATGGGGCGGTGCACGCGAGAAGCACTCAACCTCATGCTCCACTCGCTTTTGCAAAGTCTCTGGGTGCTGACTGGGCATGCCACTCCTGCGCAGCAAACTTGGCCTTGGCAGCCTGCCCTCATTGTCCTCTCTCGGTCCAGCCTCGACCGGGGTAGGCAGCACAAACCCACCCACTAGAAAACCCACAGGCTTGCCAGCCCCTAGGCACGCAGGTGGGGAGTCCTCACTGCCAGCGCTGCCCTGCCCTCCAAGTCCTGGGCCGGAGGTATGTAGAACCAGGCACTGGGTGGTGAGAAACACTTTCCATGGAAGCGCTGCTGCCTCTCTATGCCCAAACCCTCCCTGATGCTCTCTGTCCCCAACATTCCTTCTGACGTTCCGTAGCGCCCCAATACCCAGCTGATGGAGGGCAGTGGCAATGGCTCAAACATCTCTGGGGGAGCCAGGTGGGTGCTCGGCCCCTCCCTCCAGCTATCCGTTCCTCAGCCCCAGCGCGTTTCACGTCTGCCTGCGGGACACCGCCAGTCCTGGCCGCCCCACGCTTGAGAACGCGGCCCGAAACGCTCCAGATACGTCGCGCGGTCGGGTTGAGCGCGCTCCCATGACCCCCCGCGCCGCACTGCTGCGCTGGCAGGGCCTGGGAGCGCCTGCGCGGCCCTGGGCCCAAGGCTCAGGGCGCAGGCGCGGCCCTGCTGGGAGGCCAGCGTGAGACGTATGGGGCGGTGCGCGCACGCAGGGGGCGTGGCTGCGCGACGTGTTCAGCTTCTGAGCGCTGCGCGGGTTCGACCGGGTGTCGCTAACTTCGGCAGGAGGGTCAGTGGGGCGGTGGGAACCCGAGCTGCCGGCTGGGGCCCCGCCCCTCCATCTCTTCCTAACTCCCTGTCCGCAGAGAAGCGCTCGGAGTCCCCGGACTGGGTCCCAGCTGTCCTTCCGAACGGCGAGCCTCAATTTCTCGGTCCGCGCCGCAGGCTGGGGAGATCCTGAAGTCATTTTCGGGTGCTTCCCGCGGTCTTTGGAGGTCGCCCCCGCGCCCCGCCTCGCCTCACGGCGGCCGATATTGTTCTGCACTTTTTAGGTGGCACTTGGACTCTCGCCCTGGGAGGGAGACCGGTCCGCAGTCTCCAGCTGCAGATCCGTGGACCCTCTTCACAGACGCTTCGCGCAGCCTCAGGTAGGTCGGCTTCTTTTTGCAGTGGGACTTGTGAGCTCATTTCCCTGCGGTTTCCTGCATGGCGTTTGCGGGAGGGGTGGTGCAGTGGTCCGCCCTCCACTTGCTATGAGGCTTTGGGCACGTTATTCTATCCCCGGGGCCCCTTGTCTCCAGCGTTATTGGTGCTTTTTGGCTTTGCGGAGGCAAATGCGCGTGCGTCCCGGTACGTGCTCCTTGAGTAGAGCGCTGTGCAGTCCAGGAGAAGGGCCCAAATTCCTCAGTGTTGGGGGGGGAGGGAAGGGATAGAGGTCAACAGACTGGTAGCCAAGGCGCCAGAGTGTTAAGAGACCCAGGCTTAGGAAGGTTCAGGCCCGTCAGGGCTGGCTGGTTGGAGCAAGGGAGCATTCTCCCTCAGGCTGCAGGGGGCACACAGGCATGCTGATGAGCAGGCAGGGGACAGCTAGGGTTCTGATTGGGGGTGGGATTTGGGGCTGGGAGGAAGCCAGGGCAGAGACCTGGGTAGTGTGCACTGTCTCCTGGGCATGGGATGTGGGTTTTGCATGCAGCCTGGCACCTAATCTCAGATTGGTGGCAGGAGCTGGGGTGTGGTTCGCAGTCACTGGTTTTCAGAATTCGATGAGGGACTGAACTGGACTCAGAAGTGGACTGCATTTGT
Source organism: Halichoerus grypus (assembly GCF_964656455.1). Taxonomy (NCBI): domain Eukaryota; kingdom Metazoa; phylum Chordata; class Mammalia; order Carnivora; family Phocidae; genus Halichoerus; species Halichoerus grypus. Next base: position 62,484,611 of record NC_135724.1, read on the forward strand.
GTGCTGCCCCTTGGGCCACTGCCGCCGGCAGGCTCTGGCATATTCTTTTACTGTGTTAGGATGGGAAGGGCTTTCAGGTGGAAGAACCCCCACAGAGTGAGGGCTGTACCTGAGAGGTTCCAGAATGCTTGGGTGGCAAAGGTAGGTGCTCTTGACCCTAGCAGCTTCGAGTGCTGCAGGCTACCCTGGGAGGTGCTCAGCAGAAAGACCAGCAGAGCTGTGTCTCCCTGGAGGAACTCACTCTGATGGGGATAGGAGAGATAAACACATGGGCAACTATGCACAAAGGTGTGTGCAGGCCGTGGTGGCCCGACGTGAGTTGATGGAGCATTAGGGTCTGTGTGGAGGGGTTGCAGAGTGTGTTCTGTGGTGGCTATGAGTGGACCTCCCTTGGCAGAGAGACCGAGGAGGTGGCCACTATCAGGCTGGGCAGTGTGAGAGCCCTGGGAGAGGGCTCCTAGCTTTGGAAGGGAACTGTATCTGGTGAGGGTTGCAGCCTCCTTTTCCACTGTGGGGCTCTTTGGGCTGCTCAGGGTTGATGACCGCTGCTCTCCAGGCCCTTTATAGCAGTGACTTTGGGGTGGTGAAAGAAGATGTAGCAAGTGGAATTAAACTTGGGGGTTTGGATGCTGGGCTGTCGACAGGAATGGGGATGCAAGGAGGTGTGTTCGGGGTGGGGTGGCGTTGCCAGCAGGCTACACTCTTGAGTGGTGAGGTGAGTCTGGAAAGCACGGGTGGGGAGGCTGGAGGGCACAGAGAATAACGGGTCCCTAGGCTTCTGTTGGGCAGAAAGGTAGCACCTTCCAAGCTCCTAGTGCTTTGATGTTAAAGGATCTTGTGACACTGTCTACTTACATAACAGTCACAGTGTTTGGGGCAACTAGGTGACTCCTTTTTGGTGGATTGAAAGGTAGTTCATAACCAGCATGGTGATGTGTGGTGGTTAAGCTGTGGTCTTCAGAGCCAGGTTCAGCTGCCTCCATCACTTACTGGTGGTTGGTGTGTGGCCGCAGACAAGTGACTTCACTCACCACTCTGCCTCTGGTACGGTGAGAGTACCAGCCTCATCAGGGGGTCAGTGTTTGGCACAGATAGAGCACTCAGTAAAAGGTAGCTACTGTCATTCTTCTGAAACTCCCTGACAGCCAGCCAGGCCATCCAAGGAAACCCTGGGGGTTCCGATCTGGCCCCCTTTCCTTCTCCTGAGACTGACAGCATCTGCCATCACGCCTTGCCCATGAAACATCACAGGTGGCATTTGCCCACCTTCTCAGACCTCCCAGGACTGCCTCCTGGGCCCTCCTTCCACTCAGAGCTCCTGGTTGGGTACCTGGGGTTTGCCTGCTTAGTGCCTCCTCCTGCTGCCCAGTGGAGGTGGTTGGGCCTGGTTCCCGCTCTTCCCCACCTTGTTTTTGGACAGATTGCCTTGGATGGTGGCCTGCGTCTGACAGTCCCATCAGCTCTTCTCAGCGCTCCTGAGGCCACAGCTGTCAGCTCCTCTGACCCTCAGCACTTGCCTGGAACGCCTGGGTTTGCCACACCCCTTTTCAGCCCATCTCTGTCCTGTTGTGTCATGCCCACCCTCCCTGCTGCGCTATCTCTTCCTTTCTTCCTCCTTCCTCTTATAGTCGATGTGGCAACTCCCCTCTGTTCCCAGCATGCCTCTTGGCCTGCACCATTGGCAGGGCCCTTGCAATCCCATCCGGGCAGCAGCCAGTTACACCAACGCACACCCTTGGCAGCAGATGGACCAGGTCTCTCCTAGCGTCACATATGCCCCCCCCCAGTGGATCCCTGGATTGAGCGGCCCTTCTGTGGGGACCCTGTGTGTGCACGCACGACCTTGGAGCAGAAGAGCATGGCCATTAGTGCTCCCGGCGGTAAGCCCACAGAAAGGGGGCCCCCGGCTCTGCACATGCCTGGCCCATGGCCCCCAGGGTGGACTTCCACTGGGTGCCAGTCTCATACCCACGCACCTTTGATGGCTCCCCAGGGCTTCTGGACCGATATGTCCTTTTGCTTTGAGCACTATCAGGACAACCTCACCTGCATCTTCGAGATCCTAGGGCAACTGATGGACTGAGCCAGGTGTGGGCAGCCCCCTACGTCGATGGGGACCTGCCCCTTCCTGACGATTATGAGCTCTTCTGCCAGGATCTCAAGGAAGTTGTTCAAGACCCGAACAGTTTCACTGAGTACCGTGCTGTAACACCTTGCTTCCTGCCTCGAGCCAGCCACCAGTGGCCCCCGGAGCTGCCTGTGGTGAAGCAGTACTTAGCTAAGTACTCAGAGGCCCTGGCACTCAACATGGGTGCTGTCCCAGTTGCTGTGGCCACCCCTGCTGTTTGTAGTTCCAACTCTACATCCAGAAATACTCTCCCTGAACAGCAGTGGGCCAAGGAGAACAGCCCTGGGTCTGTGGAATCCCCCACCTTGTCTACTTTTGCATGCAGCACTGATCCTGGTCCTGTGGGGCCAACCTCGTCCCAGCCAGGGGAGGTGACCCCTACATCTGTCCCTGTACTTTCAGGATCTGCTAACCCGCCTGCTCAGAAACCAGATCCAGTTCCACCAGGGGGTCCAGAACCCCAGAAGACAGAGGAGGAGGTTTCTGAGACAGAGGTAGACCAGGAGACATCCTTAGGTACCCCACAGTGGGTGGTGGACACCTCAGAGGCCCCAGGAGACCTAACAGTTTCCCCACTCCTCACCCCACAGCCCTGGATTCTGCACACAGCCCAGGCAGATGCAGCAGTGCTCCTTGTGATGAAGTGGCCTACATAGCTGAGGAACCCCACAGCCCTCCAACAGGACGGGGTGGCTTTCCCAGATATTGCCGTATCCACTTGTTTTATTGCTGGGCAGGAGGTGCACCTGTTTGGGCTCTGCTCTGAGCCCTTGTCTCCTTCACCACCCCGCCACCTGTTATAGCAGAATATTGGGCTCTACGCTGTGCCTGTCATCCTCTGACTTTCCCAGTGGCCCAGAAGCTGCCTCCTCAGCTGCATTTCCACTGGTTGGACAGAGTTTCATACAGCAGTCCTCATCAGATATTTGTATGTCTTTATAACCGCTCCACTCCCCAGACCCCTTTGTTCAATGTTGGCTGGACTAGACTAGGTCTGCCATGTCAGCCCTGTTTGGATCTGTCCCTGGATGGTGTCTCTGCTTTGGCCCCCTTGCCCATCTTGGCTCCCTGTGACCTCTGTCCTCTGGGCTGGAATTTAAGGAAGGTTGCATGGAGGAAGCAGCCACTTTGATCATTTAGTATGAGTGGGATGGCAAAGAAAGATGCTTCCCTATGGGTTTACCAGCAGTCTTGGCCAGCTAGGGAGGTGAGATACAGGCCTCCTTGCCAGTCTAATTCAGTGTCAGGCATTTTTCCCTTTTGTATATTAAGATTGTAGTTATGCCTGGTTTTCTTCAGAAGTTGACATGAATTTCTGTGTCTCAGTGCCTTTGCCCATGTTGCCCTCCCACTTTCTGCTCTTCAGCAGTCCCTGCCTCCTTGCCCACTCTTGCACATTGCTGACTCAGCACTTAAACCGTAACACTATAAATGACTTGTATCTTTGGGTAGGCTATGAGCCTCTAGGGCAGGGGCTCCATCTTGATCAGCTTTGCATCCCTGGTACACAATTTGGTACTCATTAAACATATGTTGAATTTATGGCTCAGCTTGTGGTGTGGTGGCTGCTGACGAGCAGAGCCCTTATTTTGTTAGCCGGAACACTGTTGCCTGTTCTGTCGGGAACCGGCTAGGCCCTAGCCATGAGTACTCTAGGCCGGTGTTGGAGGTGTGGTTTCTGGTGGGGGCTTTGAGAATTGAAGGGTCTGGTTGAAGGATGGAGTTAGGACTGGCAGGTAGAGTGTGGTTTTGAGAACTGACTTCCTAGAGCTGGAGGTGAAGTGAGGAGCAGGCAGCAGACCAGAGCTATGAGGCCCAGGGGCCAGAGGATTGGAATGAAGAAAGACCTGTTCTGTACAAGGATGGGTTTTCTAATAATGAGAACTGAGCTCAGAAGCTCCCTTAAGCCAAATTTAACACAGGATGGGTACAGTATACCTACCCAGAGGAACAATTAGACAAGAATGTCAAGTCCCTTCAGTTTTATAATTGTGGAAACAACACTTTCCTGGAAACTAGGAAGAAAAAATAAATGGAAATGTGAACTGCTACTAAAACTAGTTATTTTAGAGAAAAATTAGTAGTAAGCAAACATCTGGTAAAAATTTTTAAGTAAAATAGACAGGTTGGGATTATTTAGTAATTGTTACTTTAAAAGGCTCTGGGTTCAGATGGTTTTATGCGTGAGCTATTTTAAGGCACAGATGCCTTGTAAATAAAACAGTTGCAAGTCTTAGAAATAAGTGGGAAGGTGATATAACCCTAAAAGCAAACAAGCAAGCTAACAGAAGAAATCACTATGCAGCCTTGATTCTGATCAAGTGTGGGAAATCCCTGTACATTGTAACTCAGCCCCAGATGCACTGCTGCCCCTCCACACTATTGCTCAGTTCTGGACCCTCCTTTTTCAAACCCAGCTCAGACTGCGTCCCACCCCCACCCACTGGCCTGCCAGTGGGTCTGATATTGTTGGCCATATCTTTTGAGTTGGTAAGATGTCTCTGACGAGAACCTGGGGTTACTCACTGGGGTGATGGCCCAGTCACTTAGTTGACATCCCCACTGTTGCTGGCATCTGCGCAGGACACCTTTCTCATCTATATTTAGTGGACTGGAAGTGAATCCCTTTCAGCTCAAGATTGCCATCTTCCCTTCTGACCCCCCCCGCCCCACCCCTGCCACCATTGCCATCTCCCTTGGGCCCCAGACAGCTTCTGCCAGCTTGGTTTGTAGTCTGGCATACCTCTCCTCAGGGCCAGCTCTCCCAAGGCAGGCCCAAGAGGATCTGCGGAGAGGCCAGATGACCTTTTAATTTGGAAAATGGGTCCTATTGTGGTTGGGCTCTCATCACAAAGGAAAAGAAACGAGGGCAGGGCCTTAGCGGCAAAGGCAAGGTTGCCAGTTCCTGGGTGCCCTTGCAGGTGGGATCAGGAGAGGATGGGAGGGCTCTGGTGTGACCTTGCAGATAGGCAGTGCATATGGTGTTGCAGAGCGACAGTTTCATTGGCAGCCGTTGCTGTGCCCTGTCTTTGGGCAGATGCAATGACCTAGCTGCTTTCCTGTTCTGAGGGGGGAGAAGGAACAGAGAGACAGCAGAGGAGGCCCTGCCATGCATGACGGGAGGAGGATCCTTGGGTCATTCGCCACTCCCAGCTCTTCACACACAGGTGGGCTAGAGGAGGCTACTCCTGGGAGCAGGACAGTCTGGCAGGGTTTGCTGGCTGTGCTCAGGGTCTGGCTGATGTGCTGGGGTCTGCCTACCGGATCATCGTTCCCGTCCCATACTTGGCCTTGGAAATAACCTGGAGATTTTATTTCCTAAAGATATGACACAGTGGGCACTATGAAAGGGTTTTTAAAGTACATGTCTCCAAGGAAAATTTAACACCAGAAGTATTATGGATACGGTCCTATGAGAGAACTTTTTATAAAGCTGCAACAATGAAAGTACTTGGAATTGGTGTGGATGGATGAACAGAGGAGAGTAGAAAACTTTGAAATAAAGCCAAATAAATGCAGGAATTTAGTTCATGCTGAAGGTATTGTTTCAAATTAATGGGGGTGAAATGGATTATTTAGTAAAAGGAGTTGGAACAACTGGTTAGCCATCTGGAAAATAGTAAAACTGGATACCCACCTCACTCTGTGCCAGGCTCCACTCCAGATGGATTAAAGATTTCAATATTTAAAAACATAGAAGTACTACAGGGAAGTATGGGTGATTTTTTTTTTCTGCCTGTGATCCCAGAACTTTAAAAGTTCTAGGTATCCAGAATTGCTGAAGGTATGGAGAAAGAGGCTTTTTCTTGCTCTTGATGGGAATATCAAATACTACAATTCACCCACATAACATTTCTAAGCACACATACCCTGACCACTTGCCTATGTGCAGATGGCTGTTGTTCTTCCTCAGTGTGGGGCTTCAGAGCATGGACTTGAGCTTGGTCACACCTTGCCTCCACTTGCAAGCTCATGGTCTGTGGTGTCACCTGACCTCATAAGGTGGTGGGAAGATTGAATGAGGTAAGGCCTGTGCAGTGGCCGGAGCCCAGTCAAGTGCCTAGTGGGCACTCATTGCATTAACAGCAAAGCTGGAAACAGCCCAAAGGCCCTGTAGTATGGAGTGAGGTAAATAGAGCTGTTCTGTCACATCAGTCAGGATGAGCCAGATTGTGCTGCAGTCAAAACCTCCCATGTCTCACTACTCATCTGTCACAGACCAGCTGGGGTGGCCCTTGCCCATTGCAGAGGACCTGTGCTGACAGGAGTTCACTGGACGCATTCTCCGCAACCACAGAGGCAGGAGAAAGATCACAGTGAACCACAAGTGATACTTACATCCCTCCTTTTCCAGTACGGTGGCCAAAAGCTGCCAAACCACACCTGAGTTCTGAGGGATGAGCGGCTAACCCTCCCGTGGGGTGGGGCCGTCAGCATGGAGAAGGTGAACCTGATGCTCAATAGTGACCCTAACCCGTCGCCAAAGTGGGGGCAGGCCTGCGTCAATACCCGTGGAAAGATGCCTGTGAGCTTACTAAAGCCGTGGGGCTTAAACAACAGAATGTATTTCTCCTAGTTCTGGAGGCTGGAAGTCCAAGATCAAGGTGCTGGCAGGGTTGTTTCTCCTGCGGTCTGTCCCCTTGGCTTGTGATGGCCATCTGCTCCCTGTGTCCTCACATGGTTGTCTCTCTGTGCCTGTGCTAATTTCCTCTTATAAGGACACTAGTCCTATTGGATTAGGGGCCACCCATATGACCTCATTTAACATTAATTTCCTCTTCAGAGGCCCTGTCTCCAAATAGAGTCACATTCTGAGAGGGTAGGGGCTAGAACAGGTGAATTGGAGGTGGGGGGGGGGGACACAATTTGCCCATAATAATGCCCAAGATGGATTTCTTGTTTTTCATTTTTGCAATTTCCAATAATGTTATGGTGAGCACCCTTGGGGGTGCAGAGCCTCTCCAGGCCACGGCAGCAGAACATGCTGGGAACGCTTATTTCAGAAATCTTTGCCTGCGTGAGGGTACAAAACACATTACCCTGTATTTCCCAGTTTTAATGTTTTGCCTTTTACATTGACTCTCAAGTCAGCTTGTGACTAATGGCGTGGCGTGCAGAGGGCTCTGCCGTGGTCATCAGATAGCCAGTGACGGGCACGGGCCCCTCCACCCACCTGCGCCAGACATGTAATAGGAGTGGGAATTGGTTTGAGATGTGGAGCCGCTGAGTTTGGGGGCTTGTGTTTTCCACAGCGTGACCTATCCTACCCTAACGAGTAGAGGCCCCTTTCCCCACAGGGCACGGACCTTCCCACCCCAGGTTAAGGATGCCAAGCTGGCCCAGCCTGTCCATGGTACCATCCTTCTCATACATGCCTAGCTCTCTGGTCTGGTCTGTCCTCACCAATGATCTAGCTTTATAGTGAGTCTTTATAGCGAGTCTTCATTATTTGGTAGAGAAATGTTCCCACCTCCCCCACCCCTCCACTGACACCTTGTTCTTTAAGTTGTCTTGGCTAGTTTTAAGAACACGTCATCATAAGCATAGGATGGTACAGTGGACCATGGCGTTCCATTGCTTGCCTCCAGCGGTGGTCAGTCCTTATCCTGGGGGTGCCGTGTTGGTGGACTGCTGGCCAAGTGAGCCGTGCCGGACACCGGGAGTCCTGAGCTCACTTTCTCTTTGGGCTGTGGCGTCCTCATTTGTAAATGGGCAACATGATCTCTCTGTTACAAGGGTGTTGATGGTGAGCCTGGGAGGAGTCCCTGGCCTGTGGGGTGCCCTTGGCAGCCCATTCCTTCTCTCCTGGCCTCAAGGCTGCACAGCCAGGGCTGGGGCCTGTGGGTGGTGCGTGCTCATCCACTTGCCAGGTGGGGCCACCAGACGGTGGAGAGGAACATTCTGGCTGCTCACCTGTGTGCCTGAGCAGCATGGGGCCTGGGCTGACAGCCTACACTCTGCCATACAGCTGGCGAAGTGCAGGTCCTGCATGGTCAGTGTAGGGACGCTTGGCACGGGAGTGCCACATCTCATGCCCCATGGGGTCCTCGGTGCCAAGCGTCGTTCACCTTGACACTTTTGCACCATAGCCAAGGTTTTCTGAAGGCCATGGGTGGGGAGATGGGCAGCCTGTGAGGGCCTGCAGGGTAGGGGAATCCAGGAAGCATGTGGTGGCCAGGTACCTGATCCAGTGTGCTGTCCCCTAGGGCGTGGCAGCCTTCCCACCACCAAGACCCTGTGTTCTTCCCCCTGAAAATCAGGGTGCAAATGGGAGCCATGGATGGTGACGGCCAGGAGGGTAACCCCGGGGCCAGTGCAGCTCTGCCCCTGAGTTCCCACCCCACTCCAGGTGCCCACTTCACAAAGCCCACCGTGGCCTCCTGGTCCCTATCATCATGTCTCCTGCCTCCATCCCCCTCCATCCCCCTCTGCCCCCCGCAAGTTGCTGAACTTTTGCAAGGCTCCCTTTGCTGCCTGTGTAAGGGAGAGAATTTCTGCCTTGCATGTGCTTGGAGGCGGCCGGCAGGCCCCTCAGGGCTACCATCGCTGTCCCTGACCCTTCCCTCCCCCAAGGCTGCAATCAGGCGCTGCCAGTGGCTGTTAGTGCCCGTGCACACATGTGAATGTGTGCACCTCGACACGTGTGTGTGCACAGACCGCACAGCCCATTGTGAACATGCAGTGTCTCTGTAGGCACATAATTTGCACATCTGTGAGTGTGTGTGTTAGGTGGGTGGGGGGTCTCCCCTGCCCGAGGTAGCCCCTGTCACAGGAGCAAACACATGCATCCCTGTCAGAAAGTGTATCACTACCACCATGGTTACAGACCCCCTCTCCAAGTGGGATCAGGTTCCCAGGAGCTGCCTGGGCACTAGCCCATGGGGACTGGCCCACTCCGTGCCCAAGGTGAGAGTGGTCTGGGTGCTGTCGTCAGCATTGGGCAGCTGGCCGCCGTGGACCAGAGCTCATGGCGCATGTGGGCCCCAGAAGCTGGTGCATGGGAATGGTCACGCTTCCTGTAAAACAGCAAGCTTTTCTGTGTGTTCACCAGGGACAAAAATGCTGCTGGCCTGGCTGGCGTCCCACCCCTGCCTGTAAGTCTGTGGGGGCAGGCTGGCTGAAAATGCTCCTGAGTGGACTTCCTTCCTGCCATCTTGCCAGGCTCCCTGGACCTGCTCCTGGGGGTGATGGGCGTCCTAGCTGCAGCTTGAGGCGCCTATTTGTGGGGTGGCCCTGCCTGCCCAGCCTGCCTGCCTCTGCCACCCAGCAGCCCCTCTCCCTGGCCTTTCCTTTCAGTCTAGCAAGATTGGCCTGTCCCCCGGTCCCAAGCAGAAGTCTCAGTGGCCCAGCTCCGAAGCCCCTGCTGGCCGTGGGGCACACGGCCACACCTCACGCACTGCAGCTGCTAGTTTGTCAGGCATCACTGTGCCTTTGTCCATGAGGCTCCGTCCTGCTGCCCCAGTGCAGTCTAACCCTGCCACGCAAAGTACCCAGCAGGGACTTGGCTGTGGTGTGGCAGGGCAGGATAGGCACGCTGGTGGGAGGGCCGTGCTCACCTCTGCCTGGGCACCATTGTACCACATGGGCCTTGACCCCTGCAGAGGAGCCAAGTCCCAGGGGATGTGGCTGTAACTTTGCCTCCATTGCCCTCTCCTCCAAACACAGTGGAGCCCTTCCAGAAGGGGTGCTCGCACACCTGGTGGGGTGAATGTCTAGACACAGTGTGGGGCACTGCTGGGTTTACTGCAGGCAAGGAGCTCCTATGGGGCCTGGGACAGTCCTGCCTGAGGTCGTGAATCTTCCTGGACGGGGCACCTTCCCCCTCAGAGGAGCCAGGAATGCGTGAGCTTTGCAGGAGCAGAAGGTCTCCACGTTACGGAGCAAGTGACTTGCTGCTCTTGGGCAGAACAAGAAGCTTCAGGCCAAGGATGGAGGTGGCTGTCAGTCTGTCCCCCAAGGGCCTTCAGGAGTGCAGCACTCTTGACTACCACAGAAGCCTGTTGTTTCTACAGCTGTCCCCCAGATCTGCTTTGCAGCCTTTCTGGCCCATGGGGAGATGCCCTGCCCGTACTCGAAGCTCGGAGGGGGCTCCTGGCAGCTGGGCTCTACGGTTTTCTCAGTACACTCAAGAAACAGCCAGCACAGGGCCCTGTGGAGCCTCAGGCCACCATCACCTGCTGCTCCTGGGACACAGCTGTGCCAGAGGCAGGCAGGCCTGGGACTGGCCTTCGGTCCCCTAGGGGAAGGGCTGCTGGAGGGCATTCTTTACACCCTCTCACCCCCACGCTGTACACAGAGTTCCATCAGTCACCGGGAGAGTTGGGGATGGCTACAGTTGGGGTGTGCACTTGCTGCCCAGGGGGAAGGCGGGTGCAGGGATGGTGCCAGGCTCCCACCTCCCCACTGGACTCTGAGGCCTGCGGTGCGCAGGGCTGCTCGTAGCACTGTCCTCCCTCCCCTCAGCCCTCCCTCCCAGGCGGGGCTGGCCGCGCTGCGTCCCCGGAACCCCTCCCTGGGATCTGCATCTTTGAAGCCACGGATACTGACAGAGGATTCAATGAATCCAAGGTCGCCAGTCGGGCGTTGACAGATGCCCGGCCACGATACTCTTTCTGATTTAATAACCGAATGGGAGGCTGGCCCTTGGTAATAATTAGGGCTAATTACTGAGGAGGTGTTGACAGACGGGCTGAGAGGAAACAAACTACCTTTATCCCCGGGCTTAGAGTCAGATTACCGGCCCAGTGCTATCTGCCCCTCAGAAAGTAGACGCTTCAATCACTCACCGAGGCTTCAAAGGGGAAAGGGCCCTGACAATGCACGGGGTTTGGAAAGGAGCTATGAAGTGCGCCTTTGACTCCGAATCGCCAAACGGAGCCCCATTCCAGAAATGGTTTCTTTGTGAAGTTTGAGTTACCCCCGGCAAACCTGCCTCCCTGGCTCGGGGCCGGGGAGGGGTGCAGTGGGCGCAGGCTGGGCTGGGGCTGGGACGGGCCCGCCCTGTCCCGATCCCTCCTAGGCTGGGCCTGTGCCTGGCAGCCCACGGGGCCTGAGCAGGGAGGTGCAGCATGCTTTCCTTGGCCCAGGGACTGTGTCCAGTTCTTTGTGGCTGTGAGCTGCTGGTAACGGGATAGGGATCTCACTATCCCTGCAGGGCTTGTTCCTTCCCTTGTCTCATCCGGGCGTGCTTTCTTTTCTTTCTTTTTTTTTTTTTTAAAGATTTTATTTATTTATTTGACAGATAGAGACATAGCGAGAGAGGGAGCACAAGCAGGGGGAGTGGGAGAGGGAGAAGCAGGCTTCCCGCTGAGCAGGGAACCTGATGTGGGGCTCGATCCCAGGACCCTGGGATCAGACCTGAGTCAAAGGCAGACACTTAACCACTGAGCCACCCAGGCATCCCTGGACATGCTTTCTAAAGCTGTTGTGGGCAGGTCTAAGCTCTCTGGTTTGGTTTGGTTTGGTTTTCTAAGGGGGGAGGGGCAGAGGGAGAGGGAGAGAGAATCTCAAGCAGGCTTCATGCCCAGTGCAGAGCTTGATCTCACAACCCTGAGATCATGACCTGAGCCGAAATCAAGAGTCAAGACGCTTAACCAACTGAGCCACCCAGGTGCCCTGTAGTCTGGGCTCTCTGGAAGGGACTGTGCCCTTGGCCTTATTTATGGCAGGACCACCCCTCTGGGGCCTGGGCATCACTCACAGGGCTGCCCCCACCCCTGGCTTGAGTGATGAGCCATGCTGTGGATGGGACACTGACCCCCAGGGGCCTCAGCAATAGGGTGACGACTTGGAACAGGGTTGTCCTAAGTTGTAGGCTGGTTTCTGATGCCTGTATGTGCACCTGCTGACTCCCCTGGGACTCCCTGCATTTCAAAGACCATGGAGGGCAGTGGTCAGACCTCCATTCCCCTGGTGGGAAGCAGGAGCCCTGGGAAGTTTCCCAGTGACCTGGCCTGGACCGCCCAGGTCGCTGTGTCTGTGATGTGGCTTCGAAGGGCCAGTTCTGGGACTCTTGCTGTAGTCTGTCCTGACCACGAAGGCAGGAGGGTGATGAAGCAGTACTCAGGACAGGACTGTCCAGAGAGCATCTTTCCGGTTTCAGGTGTAGCCTGGGAGGCACAAAGTAAGTGGGTCTCTGTTCCTGCCAGCCTGGAGGACCAGTCACTTCAGAGGCTTCCCACTAGGATGGCTGTATACTTTAAGGAGAATGAGCTGGTCTGGCTGGTAGAGAGCAGTCTTGTTAGATCAGCATTCTTCCTTTCCCTGGCATGCTGCTCTGCTTCTGGAAGTGACCATGGTGGTGATGATGATGATGGTAAAAATCATCAGCTAGTTTGCTTAGCTATTAGGGGCACTATTGATGAATTTAAGTCTACTTCTGTGAGGGCAAAAATAGGATGGTGAATTATTTTAAATGGGATAAGCCCTTAAAAATTGGCATTAAATCTGTTTAAAGTCACCTAAGTAGAATTAGAAATTGTCTCTAAGCCAGAAAAGTCTAAGCAGGAAACTGGGTTTTCATAATGTGTTAGCAGTAACTCCAATTGACTGTAGCTTCAGAAAAAATAGCACAATATTGTCTAATATATTTTATTTGAAAAACAGCATCCCAGAAAATGGCCAAGAGAGCAGTGGCCCAGTGCGTTAACTTGTGCACAGAAGCGTGCTTGAGCCCTTTTCTCTTCTTATTAATGTCTTATGTGATTAGCATTGTACAGTTGTCTCAGTCGTGAACCAGCACTGGTACATCATTACTGACTTAAGTCCATATTTATTCAGATTTCTTGAGTTTTTACCTAATGTCCCCCTTCTGTCCCAGGATGCCATCCAGGGCATCACATTACATTTAGTTGTCAGATGTCCTTAGTCTCCTCTGGGCTGTGACAGTTTCTTAGGCTTCCCCTATTTGTATAGCCTTGACAGTTTTATGGGGTACCAGTCAGGTCTTTTGTAGAATGTTCCTCAGCTAGGATATGTCACGTGTTTTTCTCACGATTAGACTGGGGCTGTGGGTTTCCGGGAGCCAGCCCTCAAAGACAAAGCACCATCTCATCACATATTAATGGTACATGCTGTCAAAATGACATTACTGCCTTGGTCACCTGGATGAGGTAGTGGTTGTCAGGTTTCCTCTCTGTGAAGTTAGTCTTTTCTTTCCCTTTCAGACTGTCCTCTTAGGAAGGAAATCAGTATGGGCAGCCCCTCACGAGGGGTGGAAGTTCTGCTGCACATCATTGAGGGCTGAGTATCTACACAAATTATTTGGAATTTTCCTGCATGCAAGATTTGTCTACTCTCCCCCGTTTATTTATTTCTTCAGTCATTTTATTATATCAGTATGAACTCATGAATATCTTCTTAATATCGTTACTATGAAATGTACTTAGAGTGAGTACTTAACACCTGTCTACACCAGCACCACCACAATCCCAACATAGAAACTGATCCATTACCTCAGAACTTTCCTCCTGCTCGCCCTCAGTGGTCAGCCTCTCCCTCCACCCCTGGCCCCCAGCCACTGCCCACCTGTGCTCTCTACCTAGTTGGGCCGGAATGCCATATAACTAGGCTCATATTGTGTGTAACCTTTCACTCACCATAATTCTCTGGAGATCCATCCATGTTGCATTTTTCAATAGTTAGTTCCTTATTATTGCTTAAGAGTATTCCATTCACCTATGGATGTTCATTTGGGGCAATGTGAACAGAATTGCTGTACACATTCATGTATAGGTTTTTGTTTGCACATCAATTTTCATTTGTCTAGAATAAATATCTAGGGGTAGGATTGCCAGGCAATATGATACATGTATATTTCATTCAATAAGAAACTACCCAACTGTTTTCCAGAATGCTTGTACCATTTTGCATTCTTACGAACAGTGTATGAGAATTCTGTGCTCCACATTTCCATCACCAAAACTTGGATTTGTTCTTTTTTTTTTTAAGCCATTCTAATATTTGTGTTCAGTTCCATTTCATTTAAACTGTCAAGCTTATGTGCACTGAGTTGTTTATAGCATTTCCTTAATGTTTGTTGTGTCTCGAGTGATAATCCTTCTTTCATGAGGATAGTTTGTTTCTTCTCCCTTTTTTTTGTAGTTCTTTGTCTAGAGATTTATCAATTTTACGAATCTTTCTAAAGAACCAATCTCTCGTTTTGTTGATATTCTTTATTGCTTTACTATTCTCTATTTCATTTGTTTCTGCTCTATCCTTATCATTTCCTTCCTTTAGCTTGCTTTGGGGCTTATTTTGCACCTCTTTTTCTAGTTTCTTAAGGTGCAGACTACATCATTGATTTGAGACCTTTCTTTTTCTAATGTAGGCATTTTTTTTTTTTTAAGTAATCTCTACACCCAGCATGGGGCTTGAACTCATGACCCTGAGATCCAAGAGTCTTATGCCCTACTGACTGAGCCAGCCAAGTACCCTGAATGTAGGCATTTAATGCTATGTGTTTTCCTCCATGCCCCCCTTTAGCTGCATCCTACAAATTTTGATTATTTTGTTTTTCATTTTTATTAAGTGCAAAATATTTTCTGATTTCTCTTGGGATTACTTACCTCTTTGACCAATTGAGTATTTCAAAGTATATTGTTCATTTTCCAAATATTTGGAGACTTTCCAGTTACCTTTCCATTATTGATTTCCAGGTTAATTCCATAACGTTAGTGAACATATTTTGTATGCTTTTGTTTCTTCTTCATTTTTTAAGGTTTTGTTTTATGACCCAGGATATGGTCTATCTTGATGAATATTCCATGTGCATTTGAGAAGAATGTGTTCTTTTCTGTTGGGTAGAGTATTTGCTTAATGTCAACGAAGTCAAGTAGGTAGATAGTATTAGGATTCTGTATGACTTTTTGGCCACTTATTCAACTAATTACTAAGGAGGAGTTTAAGTCTTAGCTATAATTATGTATTTGTTTATTTCTGCTTTCAGTTCCATCAGTTTTTCCTTCATGACTTTTGAAGTTCTGTTGTTAGCTGAATATATATTTAGGACTCTTATGTCTTTTTGATGAATTGATACATTTTATTATTTTGTATCTTTCTTATCCCTGGTAATATTCCTTTCTCTGAGGTCTACTTTCTGTGACATTAACATATCCTTTCCAGCCAACTTTTTTTTATTGTATGTATAGTAATTCTTTTTCATCTTTTTACTTTTAATCTGTTTTTATATTTAAAGTGGGTTTCTGCCAGATAACTTACATTTGGGCCTTTTTCAAAAAAAATAGGTTATAATTGTTAGATCTGATAATTAACATGTTGAGAGCATTTACATTTATTGTAATCATTATTATGATTCTATTTTGGTCTACCATTTTGTTGTTTTCTCTTTTTCCTCTGATTTTTTTGGTTCCTCTCTCTCCTCTTTCCTGTCTTCTTTTGATTTATTTAAATATTTTCAAATGCTGTGTTTAAATTTTTCTATTGGCTTTTCAGCTATATCTCTTTGTATTATATGTTTTTAATGGTTCCTCTAGAGATTGCAGTGTACGTTCTCAACCTTTCACAGTTTTCTTAGGGTTAATATTATTTTTCATTTCAAGTAAAATATAGAAGCCTTACAATCATATAGGTCCCCTTACCCTCCTGCCTTCATGTGATAGCTGTTGTATTGAAAACCCTACCAGACAGTGTTATCGTTTTAACAATATACATGTTCACTTAAGAGGTGAACATTGTCTTTTTTTTTTTTTTTTTTTTTTTGAACATTGTCTTTTATATTTACCTGGATATTTACTATTTCTCTTCCTCTGCCTTCTTGAAGTTCCACATTCCCTTCTGAGTATCATTATTTTTGAGCTGTAGAACCTACTTTAGTATTTCCTTTAGGCCACATCTGCTGGCAAGAAAGTCTCTTAGTTTTCCTTCATCTGAGAATGTCTATTTTTGCCTTCATTCCCAAAAGAGAATTTACTGGATATAGAGTTTTTTTCTTTCAATACTTTAAAGATGTTCCACTGTCTGCTGGCTTCCATAGTTTCTGATGAGAAATCCACAGTAATTCAGATTATTATTTCCCTATGTATGTGTCATCACTGTCCAGATTTTTTCTTTATTATTTTTCAGCAGTTTAATTATGATGTGTTTGTTTGTTTTTAAAGATTTTATTTATTTATTTGACAGAGAGAGACACAGCGAGAGAGGGAACACAAGCAGGGGGAGTGGGAGAGGGAGAAGCAGGCTTTCTGCTGAGCAGAGAGCCCAACGCGGGGCTCGATCCCAGGACTCTGGGATCATGACCTGAGCCGAAGGTAGACGCTTAATGACTGAGCCACCCAGGCGCCCCTAATTATGATGTGTTTAAATACGGTTTTATCCTGCTTATGGTTCATTGAGTCCTTAAATCTATAAATTTTTGTCTCTTCCCAAATTTGTGAAATTTCAAGCAGTTATTTATTCAAGTAATTTTCCTGCTCCATTTCTTTCTCTTCTTCTCAGACTCCAGTTACACGACCTCAGACCTTTTACTGTTATTCCACAAGTCCCTGATGTTCTAATCATTTATTTTAATTTTTTTCTTTCTGATTTTATATTAGATAATTTCTGTTGACCAATCTTCACGTTCATTGGCTCTTTCCTTTATCATCTCCCATTCCATTATTGAATTTTTTTTTTTGTTTTGGATATTGTATTACTCAGTTTTGAAATTTCCTTTTTAAAAAAATTAACTTATGTTTCTCTGCTGAGAACTTTCCTTCTGTTCATTTCAAGTATGTTTACCTTTGCCTCATGGAGCATAATTATAAAAGTTGCTTTAGAATCCTTATCTGATATTCCCAACATCTGAATAGTCTCAAGGTTGGCATATATAGGTTGACTTTTCCCTTGAGAACTGCTCTCATTTTCTGGTTCTTGGTATGTTGAATAATTTTGTATTATTTCCCAGACATATCCTGGTTGAGTGTTACATGGAGTCCTCTGGAGAATGTTGAATTTTGTATTAGCAGGCAGTCAACCCAGTTAGAATTGCCACACAAGTTCTGTCTTGCCCTTTGTGGGCTATGGTTTTAATCTCTTTTCAGTTTTCAACACTTTTGAGAGGCTCATTTGGGTCTATCCCAGGCTTATGAAACTCAGTAGTGAGCGTGGGACTTTTATGGGTTCATTCACAGAATTAAGAAACCTTTTTCTTTAGCTCTTTCCTCTCTGCAATTCTCCCCCCAACTCCACACACTCCATCCAGCAGGATCCCCTTTTCTTGGTTCCTCTGGCCAAAAAGACAGAGGTTTCTCTCAGAGTCACTTCTCCCACACACTGTGTCTAGGGCCCATTCTTGGGGCAGTGCTCAGAGAGAAGAGAAAAAAAAAACCCATCAGGGATTTCCTCTCACATTCTTTAGACTTTTTCTCTGTAAAGTTGTCCAGAAACTAGTCTAAGTTTTAGCCACTGCTGCCTTGCAGCTATGCAAGCTGGGCCTACCCCAAGGCAATGCCCCAAGACATACTAATGAAAATGGGAAACTCATTCCCATACAGGTCACTTCTCCAAGGTTTTGCTTGCCTCCAAAATCTGCCTGTTATTGTTCGCTTTTCAGAGTTTTTAAGTAATTGGTTTTTATATTTTGTCTAGAGTTTTTAGTTGCAGTCAGCCAGAGAGAGAGAGAGGCTATAGTGAATTTATTTCATACTGGCCAGATCCAGAAGCCTGTCAATGTAGTTTTAAATTACATTTCTCCATGAGTCATGTTAAGCATCTTTTTATATGTTTAAGGGCCATTTTCATTTTTTGTGACTGTGAATTCATGTCTTTTGCCCATTTTCTGTTTGGTCTTTAGACTTTCCTTAATTTTGAAGATTTCTGTATATTCTAAAGTTATTAGAATTTTATCTCTTTTGACATGCAAAAGTTTAAAAATGTCTTAGGTATTTTATCTTCTAATTGGTATTGTGAATGGAGTTTTCTCTAAGAGGTTATTGTTTGTGCATATGGAAGCTATTAAGTTCTCTTTGTTAGTCCCCCACCCTGCTACATTACTAAATTTTTTTTTAATGCTTGAATTTGTTTTATTATTGATTATCCAAGGCTCTCATGTATATCATCATGTCATCTGGAAAATAATTTAATGTTTTCTTTTCCAAGTCATATGCCTTCAATTGATTTTTCTTATTTAATTGCATTGGCTTAGACCTCCAGAAGTTTTGAATAGTAGTATAGATATGGGGTATTCTGATCTTAGAGGAAATACCTCCGATAATTCTTCATAAAGTAATGTGTTGACCTTAGAAGGAGGGGTGCGTGTGTGTGTGTGTGTGTGTGTGAGTATTTTAATTTTAAGAAACCCATCAGTTTCTCTTTGGTTAGTTGGGGTTTGTTTTGTTTGGTTTTGTTTTAAGATTTTATTTATTTATTTTGAGATAGTGAGAGAGAGACAGCACGAGTGAGGGGGAGGGGCAGAGGGAGAGGGAGAAGCAGATTCCCCACCGAGCAGGGAGCCAGGTTAAGTGTTTTAATAAAAACCTAGGTGCCCTGGTTAAGTGTTTTAATAAAAAGTGGGTATTGAGAGGGGCACCTGGGTGGCTCAGCCAGTTAAGCATCTGCCTTCAGCTCAGGTCATGAGCCCAGGGTCCTGGGATTCAACCCTGGGTTGGGCTCCCTGTTCAGTGGGGAGCCTGCTTCTCCCACTCCCTCTGCCGCTCCCCTGGCTAATGCTCTCTCACTCTCTCTGTCAAATAAATAAATAAAATCTTAAAAAAAAAGAAGGGTATTGAGGGGCAACTGGGTGGCTCAGTCAGTTAAGCATCCAACTCTTGATTTTAGCTCAGGTCATGAACTCAGGGTTGTAAGATTGAGCCCCGTGTTGGGCCCCATGCTGGGCATGGAGCCTGCTTAAGAATCTCTCTTTTCTGCCTCCCTCTACCCCTCCCCTCCCCTCTAAAAAAAAAAAAAAGGGTATTGAATGTTGTCAGAAGTTTTTTTTTTTTTTTTTTTTTAGCATCTATGGAGATAAATTATATGACTTTTCTCCATAGATTTATTAATATGGTGTATGACATTAATGGATTTCCTAATTAAACTAACCTTATGGGCGCCTGGGTGGCTCAGTTGGTTAAATGTCTGCCTTCGGCTCAGGTCATGAGGGTCCTGCGTTGGGCTCCCTGCTCAGTAGGGAGCCTGCTTCTCCATCTCCCTCTGCCCATCCCTCTTGCTCTCTCTCACTCACGTCTCTCTCTCTCTCACACAAACATGCTCTATCTCTCAAATAAATAAATAATTAAGAAAAATAAAAAACAACTACCCTTGCATTCCAAGGATAAATTCCACTTGGTCATCATGTATTATTTCTTTAATTTGATGTTGTATTTTGTTTGCTTAATATTTTATTTACTATTTTTATATGATATTCATAAGTGATACTGGTCTCTACTTTCCGTCTGGTCAAAGCTTTAAATATATCTCATGAATTCTGGCTTGTAGTGTTTTTCATTGTCGTTTTTAAAATTTGTGGATGAAAAAAATAATAATAAAATAAAATTTGTGGATTAAGTACTTCCCCTTTCACCTAAAATTTGTTGTTTAATAAATGGTTTTAAATTTTTAGTTGGGAGGACATTTTAGTTTTTATTTTGTTAATTTATGATTTAACTGCACTGTGGTCATTGTATATGTTTATAATATTTCCTTATGGGACTTACTGATGTTTTCTTTGTGACCCAGTATATAATTTTTACACATGTTCACATGCACTTGAGAAGAAGGTGTCATCTCTGTTATCAGAGTGTAAAGTTCCATGTGGATCCATAATATTTACCCCATGGAGTCTTCTATCTCCTTACTATTATTATCGACTTGACTTGTACTGAGAGCAGTAGTCTATCATGTTCTCCAATTATTGGTGAGTTTTTTCTGTGATTCCTTGAATTTCCTGTAGTTTCTGTTTTATAAAGGTGGTGTTTCTGTCATTTAAGACATAGGTATTCAAAACAATCATATATTCATTGTGAATTGCAGCTTTCAGTATTGCAAAGTGTGTGGGTTTGTCAATTCTAATACTTTTTGGCTAGAATTCAACTTTTTTGACATCTGTATTTCACTGCTCTTTTATTGTTTCTATTTGTCTGAAATACCTTTGTCCATCTCTAGTTTTAGCCTTTTGGAATCACTTTAACGTTTTTTTTAAAAAGATTTATTTATTTATTTTAGAGAGAGAGAGCGTGAGTGGGGGGGACGCACCGAGGGAGAGGGAAAGAAGTCCCAAGTAGACTCTGCGCTGAGCGCAGAGCCCGACATGGGGCTCAGTCTCAGGACCCCGAGACCACAACCTGAGCCCAAACCAATCAGACACATAACTGACTGCACCACCCAGGCACGCCCCTCCCTTTTCATATTAACTTTATAATTTAAGTATTCTGTGTATGGTCTTTCATCAGATATATGTGTCATGAATATTTTCTCCCGTCTACAGCCTCATTTTTTACATCCTTAATGTCTCTTAATGAGAATTATGATTTTGAGTTTCATCCATGTGAGACTGGAGTTTATACATTTTCAGTTTTGTGGAATATCCTATTATATGAATGTTTTATTCTTTTCTACAGTTGATGGTCATTTGGGTTGTTTCTAGTTTTTATTAGCATGCATAATATTGCTATAACATTCTTGTACAAATTTCTTCTTGTACATATATGAGAATTTCTGTAAGGTATTTATCTAATAAAGGGGTTGCTGCATCAGAAGGTGTGTGAACTAGTCCCAGATTGTGTTCCAAAGTGATTTTTTCAATTTATGCTCCCTCTAGCATGGTAAAGGGTTCAGGTTGTCCCACATTGTAGTCAACATTTGACAGATTGTTTAATCTTTTGCTAATTTGCTAGGAGTGTAATTATATCACATTGTGGTTTTGACAGCCATTTCCAAGATTATTAATTAGGTTAAATACCTTTTCATATGTTTATTGGTCATTTATGTTTCTTGTGATATATCTGTTCAAATCTTTTGTTTATTTTCCTTTTTGGTGTTTGCTTTCTTATTGTATTGATCTGTATGTTGTTTATTCTGGATATGAGTCCAGGGTGGGTTTGTCTTCCTCCCCCTCCTCTAGAATGCTTTTATAATTTCAAGCTTACGGAAAAGTTGCAAGTATAGCATAGTAAATACTTACATATTCTTCACTTATGTTCTTCAGTTGTTAGCATTTTGCCACATTTGCTTTACCTCTCTGTATGTAGATAGAGATTGAAATTTCTTTTTCTGAAACATTTGAAAACTGTACAGACATCATGACATTTCACCCCTAAAACACTGTAGCCTGTGAATAAGGGCATTTTTCTAGGCAAAATACCATTATCCTGCCCAATAAAATTAACAATAATTTCATATTTTAAAAAATATGTATTTAGAGAGAGAGTGAGCATGAGCAGGCGGAGGGGCAAAGGGAGAGGGAGAGAGAGAATCTCAAGCCTACTCTGCACTGATGCCGGGATCCCGACCTGAGCTGAAATCAAGAGTCGGATGCTCAACTGACTGAGCCACCCAGGTGCCCCACAATAATTCCATATTATCTACAGTCCATATTCAGAAATTCCCCAGTTGTCCCCCCCACTTTTGATCCAATCAAGGTTCATGTGTTAGATCTGGTCAAAATGCCTCTTTAGTCTCTCAATTTAGAACCCTCACCCTGCTTTTTGCTCTTGTTTTTTCTCTTGATCTTGACTTTTTGATAAGTCTGAGCTAGTTGCCTTGTCCAGTATCCTGTAATCTGGATGTGTCTGATTGTTTTCAGCAAGTTGTTGGCACAGATGTACAAGGATGGTGCCGTGTTTTCTGGCATCACCTCAGGAGATAAGTGATGCCAGTTTGTTTACTATTGGCGGTGCCAGCTTTAATCTCATGGTGAAGGTGGTGACAGCCAGATGTCTCCATCATTAAGGAACATTCTCCTTCTGTGATCAGTCAATAATCTGTAGTGTAATACCTTGGCACAGTGCAAATCTCCTGTTTCCCAACAGCCTTTCACCCGGTTGGGTCCTTTTTCAAATCTGAGTGGTGATTTTTATGATCTCTTGCTCTCCAATTGTGATTTTAGTTCCCTCTTTTTATTTCTTTAAAAGCATTAAACATCTTTATTTTATATGCCTGAATGCTTTGCACTCTAGGGGTCTAGTTCTGCCTTTTGTTGTTTCTCATGGCTCTCATTCATGGTGCCATGTTTCCTTTTTTGTTTCTAAGAGTTTTGACTACTTGCATTTCATAGGGCTTTATCGGTGAATTCATTCAGGCCTGCGTTGAACATGGGCTCCTATGAGAGACATTCACAGACTGAAGTTTTGGAGACCTCCTAAGGTGGTGTAAATTAGGACTAAAGCCCGAAGGCGGGCACCTCTGGGTGTAGGTCTACTTCTGGTTCAGTCTAACACTGAGCATTTAGTCCTGTGGGGTCTCATCTTTATGGAGATGCTCCTATGAGATTGTCCACTTTGGGAGGGCCCTAAGCTGTCTTTCATAGACTCAGAGGCCTTGCTTAAGAACCAGAATTCTAGGTCACTAATGTAGCAGATGCCCTTAGGGCAGGTGCCAACTGGGGGCTCCGTAGACCTCACTACATTTGACTTCCACTTAGTGTTTGGCCTCTGAAGGTTCTAGACTTTTTTTTTTTTTTTTTTTTTGACAGCTTAGTGATGTACTGAAGATTTTCGGTCTTTATTTTAGTTGTTTTGTGGGCATCTATCCTGCTACAAAGTGGTGCCTCCCTAGTCTGTGCTGGTTATGGAATTCTTAGGTGCCTTATGGGGCTGCTGGAAACCATTCTGTGCTCTTGTGGGGCTCACTTATGGAGGGCGGGGAGGGCGGGGCCAGTACCTCTTGGGGCTCCGCTCCCCAGCCCTGGAGGTACTCGCAGCATCCCGTGCAGCCTGTCCTTGCACTCCCAGACATAGGCAGTCAGTGAGGCAAGACCCGGTGGGCTGGAGCTGGCAGGAAGAGTGCTTGGCTGACTCTGGTTGTGGCTTCCCCGCTTTGGCTCACTTCTCAGTGCTCCTTGTTGATTCCAAGCTTCTTTAAGGACCAGTGGTCCTGTTGCGGTAAAAGGAAAGGGTTCTGTGACTGAGTGCACGGTGGGTGCTCAGGGCTGACTCATGGGTCAGGCTGTGGTCTCTGGGTACCAGCTTCTCCCTTGGCCCTGCCTCCTCTGCGTTTCCAGTCTTTGGTGGTTTGCCTGCCTTCCCCATGAGGGGCACCCTTGGGGCCCATGGCTGCTCTGCCTGCCTCAGGTGTGTGTGGCTTGGTGGGAGGGTGAGAGCCAGGTGTAGCCTGGTCCCAGCCACCCATGTGCCTTCCCACAGGGGACCCTGCTTGCCCGGTGCTCCTCATGCCAGGAGGAGGGCTCCAGGCCCCTCTCTGTGGGGATGACCCTGAGGCCTGCCAGGCTGCTGCTTCTGAGGCAGGACGCAGGGGGGCACTGTCGTCCTCCATCCAGGGGCCGAGGGCCTTGGGGGCTTTCGGGGTTCACAGCATCAGTTGGAAAGGCTGTCAGGGTTGCACAAATTTTGTCAGATTGTCTTTCTTTTTAATTTTGAAAAGAATGTGTCTCTCTTTGACATCTCGAAGAGCAGGCAGAATCCGAAGTTGTGCTCGGTGGATTGAGTTTCATGTTCCTTTGCCCTCTGGGAGGAAAAGACGAGTGACAGAACAGGGAAACGAGGCAGCGGCGGGCGGCTGGTACCGTGCACTGGTGTTGCACAAGGGGCTGCGGCCTCCGCTCCGGGCGGCCCGCTGCCAGGGGAGATAGGATAACGTGATTATTCTCAATTAGATTAATAAAGAATAATTAGATGTCATAAATCAAGTAATCATAGGATATTGTCATGGGAAAAATATGTAGCTAGAATTAATTAGTTTTCAAATAAAGCGTTTATTTTAATTGCTTGAAATGATGGAGCCCTTAATTGCCGATGCATCATTTTGGCCTGAACATTTTGGTTGTTGTAACAACGTGACGGGTTTGTTCCCTGCAGTTCTGGGGAAACAATAGAGGAGAACTTGATTTCATCACCTCAGACCGAGCCTTGTGCTAGTGAGGTTCTGGAAACTCCCATCAGGCCGCAGGCAAGTGCCAAGTGTGGGCTGTGCTTCGGCTGGCGCTGCCCAAGGCCCCCATGCTGCCTGTGCGTGTGTGTGAGTGTGTGCATGCATGTGCGTGCGTGTGTATGCATGTGTGTGCCCTCTGTCCGTGTGCGCATGCGTGTGCATGAACGCAGCGTGTGCGCGCGTCAGCACTGCACCGTGGGAGCCTGTGCGGAAGTGGTCTGTAGGGCTCTGAGGCCTGGACCGTGGGGGTGGGATGCCCCCTGCTCCCCAGCCCTGGAGACCGGGGCTTTTCTGATGGGTTGAGGTGCTTTAGCAGGGTTCTGCATTCTTGGGTTTCTCCAGATCTGGGGCCCTGGAGCTGACCAGCTGTTCTGATAGCACAGACAGCCAGTAGCTTCGGAGGGCCCTATAGCTGCTCCTCTGAATTTTGTCCCAAGCCTGCCTGCCGGAGGGCAGCCTTGCAGGGTTCACCGCCCCGGCTGAGCAGTGTCTCCTGGCTGCTCACCTGTCCCAGGCCAGAGCAGGGGCCATGGGTCATGGAGCAGTATGGAGTCAGGTCTCTGTGCACAGGAGGCCGTCCTTGTGTCTGGGAAGAGTCAGTTGGTTTTTAGCGAAAGGTGAGAGAGGCTTTTGCAGTGAAAACCCTAAAAAAGAAACAAACAAACAGGGACTTGGCCATTTGTAAGCTCCATTCCCAGGGACCCCTTCCTTCTCTTTGAAACCCCTCGACAGAGGCGGGATCAAGCAGTAGAGCGGCTGCCTATGGTCTCTCACCAGTAAGGGTGAGCATCTGCCCCTTCCTGGCCCTAGCCCTTCAGTGTCTGCTTTGGGTCATTAGGATCTCAGCCCCAACCCTACTTCTAGCCCTCACATGGGCCCGGCCTCAGCTAGCCTGGTGCTGGCAGTGGCCTTCTGCCGGGTCTCTGCAGTGTTTCCCTGACTTCGGTGGTCTCCGGAGTCTCGGGTCACTGCCTGTCCCTGTTCCCCCCACCCCCCGCCCTGCTATCTAGGTGACTCAGAGCCCCCTGGCTTACAAGGCCCCAGCTGCCTTGACAGTGGCATTTCTCAGGTGCTTTGAACCTTTCGCTCTAGTGAAGCTATTCCGGGCTCTCTTCTGAAGAGAGAGAGAAGGAAAGGGTCTGGGATGGTTTCAACGAGGGGAGGTACAGGGCTTCCCGGTTGAGAGTGTGGCTGAAGCGGTGCCTGGACTGGTCTCCTGCTGGAGAAACCCACGCCTCTCCTGCCTCTGCGCCTGCATGTTTGCCTGTCTCGGCCTCAGCCCCCCTTCTGCGTGGGCCTCCCTGCTTGGCCTGGAACCCCCTCCAACCTCTGCCATCGGCCAAGGCTCCCTCCTGGAGGAATGCTATCTTCTCTGCTCCTGTTCTTTGCCCTGCCCAGTTCCTCTGGTGGCTGTGGCTCCCTCAGTGGCCGGGCAGCCTCTTCCCTGCTCTGTGTCCAGGCTGGAGAGGGGCAGGTGGGAAAGGGCCTCAGAGCCCAGCAGGAGAGGCCCTCCTGATGAAGTTGCTGCAGCTCCCCAGCAGTCTGCTCCTGGCCTTTCCCTCTGTACCCTCAGCCTGGCCTGGGACCTGCAGGCTGACAGATGTGCCCCCGTGGTCATTGGAGCAGGTCACTTCTGGTCTGGCAACCATCCCTGTCCCGTTGCTGGGGTGGGCTCAGTGGGGACACTGGGAGGCTTCTCCTTTCAGGTGGGTGGGCCCCACAGGACCAGTGATTTGAGGAAGGGTCACTCATCTGTGATATCAGTCCTCCTGGGGAGTGGCAAGGTAACTCAGTCCCTGCCCCTTGCCCACACACTAGTGCACCGGCCACTCTGCTTCTTGGTGGCAGCGTGCAGACTTCAGGCCTGAGTCTGAGGGGCCTGGGGTAGCTCACCAGACCATCCCCTGCCTCCTGTTTCTCCAACAGTAAGTGTGGTGCTGCCTTCTCTAAGGGTGGAGGTACAGGCCCTCAGGACCCAGTAGGTGGTGTTTGCAGCACATGTGAGAGAGAGCCTCCTCTTCATCTTTGGGTCCTGCTTGCTCTTCCAGCCCCCAGGGACCCCGCACACCTCTTGTCTGTCCATTGGTTCATCCCTTCAGTATGCACTTGCTGAGCAGCTGCTTTGTGCCTGGTGCCAGTGGCCAGGCCTGTGGTCTGGGGGGAGCAGGCCAGCGTGGGCCCTGTTCCCCGAGCTTGCTACAGGGCCAGAGTGGACAGCATGTCCTGGCATGTCATTGCTCCCCTGCAGGGAGGAGAGGAGATGGGCATCAGGAGGGAGGAAGGAGGCTGAATTTGCAGTACTCAGCCAGGCCCAGAGGCAGGACAGACACCCCAGGGTGTGTGGACAGCCCAGGCGAGGAGAAGGCAAACCGAGTGAGGAGGAGTCACTCCTCCTGCTGCTGCGGCCAGTGGGATTCAGGGAGTCAGAGGGTATAGCTGGTGGGTGGACAGCAAGCCCTGGAGGCCAGGGGCAGGCTCTTCGCAGGGCGCTGAAGGTGAGAGTGACCTCAGAAGGGTGTGGGCGCCACTGTGCCCACCCAGAGATGGTGCAGGTTGGGGCCACGGTGATGCCATTTGGGTGTAGAGGCCAAAAGGCAGGATGGAAGACAGGCTGAAGGGGGTGGGTAGCATCCAGGGAGGATCCGACTGCCTTCCTGAAGGACGACAAGTGGGTCACTCACACCCTTCCTTGGTCCCCAGGTGACTGCACCCCCACCCAGTATGGCAGCCTCCCCGCTCCCACCGCCAGACCCCCAGTTTGTCCTCCGAGGTACCCAGTCGGCGGTGCATGCACTGCATTTCTTCGGAGGAGCCCAAGGACAGGGGCGCCCACTCCTCCTCTCCGGGTGAGTAGCAGCGACCCCAACCCAACCCCGGGGGTTAGCCCAGGGTGAATTTAGGGGGCAGTGGGCTAGCAATGAGCCCGGGGCTCATTTGGGGATCCTAGTGACGGGCTCAGGCTGCCCATCACTCAGGCGGGCACACTGACTTTTCAGAACCCACTCGACAAGCTGTCCCTTGGGCCTGGCCCCCTCGGAGGAGGCAGGGAGCATGCCCTGATAGACACCACCCGGTTTACAGTGTCAGCAGCAGCCCCCTGTCCCTCTGCCTGAGGTGACCTAGAGGCTCCTGAGGGCCCTCTGCCCGCCATCCCTGGAAAAGGAACACTGTGCCACTTTTACCCGTAGTTCACATGGACAGCCGTCACCTCAACTAAAAGCCCCTGAATGAAATGCCCGGTCCACTGTTGTGGGGTTGCCAGGCCAGCCCTGCAGAGCATGCTGGGAATGTCCTCTGACACCTGTGCCTGAGCCGGTGCTTGCGCTTGTCAGAACAGGTCCCTGAGCGGGCTGGTGCACATCTGGAGCCTGCAGACGCGGAGGGCGGTTGCCACGCTGGACGGCCATGGGGGCCAGTGTGTGACCTGGCTGCAGACACTGCCCCAGGGGCACCGGCTCCTCAGGTGGGTCTTTTTTTTTTTTTAAGATTTTATTTATTCACTTGAGACACAGAGATACAGAGAGGGAGAGAGAGCATGAGCAGGGAGAGAGGCAGAGGGAGAGGGAGAAGCAGGCTCCCCTCTGAGCCAGGAGCCTGATGTGGGGCTCGATCCCAGGACCCTGGGATCATGACCTGAGCTGAAGGCAGACGCTTAACCATCTGAGCCACCCAGGCACCCCTCCTCAGGTGGGTCTTGGTGGCAGCGAGCCAAGAGGGGCCAAGAGCTTGCCACTGGAGGCTCTCGGGGTCTCCCCCAGCTGCCGGGGCAGCCCCTCCCCATGGCAGAGCAGTGTGATCTCTGCCCTTGGCCCGTCCGGAGGCCATGTCCGGGGACACTGGGTGCCCGGCACTGCAGCCTCTGTGACCACTGCTCTGTCCAGGCGGGTGCCCACTGAGAAAAGCCTGAAGAACGCACAAAACAACTCCGTCTGCAGCCCCACACGCCACCTGTGGCCTGAGTAGAGCCCTCCCTGGCCCGCCAGGGCTCTCCAGTGGCAAGAGCTAGGCGTCCATGGCTGAGCTCAGGGCTTCTCCTTAAAGGAGCCTCAGCTTCCCTCCTGGGGACCCCAGGGCTCTGGTGTTGCAACACCTGCTCTGACGGGTGGTCCCCTTCCCACGAGGTGGCGAGGCCTGGTCACCAGGGTGGTGCAGAGCCTGTGCCTGAAGCCCACCCACCGATTGGGCTTGTGCTCCAGACCCCAAGTGCAGCCACCCCCCGGGGCACTGGCTGGGCCACACAGGTGCCCAGGTCCATGGCATTTGGGCTGACTGGTGCAGGGAGAGCAGGAGATGGCGAGAGCAAGGTGGGGGTCTGGCACCCCTGACAGAGGATGCTGCACGTGCCAAAGCCACGGCGGACCCAGCTGTGAGCGGCTGTGAGCAGAGCCCAGAGGGGTCTGGCACTGCCACCATGGCCTTGTAGAGGTGCCAGGCTGGGGACGCCAGGCGAGAGGTGGGCCAGGAGGCAGCAGGAAGGGGCAGATGGGTGGGAGAATGAGTTTCTGTCTACCAAGTTTAAGTGAAACTTTCCTGAAAGCCCTGCAGGGCAGGTCTGTCTTCCTGCCGTGGACTCGGAGCCTGGACATCTAGGCACCATGGTTCCCGATCCCCAAAGGATGAGGCCTGTCAGGGACCCACCCTTCTTCAAAGCACTTTTGTGCCAGACATGCCGCTCCCACCACCCTGAAGGTGGCTCGCAGGTGATCAAAGGACCAGAGGTATCCAGGAGGGCGGTGGCCCCGGACACGTGTGCTTGCAGAGCCCCAAACTGGCCCCCTTCTCCCCCAATTGGTGTGGAAGGCCCTCCATATGGTTGTGGATTTTCCCTGATGTTTAGAATAGAGGTTGCATCCAAATACCCCACTAAACCGCTTGCACTGGGGGCTGCTCTTTGTAAACATTCCTCCTGAGTTCTCAGCCAAAAGGTCTTGGGCCCTTTGGTGCCTCCTGCCCCTCCAGGGCCCAGATGCCCTGGGCTGTTCTCAGGGAACTCCCAGCCCTGCGGTCTGCTCCTCAGAGAGCTGGCCTGACGTTGTGTGGGGAGGCAAGCGGCAAGGGCAACCTGTGAGTGAATGTTTGCTGGGCCTTCCCTTTCCAAGCTGGATGCCACTGCGGTAGCCCTGCTGCAGGCAGGGGCCCATGGGTCAGGAGGTCTGCGGCGCAGACCGTGCAGGGACTTGGAATGCCCAGGTGCGTTTACGTTGCACTAGAGGCCGTGCGCCCAGCTGTGTTTGGAAGCCAGGTCTCTGCAAAGTGGCCCTTGAGAAAGGAAGGTACGCTTTCATGTCAAGGGGAGGCTGGAGGACAGAAAGCTGGGAGTCAGGCTGAGCCTCAGGCGCCGCCCTCATGCCCGAGGGCACACCTGTGCCCAGTGACAGCCACCCAGGTGCTGTGTTTTATTGTGGCCTGTAGCCCCCTTGCAGAAAAGTGCACAGACCAAGTTTACAGACTGTTGTATTATCACAGAGTGAGCACCTGGGTAACCACTCCAAGTCAGGAGGCAGAACACTGACGTCTGCTCCGTTCTCGTCCCCAGGAGGCAGCCCCCTGCACCTCGTTCTTGCCTTACCACTTGGAATGTGCATCTCCAAAAAGCATAGACTTGTTAGGTCTGGTTTTTTTTCTTACTTAAAAAAAAGGGGCCATGCAGAACAGCTTCCTTTGTACGTGACTTCTTCCACTCAGCTGTACTTTGTGAGGTCCACGATGGTGTGTGTAGCCATAGGGCATTGTGTGGGATTTTTCTGTGTGGTATTCCACTGGATGTGTATGTATACCCAAATTATTTCTAATTCTACCTTCAGTGGAGATCTGGGTTGTCCACCTGGGGCTGAGAAGCTTAAGAAGACCCCCGACTGGGTCTCCGGGTGCCTGGTGCACACGTGTCTGCAGGTTGGACCCTGGACCCAGAGGTGGGGCGTCTGGGCCACAGGGTGTGCACACGTTGGGCAGCTCAGAGGGTGCCAGGCTGTCCCCAGTGCGAGTGCCCCCCCCCCCCCGCACTGCTCTCTGGGGCCTGGGCACTTCTGGGTGCAGCCTCGTTTGCACTTTCCTGACCACTTAATGAGCCAGCCCTCTTCTGCGTTTGTTATCCCCTGGGATAAAGTCTCCCTTCAATCCACATTTCTCTATCGGATTGACTACCTTTTTCTTATTGAGTTACAGGAGTTCTTTTTATATTCTAGAAATGGCTGATATTTTTATATCACCAGGTACTGCTCCCACAAAGTGGCTTATCGTTCTCACTCCTTAAGGATGTGTTAATGAGCAGAAGTTAGCCATTTAAATGGGGTCAGGTCTGCCATCTTTCCCTTTTGGCTGGTGCTTCTGTGTTGTGTGAAGGAGTCCCAGCAACAGGTCGTCAAGACCTTCCTGATCTCCCAGGAGCTTCAGTCGTGTTCCTTTTGAGCCCACACTGCATCTGGAATTGACTGTTGGTGAGGAGGAGCGTTCTTTGTTTCTGTATGGATACCCAGTGGTCCCGTCCTCCCTGCTCTCGTTTCCCCTCCAAGTTCAGGGATGTGGGCAGCTGAGGAAGTGGACAGTAGGGGGTGGCTTCCAGGCAGAGGTGTTGGAGCAGCATGCCCAGCGGCCAGAGAACCAGGGTGATGGGGGCGAGGTCTCAGAGGTGACTGGGGAGGTTGGGAGATTGGCTGCTTCATGCAAGCAAGTTTGTTGGTGGAGCGTGGCAGTAAATATCTTGAGGAAAATGGGAGGCAGGTTTGTCCCAGTCAGAGAATAGAGTCACAAACCTGAGAAGGAGGAAGGAGAGGAAGAAGCCTTGGGGCATCAGCATGAACTTGTGAGGTGTTGAAAATATATACACAAAGGTATACAGAAATACTTGTGTATGTATGTTTGCATGTGTGAGTGTGTGTGTGTGAAGCTTGTGTGTGTGAGTGAGGGGTGTGTGTGTATAAGGTATGTTTGCATGTGTGAGGTGTGTGTGAAGTATGTGAGTGTGAATGTGCATGAGGTGTGTTTGTGTGTCTGAGGTATGTTTGTGTGTGTGACTGTGTGTGTGAGGTGTGTTTGTGTGTGAGTGAGCTGTGTGTGTATGTGAGGTGTGTTTGCGTGCATGTGTGAGAGGTGTGTGTGTGTGACTGTGTGTGAGGTGTGTTTGAGTGAGCTGTGTATGTGAGGTGTGTTTGCGTGTGTGTGTGAGAGAGGTGCATTTGTGTGTGTGTATGAGGTGTGTTTGTGTGTGTGTGAGGTGTGTTTTGTGAGTGAGCTGTGTGTGTATGTGAGGTGTGTGTGTGAGAGGTGTGTTTGTGTGTGTGTGTGAGGTGTGTTTGTGTGAGTGAGCTGTGTGTGTATGTGAGGTGTGTGTGAGAGGTGTGTTTGTGAAGGTGTGTGTGAGGTGTGTTTGAGTGAGCTGTGTGCGTATTGAGGTGTGTTTGTGAGTGAGCTGTGTGTGTCTGTATGTGAGGTGTGTTTGCATGTGTGTGTGTGTGTGAGAGAGAGGTGCATTTATGTGATTGTGTGTGTGAGGTGTGTTTGCGTGTGAGTGAGCCATGTCTGTATGTGAGGTGTATTTGCGTGTGTGTGTGAGAGGTGCATTTGTGTGAGTGTGTATGTGAGGTGTGTTTGCGTGTGAGTTGTGTATGTGAGGTGTGTTTGCGTGTGTGTGTGAGAAAGAGGTGCGTTTATGTGAGTGTGTGTGAGGTGTGTTTGCGTGTGAGTTGTGTGTGTGAGGTGTGTTTGAGTGTGTGTGAGAGAGGTACATTTGTGTGTGTGTGAGGTGTGTTTGCATGTGAATGAGCCGTGTCTGTATGTGAGGTGTGTTTGCGTGTGTGTGTGAGAGTGTGTTTGTGTGAGTGTGTGTGTGAGGTGTGTTTGTGAGCTGTGTATGTGAGGTGTGTTTGCGTGTGTGTGTGAGAGAACGGTGTGTTTATGTGATTGTGTGTGTGAGGTGTGTTTGCGTGTGAGTGAGCTGTGTCTGTATGTGAGGTGTGTTTGAGTGTGTGTGAGAGAGATGTGTTTGTGGGAGGTGTGTTTGCATGTAAGTGAGCTGTGTGTGTATGTGAGGCGTGTTTGCGTGTGTGTGTGTGAGAGGTGTGTTTGCGTGTGAGTGAGTTGTATGTGTATGTGAGGTGTGTTTGAGTGTGTGTGAGAGAGGTACGTTTATGTGTGTGTGAGGTGTGTTTGCGTGTGAGTGAGCCGTGTCTGTATGTGAGGTGTGTTTGCGTGTATGTGTGAGAGAGAGGTGCGTTTATGTGAGTGTGTGTGAGGTGTGTTTGCGTTTGAGTGAGTTGTATGTGAGGTGTGTTTGTGTGTATGTGTGTGAGAGAGGTGCATTTGTGTGTGTGAGGTGTGTTTGCGTGTGAGTGAGCTGTCTGTATGTGAGGTGTATTTGCGTGTGTGTGAGAGAGGTGCGTTTATGTGTGTGTGAGGTGTGTTTGCATGTGAGTGAGTTGTGTGTATGTGAGGTGTGTTTGTGTGTGTGTGTGTGAGAGAGGTGTATTTGTGTGTGTGAGGTGTGTTTGCGTGTGAGTGAGCTATCTGTGTGTGAGGTGTGTTTGCGTGTGTGTGAGAGAGGTGCATTTATGTGAGTGTGTGTGTGAGGTGTGTTTGCGTGTGAGTTGTGTGTGTATGTGAGGTGTGTTTGTGTGTATGTGTGTGAGAGAGGTGCATTTGTGTGTGTGAGGTGTGTTTGCATGTGAGTGAGCTGTGTGTGTATGTGAGTTGTGTTTGCATGTGTGTGTGAGAGAGGTGCGTTTGTGTGTGAGGTGTGTTTGCGTGTGAGTGAGCTGTGTATGTGAGGTGTGTTTGCGTGTGTGTGTGTGAGAGAGAGGTGCGTTTGTGTGTGTGACTGTGTGTGAGGTGTGTTTGCGTGAGTGAGCTGTGTGTGTATGTGAGGTGTGTTTGCATGTGTGTGTGTGAGAGAGGTGTGTTTGTGTGACTATGTGTCTGAGGTGTGTTTGCGTGTGAGTGAGCTGTGTGTGTATGTGAGGTGTGTTTGCATGCGTGTGTGTGTGTGAGAGAGGTGCGTTTGTGTGTGTGACTGTGTGTGTGTATTTCCTGGCTCTGGCGAGAGGGCCTGGCGGCAGCAGCACCTCACAAGAGTGAGCACACCAGCACCCAGATCTTGGTTTGCAAATATGTCTCTGCACTGGAAGGAACAAGGATTCCTTGGAGAAATGATTCCGGGTCTGGACTTTCTTGCTGATGGACACGTGTCAGAAGGACTCCAAGCCAGCTCGAAGGGGGTCCCGTTGGCCAACCTGGGATGGTTTGAGCACAAAAATAAATAATATGAAGTGTAGATGACAACCCACTGAGTAATAGAGGAACACGTAAGTCCAAACTGATGGCAACAGAGAGAACAGAAGGAGAGGGAAACATCCATTCTTCCTGTAGGATAGCATCTCGTAAATGAAGGAGGTGGTGGGCTTGGGAGTCCCCTGCCAGTGGCTGGGAAGGCCTAGTGGTCAGGTGGGCAGCATCTCTGTGCACCAAGGCCGAGCCGTTTGAGGGTTAGGGTACAGACTGACCACCTGGGGTCTGATGTCTCTTAAAGGTATTTTGCTTTTAACTTGGCAGTATCGAGTGAACACACTTTTTCACAATGCTGCAGGTCAGCTCCTATCTGCCCTCCCTTTGGGTGCCGTGTGCCAGACATTTGTCACAGTCTGCAGTACATCTTGGGAGCCTGACACCCTGATTGTTTTCTTAAAGTATACACACTAAAGTTTGCTCTTTGTGCGGTGGTTCTGTGGGCTTGATGATGTCCACCATCACGTCAGTGCCACCCCAGGGCCACACAGGGCAGTCAGCACCCTGCAGAACCTCTGTGCTGCCCCCTGTAGGCGGCGACCCCAGTCCTCCCCGTGCCATCATGCCGCCCCCGGAATGTCCCACCAGGGGAATCATGCCATTGGTGGCCTTTTGGCTCTGGCTTCCCTCGCTTAGCAGAACGCATCTGATATTCCTGCGGGTTGTAGCATGCGTCCCAGTTTGTCCCTCTCTACTGCTGAGTGGAATTCTGTGGTGCAGATGCACAACGGCTGGTTCCCCAGCTTGCTGCTGAAGAGTCGCATCCAGTTTGGTTTGGGTGGTTAGGAACAGAGCTGCTGTAAACATTTGTGTACGGGCTTTTGTGTGAATATAGGTTTTAAATTCACTTGGGAAAATGTGTGAGGGTGGGGTTGCTGGGCTGTCACAGTTAAATCACAGAGGGAAGGAGGAGGGTGAGCTCACACTTCGGCAGCATGGGGAGTGGCAGGAGGAGCACGGGAGGCTGGTCATGGGGCGTGTGTCGCAAAGCTCCCTGGAACCTGGTTGACGTTGCCCCCTTGGGATAGCCCATGAATGTGTCAGGCATCAGGCATCTTGGATGCAAAGCCCTTCCTTGGCTGAGGTGTGCCAGCCAGGTAAGCAATACCATCTGGGTCCCTCTCTGGACGGTGTCCCCTGCCTTCCTTCGGTGTCAGGCTGGCCCAGCCAGCACGCCAGCATTTGTCCAGGTGGGACACCCAGTCTGCCACCTGGGAGGCTCACGGCCTGTCTCCTCTTGGTTTGGCAGTCAGGGCCGGGACCTGAAGCTGCGCCTATGGGACCTGGCAGAGGGCAGAAACGCCATCGTGGACTCTGTGCCCCTGGAGAGCATGGGCTTCTGCAGGAGCTCCGTCCTAGCCGGGGGTCAGGAACGCTGGATGCTGGCCATGCCAGGGAGAGGTAATGACGAGGTGAGTGCCAGCCCGCGTGGTGCCTGGCTCCACGAGCTGCTTGCACTTGGTTCCCCTAAATGGGCATGCTCATCCTAAGCACCTGTTACAGGAACGCTGTGCCCGCCACAGGAGCCCCACAGAGTGCCGGATTGCAACTCCAGGGGCCTTGGTCTGGCCACCTGTGGGGTGCCTGGTGGCGAGAGTCAGGAAGGAAGGCCCCAGCACCCAGTACTGCATGGCAGGAGGAGTGCAGGGGGAGAGACTGCCTGGAGAGGTCCTCTGAGGACTTAGGAGCAGGCATGCATGGAGGGAAGTCCCGGGCAGGCCAGCAGGAGGTGGTGGGAGAGAATCAAGGCCTTGTGGAAGTCTGGGCAGCAGGGGCAGCCTTTTGGGGAGCTGAACTGGGTTCTGGCATGAGAGGGCTCGGTCAGACCTGGGATGCTGGGGCTAAAGGCTGCCACTGGGATAGTAAGCGCGGAACAGAGGGGGCAGGTGGGCGTGATGGAGCCTCGGAGGTGACCGTCAGATGGAGCTCAGGCCAGAGTGGCCAGCAGTGGTTGGTGACGGGGATCTGGTCAGGCTGGACAGCGTGTCCACACCCCCAGAGGCAGAAGAGGCAGAGTCCACCAAGGGAAGCGGTGCCCAGGACATGGGAACCGGTGGTGGGAAGCAAGGGTGGAGGGTAAGGTAGAGGGTGACAGTGTGGCAGGAGGGGCCAGCGCTTGGGGAGCTGAAGGGAAATTGAAGAAGAAACCCAGGAGCAGCGATTGGACAGGCCCGGTTAGTGTGGGAGCATAGCTGCTCAGGGTCTGGGCCGAGTGGGGGGGGGCGGTGGGCAGGGGCTCTGAGCATGGGGCAGGGAGGGCTGGGGGCACACACATGCAGGGAGAGCGAGCCTCCTGTCTGCCACCCACGCCCACAGCTCCCCGTGTTCCCTGCCGGCCCCAAGAGGCTGCGTAGCAGGCGGTGCTAGGCAAGGACACGGGGCCCCGTGTGCACAGTGAGGTTTGGCCCCTACCCAAGAAGACTCGTTTGTCTTAAAGCAGATTCAGTTCATAAATAATGAGAGAGGAACAGGCATTTATTTGTTCATGATTGCGTTTAAATCACCAATTAGGAGCTACATACGCTTTTCTTGCCAATTTGCCAAAAACCTGTTAGAAGTTTTATTAATGTGAAAAGAGAGGGGTGTGCTTCCTCCCGGACAGCCGGGGCCAGGCAGCGCCAAGCCTTGCCCCTGCGCTGCCCGCCACGGAGCCTGGCCCTCCCTACGGACGTGGGGGTGCCGTGTGCGGCCCTCCCCTTCTCCGCCACTCCAGGCCTTCCTGGCTCCCCCGGGGCCTGGCCCCGGACACCCCTGTGTGCTGCTTGAGGTGTTCTGAACTGACTTGCTGGCTCCCTATCCGCCAGTGCAGGCGCCATCTGTGTTTTTCAGGAGCAGTCAGTCCGAGGACCTGGGATATCCTGGGAAAATGGTGGTTTTCCATGTTCCCACCTGGAATCTGCCTGGACTGAATCTGCTTGGAAAAGCATCGCTGGCCTGTGCCCAGACAACGCCTGGGGAGGACACGCTCCCACCCCGCTTGGCCATCTGGGTGGCCACACTTGCCCAAACCAAACATTTTACCTTCTGGAAACAGGTTGCAATTGAATGCCAGATGGAAAGCACACTGGTGTCTGTAGGAGGCTCCGAGCACAGGCATCCAGGGCCTTGCCAGAGCCCAGAGCTCTTCCTCGGACCCACAGCGGCCCCTGGGCTTGCCCTGGTCCTCAGGCCCTGGGTTTCCCGTTCTCCTGCACCCAGGATGTGGCTGTGGGTGCCACCACTCACACTTCCTCCCACAGTGTCTTGCTCAGGCTTCAGGGCTGTCCTGGTTTTCCCCCTCTCCTTCCCGAGCTGCCTTGCAAGGTGACTCACCCCTACCTGATCCCCTTGCCTTCACCCTCCTCCTCACTCACACCACCAGAGGGATCTTCCTGGGCCCACAGATTGGGAGAGGCCATCCCTCACTGTACCTGTGCGCCCTTGTGCCAGGCCATCCAGGGTGTGGGCCTGTGCACGCTGTGTCCAGTGATGTCTCTTTCTTCTGGTATCCCTCCCCCCACCAGCGCATGCAAGCAGTCAGGGTGGCTTCTCCCCCCAGCCCCCCAACCACCCAGTCAACATCTTTTTTTTTATATCTTAAATTTTTATATTAAAAAATTTTTTTTGAATTTTTTAGCAGGGGGAGGGGCAGAAAAGAGAGAGAATCTTTATTTTTATTTTTGAATTTAATTTTTTAAAAAGATTTTATTTATTTATTTGAGAGAGAGAGAGAGAGAACACAAGTCGTGGGCAGAGGCAGAGGCGGAGGGAGAAGCAGACACCCCGCTGAGCAGGGAGCCCGATGCGGGGCTCCATCCCAGGACCCCGAGATCATGACCCGAGCCTAAGGCAGACGCCTAACCGCCTGAGCCACCCAGCGCCCCTATTTTTAAAAATTTTTTTTAAAGATTTTATTTATTCATTTGACAGAACGAGAGCACAAACAAGGGGAGCAGAGGCAGAGGGAGAAGCAGGCTCCCTGCTGAGCCTGATGTAGGACTCGATCTCAGGACCCTGGGATCATGACCTGAGCCAAAGGCAGATGCTTAACTGCTCTGAGAGAATCTTAAGAGAGGAGCATTTCTTTTTCTGTTCTGTGGGGTGTCTGGCGTCTGGGGTGAGCGTGCCCTGGCTGGGGCTCACAGGCTTCCCATAGTGTCTACAGCCGCTTCTCAAGCAATAAGCCTGAAACTGAGCCACTGTGCCAAGGACACAAGGGCTCCGAAAGCCCCCTCCCCTTCTCCTGGATTTTCCCCTTACTTCTGGGCCATTCTTAGGTACCACTGTGTCTTGGTTGTCACATGACTTTTCTTGCATTTCTTTTTATTTCGCTAGAGCTTCTCCTTGAGCATTTTTGCTGTTCCAGGGGCTGCTGCTTCTAGCAGCCTCTTATTTCATGACAGTAATAACCGCTCATGTCACTGAGGGTCTTTTCTGTCTCCTTTGTGGGCAGTGGGGGCTGCAGTGGCTGGCATGGACACTGATCCTGCAAGCCCAGCAGACGGTCGGGGGGCCTGTCTGCATATGCTTACATATGTGCGTGCTTGTTTGTGGGGATGTGTACGTACTCTGCAGTGAGCCCCTCCCCTACGATACTGTGTGGGCCTCTGGCCTCACAGTCTCAGCCTGTGGGGGTGCCGCCCCCACGCAGGCCCGCAGCTGAGAGGACCAGGCCGTGACACTGGCTTTCTACCCTGCCTGCCATGTGCCCTCAGACGGACCCAGCGTGCAGGTAGCAGATCTGGGACTCCCACTCAGGACTTAATCTCAGGCCTTGGGCCGGTTCTCCCACGTGGGGTAGTTAAGAGCAGCCCAGCTCAGACCCACATGCCTTCAGTTCACTGGGCGGCAGACAGCACCTATCCCCTCTGCACCTCAGACTTCCTCTGCAAACCGGAGGATGTCCTCTTGTTGGCCAGGGATGATGTGTGGCTCCACAATGGCTGCACATTGTGTGACATTATCAGTACAGCCCCTCTTGCCCGTATCAAAGGGCGCCAAGGGCTTGTTGAGCCTCCCCCTCATGGCGCGGTAGAGCTGCTTCACACGGAATCCCCTCCACCTCCAAGCACCACAGGAGGGGGCGCCCTTGTCCCTGCTCAGTGGATGAGGGAGATGAGGCAGTAGGGATGCAGATGGCTGGGGGCCCAGTTTCTGGTCTGCAGTGCTCTGGTGCCCGAGCCTGCTCCTTGTGGCTGCAGCTGTGCCCTGCAGATGGCGTGGGGCAGAGCTGGGCCCAGCTCGGGTAGACAGGCCTGAGTGTGACCTGGCTGTGTGGACCAGAAAGGCACATCTTCCAGCCCGGGCGCAGGAGGGCCTGCACCTGCATTCAGGTGACACAAAACACCGTGGGGTGCTGGGACCAGTCAGGCCCCAAACAGAGTTCCGCTTGGGTGCATACCATGTTCATTTCCTAGGCTTGCTGGTGGTCCCCAGGGGTTCCCTGTGCAATTCTTTTTTTTTTTTTTTAAAGATTATTTATTTATTTGTTTGTCAGAGAGAGCACAGGCAGAGGGAGAGGGAGAAGCAGGCTCTCCGCTGGACAAGGAGCCCGACGCGGGGCTCCATCCCAGGACCCTGGGATCATGACCTGAGCCGAAGGCAGACGCTTAATCGATGGAGCCTCGCTGGGCCCCCACCCACCCCCCGTGCACTTCTGTAAACCATTTGATGCACCTGAGATAGTTCAGAGTTGTTCACATGAAAGCCCACATCAGGAAAGAGGAGGCAGAGATCAGGAGGATGGACAAACTGAGTCTGTGCCAAGCCAACCTCCTGCTCAGTGAAGAGGTAAAATCAGGAGGGGCCGGAGGCGGCTGCCAGCCAGGTGGTGATGCTGGTTAGAGGGACATGCCGGTCACTCAGTAATGACATGTGAGTTTCACAACGCCCAGCAGCGCCTGAGCCCACGAGCCTGTGCGGCCTAATTAGGAGGCTCAGCTCCCAGGTTCCTCTGGGGAGCAGACAGAAAC
This sequence comes from Halichoerus grypus, assembly GCF_964656455.1. Lineage (NCBI taxonomy): Eukaryota > Metazoa > Chordata > Mammalia > Carnivora > Phocidae > Halichoerus > Halichoerus grypus. The sequence goes on from NC_135724.1 coordinate 62,524,004, forward strand.
TCGCAGCAGCCTTGGCTAATCGCCTTAAAAGTCTCTTGTTTGTATAGCACAGGCTCGACTTGGCGCCGGCCCAAATAAACTTGTTTTCTTACTGTCAGGTTCAGATTCTGGAGATGCCATCCAAGACGTCAGTGTGCACCCTGAAGCCGGAGGCAGATGCCAAGCCGGGCATGCCCATGTGCCTGGAGCTGTGGCAGGTAAGGCCCAGCGCACGCCAACCACGCCCTGCCGGCCACGCCTTCTGGGCTGTGAATCATGCCCCATTCAGGATTTGATTTTTCATCAAATCAAAGGACAATTAGCCCCCTGGGAGTCCATGTGCACGCTGCCTTCCGCAGCCTCGGTGTCCCCGCCGGCTCCCGCTGCTGTCCTACAAACTGCCTGGGGCAGGCCTGGCTTATGCTGTCCCCTGCATGGCGCCCCCCTGCCCGTGCAGTGAGGAGGGACAGCTGGGTCAGCGGAGGGCTGCGAACTCTGCTCCCTCTCTGCACATCGGCGTGCGGCCCTGCACAGGGCTAGGAGGGAAATGCTGACACCCTGCAAGCCAGCCTGGCCCCTGCTTTGCTTGGGATTACTTTCTGTTACTTCTTTGCCTCAGAGGCAGGAGTGGGCTTAACACGCTGACTTTCCCTACAGCCACACTTGGCGTTTCTTTCTTTCTTTCTTTCTTTTTTAAAGATTTTACTTATTTATTTGACAGAGAGAGACACAGCGAGAGAGGGAACATAAGCAGGGGGAGTGGAAGAGGGAGAATCAGACCTTCCGCAGAGCAGGGAGCCCGATGGAGGGCTTGATCCCAGGTCCCTGGGATCATGACCTGAGCCGAAGGCAGATGCTTAACGACTGAGCCACCCAGGCGCCCCTGGCATTTCTGATTCATAGCCATTTCCTTCTTTCTTGTCTATTCTTTCTGATTAGAGAGGGTCAGAAGACATCTTCTGGGGCTGGCAGCTGAAGCCTGGGACCAGGGAGTGGGCCACACACCTGAGTCCTGGCAGGATGGGTTTCGGCTCCAAGGCCAAGTGTGAGGCCTTGGGAGGGATCCTCTTGGGCCCACCCACTTGCCTCTACTAGAAGCCCCATCCCTCCTCAAGGCACAGCCTTCTCCCGGCCACAGGGAACAGCACTGGCTCAAAGCGTACGCTTCTGCTTCTCAGGGCTGCTAGTGTTTAGGGCAATAAAGCAAATGGTCTGGTGTGTTCACTTGGAAAGAACTGCAGGCAGCATCTTAGCCGTGGCAGAGACCATGGTGGACAGGTCATTGACCAGTGCCTGCCCTGGGGAGCGCTGCTTATAGGCCGTTTTCCCAGCACTGTTCAGTTCACCAGCACCTTCTGGCAGCTACCCTGAGCCTGCCTGAGATCGGGAGGAGGTGATCCTGCCTCTTGCCACACTGCTTGTTTGAATTTTTTACAAGATGGGCTTGGGCGCTTTAGAGATGTCTATGGGGCCAACAGGACCCACAGGGCCAGGCACCCCCAGAGACCTTGCCCCACGCTTTTTGTCCCTCCAGGGACCTGGGCCTTCTTGCCATTGGTTTCCCCCTATGCAATTTCTTAACTGAGAACATTCCAATTGGAATTTGTTTCCAGTTGGAAATCTCTTATAAGCTGATTGTGTGCCGTCCTGCTGCTGCCCACGGGGAGCTGAGTGGGTGGGGGCTCTAAGAGAGCCGCCTGAATGACAGTGCTCCTGGCACCTGCAGGTCTGTGGTGGGGAACAGCCTGAGGCCGGGATGCCTGGGGCTGAGGCGTGGCGCTCACACTCCCGGGCAGGGCATCCCGGCTGCATCCGCTCCCACTCTGCTCCCTGGAAACACTGTCGTTGCGTAATCATGTAAAAATTCCAGCAGAAAAATGTGTAGAAACGGGATGTACAAACTTGTTAAGGTAATTAATATAGTTGACAGAAGGACAAATCAAGTTTTTGTTAGTTGATACTGATCCAACGCAAAGCCTTCTGTTAAAAAAGAGTCGACATTAATTTGAAATGTCCTTTTTTTCTCTCCAAACCTGAAGGTCCAGGTTGTAGTTTATTAATTTGAGTGTGGCAGAGGGGCCTGACGTGGTATTTCTCACTGAAGCATTCAGATGTATTCTTTTTTCATCTTTTTTTAGAAGATTTTATTTAGGGCGCCTGGGTGGCTCAGTTGGTTAAGCGACTGCCTTCGGCTCGGGTCATGGTCCCAGAGTCCTGGGATCGAGTCCCACGTCGGGCTCCCGGTTCAGCGGGGAGCCTGCTTCTCCCTCTGACCCTCTCTCCTCTCATGCTGTTTTTCTCTCTCTCTCTCTCTCTCTCTCTCTCAAATAAATAAATAAATAAAATCTTAAAAAAAAAAAAAAGCTTGGTTAAAAAAAAAGATTTTATTTATTTGAGAGAGGGAGAGAGAGGGAGAGAACATGAACAGGGGGAGGGGCAGAGGAAAAGGAGAAGCAGAGTCCGCGCTGAGCAGGGAGCCTGACGATGTGGGGCTCAATCCCGGGACTCTGGGATCATGACTTGAGCCAAAGACAGACGCTTAACTGCCTGAGCCACCCAGGCGCCCCATATTCTTTTTTATTTATTTATTTATTTATTTATTTATTTATTTATTTATTTAATTTTTTAAAATATATATATTTTTAAGATTTTATTTATTTATCAGAGAGAGAGAGAGACAGAGGCAGGCAGAGCGAGAAGCAGGCTCCTTGCTGAGCAAGGAGCCCGATGTGGGACTCGATCCCAGGACCCTGGGATCATGACTTGAGCCAAAGGCAGACGCTTAACCGACTGAGCCACCCAGGCATCCCTTTTTTTTAGATTTTTAAAAAAACTTAGAGCGTGCGCACACAAGTGGTGGGGAGGGGCAGAGGGAGGAGAGGAGAAAGTAGACTCCCCGCTGAGCGCCACACCAAGGGGATCCACCTCAGGACTCAAGGATGAAGACCTGAGCTGAAGGCAGGCAGACTGAGCCACCCAAGCACCCCATATTCTTGTTTTGCTCTTCAAAGTGGCTGACTTGCATTGTTAGGATGATTATCACATAAAAGGTCAGGAATATTGATCACAGCAGCCCTGAGAATGGGCTTTCAGACCCTGGGCCTAGGGTCCCGTCTAGTGAGCTGGGAGCTCCCCCCATAGGACTGGTCCCAGGAGGTGCTGTAGGCGGGGCCTGCCTGCTGGGGTCCCTCCCAGTCAGCATGCCCAGAGACAGGAGAAGACACAAAGCGAGTCCTTGTGGCAACTTCAGGTCCTCACCCCATGGAGATCAGCCTGTCACCAAAGGCCTGAGGCCATAAGACCACTGTTCTGCCTGTGCCTCCTGTCACTGGGGGCCACAGGGGCCCTGCAGCACAGATGGGGAGCAGCACCCATCAGGGCTGCAGCTCAGCACTTGGTCACCCTTGGCAACAGTGAGGTGGGCCCCTGCAGGTCAGTCTGGCTCCTGATCTGGCCACCCTGTGGCACTTTGACAGGTGGGTGAGTAGCATGCAGCCCCTGAACGAGCCGAGATGCTCAGAACCCAGAGACCACAGGCATGATGCAGACTTGGGCTACAGAGACAGACCAAAACCAATATGTTGGCACTGGGAGGAGCCCCAGATGTGGGAGGAATGTGCCCAGGGGATGGGAGAGGAGCAGGGCCCTGGGGGCAGGGGGTCGGGGAGAGGCTGGGCAGAGGCAGGGTGGATGGCAAGCAGGTGACAAGACAGATCACTGCCCTGAAGGGAAGAGACCCAAGTGGGCCCCAGGTGAGTTCCTCAGAGCTGACCTCTAAGGTGGGGCCCAGCAGGTCTGGCCTAGGGGGTTGGCCTGGTCAGCCGACAGACAGAGCATTGGGCTGTTCTCACCTGGCTCTCGCCCTCCCAGCAGAGTCCAGATACGGCTGCTCAAGGGGGAGGCCCCTTCTGGAGAGGCACAGCTGCCTGAGAGGAGGTACCCGAGCAGAGGGCCTGACCACTTCTTAAAGCAGTCTGTACGTGTCTGGAGAAAAGCCGTATAAATAATTTTATACCGCACAAATAGTTTCCAATCGGGTGACTTGAAAGATACCAAAATGGAGCTCTTCCCCGTTACAAAACTACAGAGAAAGCATACCAACAGTGATGGCTTCGCACAGGAGACCAGACGGAGGCAGTGGCCACGCTCAGCTGCTCGCAGCCTTGGCCCCTCCGTGGCAGGCGTCAGCAGGAGCTGTGCACACACAGGGTTCATGGTCACAGGGCCCATATCCTGACTGCTTGCCCAGTCGGGCCCACGGAAGTGGGGCGGTGGGGGCAGTCAGCCTGCAAGAGGCCCCAGGGAGGGGCACAGGCTGCCAGAGGCTAAGTGAAGCTAAGGAGCCTTTCTTTGTATGAACCATCTATTACCATCAGAAAAGGTGTAGAAGGGGCGCCTGGGTGGCTCAGTCGTTAAGCGTCTGCCTTCAGCTCAGGTCATGATCCCAGGGTCCTGGGATCGAGCCCTGCATCGGGCTCCCTGCTCCACTGGAAGCCTGCTTCTCCCTCTCCCCCCACGCTGCTTGTGTTCCTGCTCTCACTATCTCTCTCTCTGTCAAATAAATAAATTAAAAAAAAAAAAAGAAAAGGTGTAGAAGCCGTTTCCGGGGATGTGCAGGAGGTGTCCTCCAGGCTAGCTCTGGCCTGGGAGGATTCCCTGGGCTGTGGGTAGGTCTTGGTGACTGTGTCCTCCCCATCATCTGGCCCGCCATCTCCTTCTGATCAAAGAGCTGGTCTGCATCAGGCTCCCCCTGGCTCCCTTCACTAACCAGGGCCCCGGTGACATACACCACACCCTAAAGCCTCAGTTTCCCCTTCTGATGCACAGAGAGAGCCCTGCTTCCATGTGTGGAGGATGTAGTATCCACTCATTAGATACATGACCTGCTGCTTTCTGGCTAAACCTGGTCACCTTGCTTAGCTGAGCAAAGGTTCTTTCTGGGCGCTCTTGAATATTGTGGAGAGGCACTCTGTGTGATGTGTACAGCATCTGGGCCTGGAGCCCCTCTGGGCAGATGGAAGCACCCACACAGCTCATAACAAGAGCTCCAGCAGGTGGGCGAGGAGGGCCTCCATGATGCTGTCAGTCCCTGTCAGCCCACGACCAGTGAGGCCCAGGCACCCTGCTCAGTGCCAGCCTTGCTGCCAGCAGGGGGCTGTTCTGGGAGTTGTCGGTGACCCAGGAGGCAGCCTCGATGACCAGCCTCCCCCATCCCCACCCGCCGCCGCCAGGATCCATTCTTACCATTGACCATCCAGAGGCTGGGGGCCAGGCCCAGAGTTCCCCGAGGCTCAGCTGAGCTCCTGGCTCTTGGAAAATTCACTGGGGAGGGGATGTGCTCAGTTATTTCTGACACTTGAGTGACGCCAACCCCAGGCAGCTCAGCAGGAAATGCAGAGGCGAGTGAAGAGCAAAAGGCATCTGCTGGCGTGTGCTTTGCCCCAGAAGCAACCTGGGTCCCTGTTTTGGAGCCTGGGCACCAAGCACGGGGCTGCCGCTCTCAGTGCTGGGGTGACACGGAATCCCGCTGTGCTCCCCTGGAGTGGTTGCCGAGGCTAGATAAACGAGGCGTCTGTCCCGGGTGCGGAGCCCTCTGACCCGCATCCTCATTCATCACAATAACTCAGGGCCGGCAGAGCTCGGCTCACACCAGTCAGCGCCCTGGCGACTCACCAGGCCTGGGGGGGTGGGGGGCTTCCGCGGCGACATTGACAAAGCACAGAAAGTTCATTTTTCATGGAGATGGAGCTCGCGATTTCCTTTGGCTGGCAGTTCTAGACAGGTGACCGGCCTCACAAAGGGGTGGCCGCAAGTCTCAGCCTGCAGAAAGGAGGCAGGAAGAAGCAGCAGCGCCCAGCCGGGCTGGTGAGCAGCGGCATGGCAGTGTGAGGCGGGGGGCTGTGCAGGGCGACCTCGGGCTCCGTGGCCTCCAGTCTCAGTCCTCGGAGCGCCCCAACACTGGCCCGTGCCAGCCCGGTGCCACTGGCGTCCGCTATCGGGGGGCACGCAGAGCCTCCGAACTGTTAACTGCCGTGTGGGAAGCACGGGGAATAGCTCCCTGGCTGGGCCACCCCCACTCCCACCCCAGCGGGAGAGGCCGCCCCTCTCTGGAGCCCCTTCTCTCCCCAAAACCTACCAGGAGCCTTCGGGTGCTGACTGCTGTGCTGTCCCCGCAGGCCGACTCCAGTCCCCGCCCACTCCTCCTGGCTGGCTATGAGGACGGATCGGTGGCCCTGTGGGACGTCTCTGAGCGGAAGGTGTGCAGCCGCGTCGCCTGCCACACGGAGCCCGTCATGGGCTTTGACTTTGACTCCCAGAAGGCCAGGGGCGTCTCGGGCTCCGCGGAGAAGGCGCTGGCTGTCTGGAGCCTGGATGAGCAGCAGGCCCTGCAGGTCAGTGCGCCAGACCCGAGGTGTCATTTATCCTGCTTTGCACTAACAGTCTGATAGGCTGAAACAATATTTAGGCATGAAGAGGAGTTGTTGCAGATCCCTGGCTAATTAATCACTGCGAGGCGGGGTGCAGGCCAGCCTGTCCGCGGGGCCGATGCAGGAAGAAGGGGGCGTGGGCGTTTGTGAACCGTTCACATGGTTTGGGTTTCTCTCAGACCTCGGGTTAACAGCAGTCACGTCTTGTCCATCTAGAGAAAAGGCATGTAGAGTCCGGGAGTAGGCAAGTCCATTTGCAAAAACTCAGAGGAATTCGGTCAGTAAGGAACTGATTAATCAACAAAAACCAACCCAGTGTGGAGAAATCCACAGAGTCACGCCCCCAGGGCAGTCTGCAGGCCAACCCCAGGAAAGTGGTTCCTCTCTGCCCACCACAGTGGGGAAGGGGTGTGAGGCCTCTGGCTGGAGTGGGGTGTTGCTAGAAACCTTCCCATGAGGTCTCAGTGGACTCTCCCTTCCCACATGGCTCGTGGAGCACTTGGGGGTCAGGTCTGGGCCTTTGGCTGGTGCTCAGCATGTGGTGGCCCAGCCTGCACCCTCAGCCCTGTTTTGGACTTGGGGGGTAAAGTTGGGGGGGGAGCCTCCTGACCAGGCCTCACACTAGGGCAGGTCCCTGGGGGGCTGCAGGTCACAGGGGATGAGACGTGTGATGCCTCTTGGCCCCCAGAGGGTGGCCTGGGTGCACTCTGGTGTCTTGGGGTGGCCGAAGAGTCCCCATTAGCCAGGAAGCCTTGGAAGGCTGAGACTTGGCCACTTGACTAGTGAGTGGAAGCTGCATGAGAGGGCAGCGCTGTAAACCTGGGTCTGGTGGGAGAACAGGGCCCCGGTTGGGAAATGTGTGGCCCTCAGGGAGACTGGCAGCAGAAGCAGCAGAGGCTCGGCGCCTGGCCTCACCTGGAGTGCTGGAGGGCAGTACTGCCCTTCTCTGCAGGAGCTGTGGTGGAGAAGGCATCTCCCCTCACCAGGTGGTAAAGCCTTGCCTACTAGCCTGGCAAGCCTGCCTCACCCCACACTTGCCCAGCCTGGACCCTCACAGCCAGAGGAAGAAGCCCTGGGCAGGCACCACCAAGCCCCTGAGGCGCATGGGTTGGAGAGGGGAGAGGCAGGCCCCCAGGGAAAATCAGGGCATGCTGCGGTGCCTAGCAGGCATCACACATCCTGGGTGCCATGCAGGGGTGGGGCCTCACCACCCGGTCATCCCGAAAGAGGGACAGAGCGAGGACAGCTGGGGCAGGGGTCTCATGTGGTGGGTGAGGAGTCCTGGGGAAGATGGAGGCTGAGAAGGAGCCAGGCAGCAGGGTGCTGGAGGGAACGGTGACGGACATGGAGGCCCAGAGACGGACACAGCTCGGGCAGAGGGAGACCTGGGAGGGGGCCCTTTCATGTTGAAGCTGGAGTTGGGACTGGCATCCTAAAAAGAAGGATCCTGTCCGAGAACAAAGGTGAAAACCAGAGGAAGTGGCCAGCAGCAGCAGGGCGGAACTGCCTACTGTCCTGGTGTGAGGCTGCCTGGGTGTCTCTCCAGGTGGGATCCGAGCAGGAACCTGACGGTGGGGAGCAGCCAGCCAGAGCCCAGCAAGAGAAAGGAAAGAGGGGATCACAGGTCACATTTGGGGATAGGGTACACATTTATGCTTCCTTAGCATTGCTCCTCCCCAGCAGATCAGCTTGTGCCAGTACATGGCTGACTACAGTAAAGCCAGCAGATCAGCTTGTGCCAGTACATGGCTGACTACAGTAAAGCCAACTACCCATCTGTCCTTCTGTCCTGTTGTCTTAGAGAGCCCATGGAGGCCCCAGGGGAAGGGGGGTTAGACAGGCTTCCAAATGAGGCCAGGCCTGGCTGTGGCGGGTCAGAGCTTCTCACGCCTCTGTCCCGGCAGAAGGGTCCCAAGGCCTTGGAATGGTGGACCTGAGTGGGGATGGGAGTGAATGTCGTCATGATGGCTGTCATCTTTAAGACTGGGGCAGAGCCAGTCTTCATGTCCTCAGCAGAGGAGGGCACCTCACTGGGTGTCGAGCCCAGCCAGGTAGGCCTTGGAGTTCTCTCTTGCACCCCTCCTTCCTGCTCCTCGAGCCTGGTGGGGACCAGGCAGGTCCTCCACCTTCCCACTGTGGGGTCCAGTGCTCCATCCCGCTATGGCTTGCATTTCATCAGCCTGACCTTGCAAAAGGCTGAAGACTCAGGTGGCTTCCCTGAGAACCCCACCCTGGACTGCAGTACCCCCAGGGGTACTGGGCGCTCTTGAATATTGTGGAGAGGACCCTGGAAGGGTCCCCTCCTGCCGACCTGGCCCAGATCTGCCTGCTCTCTGCCGGCTTGTTCAGGAAACAGCTGCTGGAACTTAAGACTTAAATTTATGGGGCATGTTCCAGTCCAGAGATGAACTTTTACTTTTACTGATGAACTGAAAAGTTAAAGCACAGAGGATTATTAATGAACTTGAAAGTTAAAGCAGAAGGGGAGCCAGGCGTTGCGGAGTGGACGTGGTGGTTACATGATGGTGTTATGCTGGGCTCGGGGCCCCACTCATCAGTGCACATCAAAGCAGGAGGACAGTGCTCCTCCCGCTGAGTGCGGCCACTGAAAACGGCTGCATGTCAGGTTCAGAGTTGGCCCCAGGGGCCCTGGAGATTTTCAGGTTGTGACGCAAGGCCTCTGAGGAGGAAGTATCAGGGGCCGGCGCCCACCGGCATCCACAGGCATCCTCGCCCCGAGGCCCCCGGTGCACCGTGCTGGCCTGCTGACGCGGCCGCCCGCCCTGGCCCTCGAGCCACGTGGGCACAGATGTGCCTCACCTCGCAGCCTGCTGCCGGAGTCTCTAATGAGCCCAAATCAATCTCTCCCGGGCAGGCGCTGGGAGCAGAGACGCAGATGAGGTTTCCCGCAGCAGAGCGTGGGTAATGGGAACCAGATGGCGACCGCGCCGCGTGCACATTCCTGGCACCTGAGGTCATGTGCTGTGAGAGCCACTAGTGGCCAGGGATCCCTCCCAGAGGGTCCTTATCCAGGATGGGTGCGGCCAGGGGCCATGGCAGTGACCGGGAGCCTGTGGCCACCCTCCTCAGGACACCGTGGCCTCGGGGGCACGTGGCAATGCTGGGCCACTCGCTTGCCTTCCAGAGGTGGCTTTCCCTCCAGCCTCCAGGGGATTGGGCCTTGGCTGTCGTCAGACACAGGTGGTGTGCAGACCTGCTCCTTCCTCCCACACTTGGGCAGAGCCCATGGCCTTGAAGCAGGGGCTGATTTACGGCCAGCAGTATTTTTAGGCCTTTAAGTAATATTGAGGCCCCCCACCCCAGCCAGCCTGGGCTGGGAATAGGACCAACCACGCTTCCCCGAGTTGCGCCCATGGTTGGTTGGCCAGGCATCCCCTTGTCCCGCTGTGTGTCTGCTGCCCTCTTTCTCCCAGGCTCCACCCTCTAAAGGGTCAGTAGCAGGACCTGTGGGACAGGTAGGAAGGAGACTACAGGGCCCTGAGACCAAGCAAATTGTGGACACAACTCAACCCCCAGTATGCATCTCAGGAACACAGCAGAACAAGCAAGGCTCTGGGCCGCCGTGACCATGAACAGATGCTGTTGGACCCTCCTCCTCCTCCTCGGGAATACAAGCCCAGGACAGGTACAGGCCTCTTTGGGTTTAGGTCCCCATCAAAGCTTCTGTTGCTGCTTCTCTTCATTCCAGCCAGGGGAGCCCGCTTCGTGCCTTTGCTTCAGGACCAGAGTCACTCCTGCCCCCATGGGCAGCGCTGGGCATCTCAGCCCCTCCCAGGTGGCGACACTGGTGTGGAAGGCGTTCTGTGCCCTGGACTCACCTTCCAGTGTGTGAAGACCATGGTTCAGGGGCCGCTATGGAAATTCACATTCCTCTTCCACTTGCCTTGGGTTCTCGGTGATCATCAGCAGAGAGCAGACTGGAAAGCAGCCCTTTTCTCCCTGTTAACAAATCCACATAAAGATGGAATATGAAGGAGGTGACCCTGAAGCAGGGCCCCACATGGGTTCCAGGGAGTCCATGGCTCCGAGCCCAGGGGTCCCCTAGCTACCCCTGGGCTTGGGGCATAGTCCACAGAAGAGAAAAGGAGGAGGGATGGTGAAGGTCATCAGTCCTCATTCCCAGCCCCCCTGTTCTGGTCCATGAGAATGGAGAGGGGTTCAGGCAGGTGCACACCCTTACATGCGAGCACATGCACAGTGGCCTCGGCTCCCACAGTCCTTCTCCAGCATGTGCCACTTGGTGGCCTGAGCATTGTGGTCCACCAATTGGTAGAGCCAGGCACTGGCCAGAGCCCTGGAAGAGTAGGAGGGGGTCCCTGACCATGAGATGCAGGGTGGGTGTGGAGGTGCCTGGGCGGGTCGCTGCGGGGCTGCCCAAGTGCTGATTGCACTGGCCAGGAACCCAGGCATGCCTCACGGAGGCAGGGGCTGTAGCGAGCCTCCCGTGCATGCTACAGGTTGGACAGCGTGTGAGTTTGCTGCCAGGTTTTGGTCTCATCATATTTTGTTGTCTCATCATATTAGATCCTCCTTCTACTCGTAGTGGGGGAAGAATCTGGATCGTGAATAGGCGTTGAGCTGTCAGACGCATGGCTTTCATTCTCAAATCAGTTAATTTAATGAATTGCATTATTTGGCTTTTATGATATCAAAACAACCATATAGTCTTAAAATAACCTGTTACAGAGCTTGTCCATTTCCGTGTGGTGGGGCTCAGTCAGAGTTGTTCAGGGCCATTGGTCTGTCAGTAAACTAAACTGCACCACCTCCCCTGTTACCCCGCTCTGTTTATGGTGTTGGGGTATTCGGAGCCCCAGAATCGAGGCAGGCATCCCCTCCTCTCCTGATCTCTGGATCAGCTGGCAGGGGTCTGTTTTGTGAGTGGCCATGGGTCGCTCTTTCCCACTGGGGCAGGTGTTTCCTCTGCAAGGAAGGCTTGATTTTCTTCTTGGACTGATTTAGGTTTCTTGATTTTTTTTTTTTTTTTTTTGTAAGTTGCCTTTTTCTAAGAATTTGTCTCTGGGCATAAAAACCTTCAAGGTATTTTCATACTACCCTTTTTTTAGTTGTTTGAAATGATTGTGTAGACTCTGCTGTATTTACAAAACTGTCCCATTTTTATCCCCGATCAATCTTACCTTTGTTGATCTTTAAAAATCTTTTTCTATCATTAAGAGTCTCTTATGGTTTGAAAGGAGAAAAAAAGGGAAGAAAAAAAATCCTTTTCTGTTTCATCATTTCTGCTCTGATCTTTCCCTTCCTTCCTCCCGTGTTCTCTGGGCTTGGTCTGCTGCTCTGACTTGAACTGGATACGGAGCCCACTTGTTCTCTGCCGACCGGCCCCCCCAGCGGCAGCTGCAGCCTGGCTTCAGCCCTCTAGCTGCATCCCACGTTGGGACATGTCACCATCTTCATTCTGGGGGGGACCTGGTTTTTGTTTGTTCTCTGACTGCCGAGCTGATCAGAGTGTTTTTATGTTTCCAAATGCTTGATTTTTTTTCTCCCCAGTTTTTTTTTTTTTTTCATTTTTGAATTTCTAACTCAATGCCGTTGTGGTCGGAGAATAAGGTCTGAATGATATCAGCTCTTTGAAATGTGGAGGCCAGTCCAGTTGACATAAGTATTCCACATGTGTGTGGGAAGGAAGTGCTTCTCATTGCTGGGTGCATGGCCCCACCTGCACACGCTCTGCTCGGGCAGCCGTGGGGGCCGTGCAGTCCCGACACCGTGTATGTGACTGGGCGCCTTGGGAAGGGGCGGGGAGAGCCCGGTGCCGAGGCACATTTTGGCAACTTCTGCACCCTGTGTGTTCTTGCCTCTGCATTTTGAAGCTGGCTTAGGAACATACAGGTTTAGAATGGTCATCTTCCTGGGGAATTGAACCTTTATACTTTAGTGACTCTCGTTAGCCCTGAGAAAGATTTTTGCCTACAAGCCTATTTGCCAACTATTAATATGGTTCATGCCAGCTTTCTTCTGATTATACTACTACTTTTTATAGCTTTTTTAAAAAAAACTTTTGCCTTCAGCTTGTCATAGACAAGCTTCAGACGTAGGTATCTCTCTCACAGAGCTGGTTTTGCACACGGATTGCATCTCATCACTGCCCTTTTGTACCGTAGCTGTTGCCCGGGCATTCTTACTCCTCAGGCACTCTTTCCAGAAGACAAAAAGGCCGCCCGTTAGGGAACGTCAAGTGGGGGCCTCCAAATGTGTGAGTCTGCACGTTGATGGTGCCCACAGTTCTAGGTGCTTCTCTAGGTTTGTCCTGGCCCTCCACTGGGCTGTGGGGGAGCCAGCTCCCAACCAAATCACCAGCCTGTGTGGGTCTGGCCACAAATTTTGATTTCTGTGTCTTCATTTTTATTCAGTTCAAAATACTTGCTATTTTCCCTGATGATTTCTTCTTTGATCCAGTTGTTCCTTAGAAGTAAATTATTTAATTTCCAAATATTTGTTGATTTTGTAGATATCTTTAATCTAGCTTAATTCTGCTGTCAGTGAAGGAACCTGCACAATGTCAGCCTTTAGATATTTATTGAAGCTTGTGTTTGGTCCAGCACATGCTACATTACATCTTGGTGAACGCGTGTGTTACGCAGTTGTTGGGTGGAGTGTGCCGTCAGCACGACCTCGGTCAAGGTGGTTGGTAGCATTCACGTCTTCCATATCCCTACCGATCTTTTCATCTAGTTTTTTGCCAGTTACTGAGCGAGGTCTTTGAATCTTTGAGTGGTCGTGAATGTGCCTATTTCCCCCTTTCTGTCTGTTTTGCTTCATGAATTTTGAAGCACTGTCATTATGCGCATTTAAGGTGGTGACCACATCCTGCCGAGTGGTCATCATGAAATATCCCTCTGTAGCTTCTGTCACGTCTTTTTTTTTTTTTATTGTAGTAATTTAATTTTTTTAAATTGAAGTGTAGTTGACACACAATGAATGTTACATTAGTTTCGGGTGTAACACATCCCTTGTCTTGGGGTCGGCTTGGTCTGACGCTAATATGCAGCGCCAGGTTTCTCAGGTTTCCTCTTTTCGGGGCATGTCTCCCTTATTTTCAACCTATGTCCATCTCTTTATATTTAAAAAGCATCTTTGGCAGTCTTGCTTTTTAATCCTTTCTGACAATCTCTGCCTTCTAATTGGAGCACTTAATCTGTTTGCACTTAATATTTAATTATTGATGTGCCTGGCATTACATCTGCCATCTTGATATTGGTTTCCCACTTGTCACTTCTGTTTTTGACCCTCTTGTACTCCTTTCCTGCCTTCTTGTGTGTTAATCAAATATTCATTTTTTAGTTTTCCATTTTATTTCCTCTTTTGGTTTCTTTGATACAGCTCTTGTCATTTTCTTCTGAGTGGCTACCTGCAGGCTCACGGTACACATCATCAACGTACCCAGCCCTACTCAGTCAGTATGGCCATACCGTTTCCCCCAAAGTGTGTCATAACTCCATGCTAGAAGGATTCCATTTACCACCCTCCCACCCTTTCTCTAGCCGCTGTTATACATTTTACTTCTACACACCTTATAAACTTTACAATGTTATTGGTTTTGCATTAAATTATCAGTTATTAAATCTGAGATCAGGACCTGAGCTGAAATCGAGAACCAGACGCTTAACTGACTAAGCCACCCGGGCACCCTCAGATTTTTTTTTTAATACATAAGGAATAGTACTATAAATATGTTTTCTCTTCCTTAAGATTTTGTTAATATTTTCTTTTCTCTAGCTTATTGTAAGAATATGCAGTATATAATACGTATAGCATACAAAATACGTGTTAACTGTTCATGTTATTAGTAAGGCTTCCAGTCAATAGTAGGCTATTGGTAGTTTTGGGGGAATCAGAAGTGATAAATGGATTTTCAACTGCATGGGGAGTCAGCACCCCTAACCTGCGTGTTGTTCAACTAGAGTTTATATTTACCCATCTGTTACCATTTCTGGTGCTCTTCCTGTAGATCCGAGTTTCTGTCTGGTTTTATTTCCCTTTATCTGGAAGAATACCCTTTAGCATTTCTTGAAGTGTAGTTCTTTTGGCAAAAGATTCTCTAGCTTCTGTTTATGAACAATGTCTATTTCACCCTCTTTTTAAAAAAGAATCTAGGGATGATGGTTTTGTTTTCCTTCATGCGCTTTAAATCTTTTTTTTTTTTTTTAAGATTTTATTTATTTATTTGAGAGAGAGAATGAGAGAGAGAGCACATGAGAGGGGGAGGGTCAGAGGGAGAAGCAGACTCCCTGCTGAGCAGGGAGCCTGTTGCGGGACTCGATCCCTGGACTCCAGGATCATGACCTGAGCCAAAGGCAGTCGCTTAACCAACTGAGCCACCCAGGCGCCCTCCTTCATGCGCTTTAAAGGTGTTGTTCCATTGTCATCTGGTGTCCATAGTTTCGAATAAGAATTCATCGTATCTTATCATTATTCCCAGATACACCATGTGTCTCACTCCATGGTGGCTTTCAAGGTTTTGTTCATCTGTGGTTTTCAGTAGTCTGACTCTCCTGGAACTTCTTCCATAAGTTAGACAGTTGGATATCATTCCATACTCCCTGAGGCTCTGTTCCGTTTTCTTCAATCATGTTCTTCTCTCTGTTCTTTAGATTGAATAATGTCTATTGATATGTCCTCTAGTTTGCTGACTTTTTAAAATGATTTACATTCTGCCATTAAGCCTATCCTACAAGTTTTTCATTTCAGTTACCGAGCTGCTCAGTTCTACATTTTCTATTGTGGTTTTTTTTTTTGTTGTTGTTGTTGTTTTTTTTTTTTTTACAATTTTATTTATTTATTTGAGAGAGAGAGAGAACACGAGCAGGGTGAGGGGCAGAGGGAGAAGCAGGCTGCCCAACTGAGCAGGGAGCCCAATGCGGGCTCAATCCTGGGACTCCAGGATCATGACCTGAGCTGAAGAGAGATGCTTAACTGACTGAGCCACCCAGGCACCCCTCTTCTTTTTTTTCAGATAAAAGACTATTTTTTTAGAACAGTTTTAGGTTCACAGCAAAATTGAGAGGAAGGTACAGACATATCCCACATGCCCCTTGCCCCTAATCCCACACATATACAGTCTCCCCCATTATCGACAGCCCACCAGAGTGGGACAACTGGTACACCAGGCAGATCTACACTGAAACATTATCACCCAGAGTCTACAGTTCACAGTAAGTTCACTCTTGGTGGTGTGCATTCTGTGGGTTTGGACAAAGGTATAATGACATGTATCCACCATTATAATATTACACACAGTGTTTTCACTGCCCTAAAAATCCTATGTGCTCTGCCCAGTCATTCCTCCTCTAGCACTGACCCTTGACAACCACTGATTTTTTTTTTTTTTTTGCTGTCTCTATGGTTTGGTTTTGCCTTTTCCAGAACGTCATATGGCTGGAATCATACAGTATGTTGCCTTTTTGGATTGGCTTCTTTCAGTGAGTAATACGCATTTAAGGTTCTTCTGTGTCTTTTATAGTTTGATGGTTCATTTCTTTTTAGCACTGAATAATATTCCATTGTCTGGATGCATCACAGTTTATTTATCCATTCACCTATTAAAAGACATCTTGGTTGCTTCCAAGTTTTGGCAATTACGAATAAAGCTGCTATAAATACAGATGTACAGGGGTGCCTGGGTGGCTCAGTTGTTAAGCGTCTGCCTTCGGCTCAGGTCATGGTCCCAGGGTCCTGGGATCGAGCCCCGCATTGGGCTCCCTGCTCAGCGGGAAGCCTGCTTCTCCCTCTCCCTCTCCCCCTGCTTGTGTTCCCTCTCTCGCTGTGTCTCTGTCAAATAAATACATAAAATCTTTAAAAAAAAAAATATGGATGTACAGTATTTTGGGGGGAGGGTGGAAAGGGAGAAGAGAGAATCTTAAGCAGGTTCCACACCCAGCACAGAGACTGACATGGGGCTTGAGATCATGACCTGAGCTGAAAGCAAGTGTCAGATGCTTAACTGACTGAGCCATCCAGGCACCCCACAGTTTTTTGTATAGATATAAATTTTCATCTCCTTTGGGTAAATACCAAAGCATGCAATTTCTAGAACACATGGCAAGAGTATGTTTAGTTTTGTTAAGATACCACCAGGCTGTCTTCCAAAGTGGCTGTAGGGTATTGCATTCCCGCCAGCAGTGAATAGAGTTCCTGTGGCTCCACATCCTTGCCAGCATTTGGTATTATCAGTGTTCTGGACTTTGGCCATTCTAACAAGTGTATAGTGGGTATCTGTTTTATTCTTTATTATTATTATTGAAGTATAGTTGACATACAGTATTATCTTAGTATTGTTCTAATTTGCATTTCCCTGATAACATATGACAGAAGCACTTTTCATGTGCTTACCTGCCATGTGTTGATCTTCTTTGGTGAAGTGTGTGTTAAGGTCTTTTGCTCATTTTTTAATTAGGTCGTTTGTTTTCTTACTGTTGAGTTTTAAGGGTTCTTTGTACATTTTGGTTAATAGTCCTTTACCAGATGTGTGTTCTGCACATATTTTCTTCTGTTCTGTGGCTTGTCTTTTCATTATCTTGCCAGTGTCTTTCACAGAGCAGAAAATTTTAATTTTAGTGAAGCTTAGCTTATCAATTCTTTCTTTCATGGATCATGCCTTTGGTGTTGTGTCTGAAATGTCATTGCTGGGCGCCTGAGTGGCTCAATCGGTTAAGCATCTGCCTTCAGCTCAGGTCATGATCCCAGGGCCCTGGGATCAAGTCCTGCATCAGGCTCCCTGCTCAGTGGGGAGTCTGCTTCTCCCTCTGCCCCTCCCACTGCCCCTGCTCACATGTACACACACTCTCTCTCTCACAAAAATAAATAAAATCTTTAAAAAAAAAACTAAAAAAAATAAATAAAATGTGATTGCCAAGCCCAAAGTCATCTAGGTTTTTGTCTTGTGTTATCTTTTATGATTTTTATAGTGTTGTGTTTTATATTCAGGTCTGTGATTCATTTTGAGTTATTTTTTGTGAATTAGAGGTGTGAGGTCTTTGTCTAGATTCATATTTTTGCACGTGGATGTCCAGTTTTTCCAACACTGCTTGATAAAAGGAGTATCTTTTCCTTCATTATGTTTCCTTTGCTCCTTTGTCAAAGATGAGTTGACTCTCTTTATGTGGGTCTATTTCTGGGCTCTCTATGCTGTTTCTTTGATCTGCCTCTTCTTTCATCAATACCACACTGTCTTGACCACTATAGTTTTATAGTAGGTCCTGAAGTCAGGTAGCATCAGGCCTCGGACTTTGTTCTTCTCCTTTAACATAATATGTTGGCTGTTCTGGGTTGGTTCTTTTTTATAATCTCCATTTTTCTGCTAGTAATTCCTGTCTGTTCACTCATCGGGGAAGTTGTTCTTTATAATTATTTGAATGCGTTTTCTTTCTTTCTTTTTTTTTTTTTTTTGAGCATACTTAAATAAGCTGCTTTAAAGTTTTTATCTGATATGTTCAACATCTGTGCCATTCTGGGCCAGTTTCTGTTTACTGTTTTTTTCCCAGTTGACTATGGATCCTATATTCCTGCTTCTTTGCATGTCTAATAATTTTTTTGTTTGTGTGCTCAACATTGTAAGTGATACGTGATGGAGACTCAGAATTCTAATCTTTTGCTCTGAAGAATATTTACTTTTGTTCTTGCAGGCAGTTAGTTCAGTTACTGGCTGTTCACCTTGAACTTGTGGAGGCTTGGCTTTATGCTCTGTCAGGGCAGATACGTGGAGAGCCCAGGGTCCTTCCCAGGCTCCTCTAATGTGGTAAGACTCATCTTCTGAACTCTGCCTCTCCTTCAGACCGTGTAGAGCTCCGTCTCTAGCATTGTTGCAGTAGATCCAGGGTAGGCCCTACCCACAGGTGTGATCCTTATTCCTGAAGCAAGACCATTGTGGCATCTCACCTGGTGTTGGGTTGTCAGGTGGTGTTTGTGCTTTGGCTGGCTGGACCCCAGATCATGGTTGATCTCCCCTATCTATTCCATCTAACCCTGCTATAGTCACTGTCTGGTAAACCTCGTGTGGTGTCCTGACCATGCACAGCCCAGCCTTCACACAAGGACTGATGCGGAGCCCAGACGCAGCCTTCAGGCCCTTCCCCAGTTAACCTCCATGCTGCTGGCTCACCCCACAGATGCAGCTGCCTTAGCTGCCCCAACGCTCTGATCTCTGCCTCCTCAGCTTCATGTGGCCTCTAGGCACCACCTAGATTTCGTGGCTGGGACCTTTCCCCGGGCAGATTGCTGCCAGAGTATTTGGGAGGCTCCCCTCATCAGCTGCCCCTCCCCACCTGTTGTCCACTGCCTGCCCAGACATGGTTGCTTGGTATCTTTTGTCCGGTTTGATGGTTGTTTTTAGCATGAGGACTGGTCTGGTACCAGTTACTCCATCATAGCCACGGTCCTATTGTTCTCGCTTCATGAATGATACGCCCGTTTATCTCTAGAACAGACAGTCATAGCTCTTCATTGCGAATTGTACCCTTTATTATTGCTAAGTATGGTACATAGTCTGTCTTCATGCTTTTTCCTCTGAATTCAACGTTTCCTATTACTGACATTGGACCCCTGTTTCTCTTGTCTGCACTCTCTTAGTATATCTTTGCCAATCATTCTTTTGGTGTCTCTCTTACACATAGCACAGATTTGGATTTAACTTTGGAACCTAATTATAAATCTGTTGAGTATATTTTTATGGAGAAATACAAGAGCAAATACTAGGAAAACATGGCACCTAGTGTCAGGGACGGGGAAGGAAGTCATGTTGTTTTTGTCATTACTTAGTGGATTGTCAGATAATCTCTCAAGTATGAGGTTGACTATTGTATCTTAGGCCCCAAATGACAAAAGATGAGCAAATCAGTGAATTTAACAAACATCCCATCTCTCTCACTATCCCCCCATATTTCAGTTAGTTACATAACTGGTTCTAGAGCCATAATCTATGTATTGTTTTAGGTCTAATCCTACTGGTAAGTAGATTCCTTGCTTTCTGCCAGATGATCTGCTAAAGTTCCCTGGTTATCTCTTATGAGACCAGAGTTAATCTTCCAGTCCTTCAAGAAGAGCTTATGGCTGAAGAAGATATACAAATGGCTAACAGACACATGAAAAAATGTTCATCATCATTAGCCATCAGGGAAATCCAAATCAAAACCACATTGAGATACCACCTTACACCAGTTAGAATGGCAAAAATGGGCAGGGAAAGAAACAACAAATGTTGGAGAGGTTGTGGAGAAAGGGGAACCCTCTTAGACTGTTGGTGGGAATGCAAGTTGGTACAGCCACTTTGGAAAACAGTGTGGAGGTGCCTCAAAAATTTAAAAATAGAGCTACCCTATGACCCAGCAATTGCACTACTGGGTATTTACCCCAAAGACACAGATGTAGTGAAGAGAAGGGCCATATGCACCCCAATGTTCATAGCAGCAATGTCCGCAATAGCCAAACTGTGGAAAGAGCCGAGATGCCCTTCAACAGATGAATGGATAAAGAAGATGTGGTCCATATATACAATGGAATATTACTCAGCCATCAGAAAAGATGAATACCCAATTTTTACATCCACATGGATGGGACTGGAGGAGATTATGCTAAGTGAAATAACTCCAGCAGAGAAAGTCAATTATCATATGGTTTCACTTATTTGTGGAACATAAGGAATAACATGGAGGACATTAGGAGAAGGAAGGGAAAAGTGGGGAGGGGGAATTGGAGGCAGAGATGAACCATGAGAGACTATCGACTCTGAGAAACAAACAGGGTTTTAGAGGGGAGGGGGGTAGGGGGATGGATTAGCCTGGTGATGGGTATTAAGGAGGGCACATACTGCATGGAGCACTGGGTGTTATATGAAAACAATGGATCGTGGATCACCACATCAAAAACCAATGATGTATTGTATGGTGACTAACATAACATAATAAAATTAAAAAAAAAAAAAAGAAGAGCTTATGGGAGCAAATTCTTTAAGTTCTTACATGTTCAAAAATGCTTGTCTATTGTTTTTATACTTGAGCAGCAGTATGGCTGGATATAAAATGCTTGGACCATGTCTGTCTTCGCAGCCTCTACTGTCTGCTGACACAGATGTGGCCGTGGAACATTTTGAGGACAGCCTAACTTACCTCACAATTGACATGATCTTTTTGCCTGACCACCAAAAGGACTTTTTAAGCTGTTAAGTCCAGTGATTTTCCTAAGGTGTACCTTAACGTTGACCATCCTATAGCCTGTCTTTGGATCTGGATCATAAGGCTTCAATTTTTCTAAAAATTAAAATTGATTTTCTAGGGGCGCCTGGGTGGCTCAGTCGTTAAGCGTCTGCCTTTGACTCAGGTCATGATCCCAGGGTCCTGGGATCGAGCCCCGCATCAGGCTCCCTGCTTGGTGGGCAGCCTGCTTCTCCCTCTCCCACTCCCCCTGCTTGCGTTCCCTCTCTCACTGTGTCTCTCTCTGTCAAATATATAAATAAAATCTTTAAAAAAAAAATTGATTTTCTAAATCACTGAATGTTAGAGCCCCTCTGCCTGTCTTCCATGTCTGCTGTTTTCTCTCCAATCCATTGTAACTCTGTTTCCCTTTCATTTCGCTCACTTTGTATCATTCCTGCTCTTACTGTCTTGTTCCAGTCTCCTTCTGCCATTTCCCATTCCCCTCCATTTCTTTGAGGTCTTCCTTCCTTTTCTTTCCTGTGCTCTGTCAGTTCAGTTTTCCTCCTCTGTGTTTTGCTACTTCAGATTCCTGTTTTATAGAGGAAACTGCTTCATGAGTTTTGTTTTATTCAATTATGGCAAAAAATCCTTGTGACAATTTCTGTTTGCTTCCAAGGAATGTTGGCTTTTCTGTGTTTCTTCCTTTTCTCTTGTGTTATCTTTGCAGAGATGAGTGATTCTTAACCAAGACTACCATGGCCCCATTAGGAAGTGAATTAGGAGAAAAGGGTGTGCTGGTAAGGGACAGCAAAGACAACTTCAGGGCAACAAGAGCTCATGGTGCACAGGGCTAGGCCAAACACAGGATCAGTAGAAGGAAGTGGCTACTGTGTATTGTCACAATGATGGCAAAGTGCCTTTGTCATTTAGTGCGTGGGGACAGAGACGCCAGATTGCAATGCATGAGACAGTGCCATGTAACCATGAATAGCTGTGACCACAAAGACAGCTCTGATTCCTTACCTGCTGCAGGAGGCGCGTGTCGGCGAGGGGTCATCACCCAGCACTGACTATGGGAGTGCTCTGCCTCCAGAAGGAGGTTGGCTCCCAGTGTCTCCATGCAGATAGAACACACCTGTGCAACTCCTTGTTTTGTTTTGCCTGCCCTTCTCCCAGAACCAAGCTAGGGACTAAGGTTTTGGCCATGGCCAGTGTGGCAGGCTCTGCAGGTGCTCCTGCGGCTTGCACCTTCGGTGTTGTCCCCCACTGGTCCTGCCTGCACCCACTGGCTCCCCCGCTTGGTGGCCCTTCAACCCTCTCGTTGAAGATGGACTTAGCATCTCTCATCCTCCTCCTGCTGTGGGTGGGTGTGAGGTTTCCCCAGAAGGGGAAACATGCAGACTTTATGCTGCTATCAAGCTGGAGATGCGTCTTGCATGGACGCTAGAGTGCAGTGTATTTCCGTGGTGAGGGGCCCCCGGACTCAGCCCACTGAGGTCTTTCCTGAGGGCCTGATAGGCAGAGAAACAGAGCAGCCCCTGAGTTGCTCCCAGACCTTGTATAGGGGAGCAGCTCTGCAGGACCTCAGGGGCTCTCTGAGAGAAGGGCCTGAAGTCTTCTGTCATAACCCAAGGGCTTGGCCAAGGGCAGCAGTCAGGCTGCTCCCCTCAGCAGCTCTGTGCCTGGCTCCTGGGAGGTAGGGGGTAAAGTTTGCAGGAGCATACAACCATCTTGGCGGCCTACATTTCCCTCCTTGTTCTAGCTGCCAGACTGGGGCTGTCCAGGGGTGGGAGCCCCTGGGACGGGTCTAAGAAGCCACTTCATGGTTCTCTTGATCTTATAGGTGTGCAGAACTCATGAACTCACCAATCCTGGGATCGCTGATGTCAAGATCCGGCCAGACCGCAAGATCCTGGCCACTGCGGGCTGGGACCATCGTGTCCGTGTGTTTCACTGGTGGACGATGAAGCCACTGGCCGTACTGTCCTTCCACAGCGCCACCGTCCACTGCGTGGCCTTTGCCACTGATGGCTTGCTGGCCGCAGGGTCCGGGGATCAGCGCATTAGCATCTGGTCGCTCTACCCGATCCGCAGCAATGCATCTACTCCCTCGTTGGGACACGCAGAGGGCAGGGAGGTGGGCACCCAGACTTTGGCCTGACCCAGGCATGTGGAAACCGTGCATCGGGACCGCTGAGGACAGCCAGTCGCGGTTCTCCTCCTCCAGTTACAAGAGGGGCTTGGTCCATGGAGTCGTTTTCTGCACAACGCTTGTGTTTCCTTTTGTGAAATACAGCATCTGTATGACAGTGACTCTGCAGCTCACAAAGAGTAACTGGGCCAGACACCTGGGCAGCTGTGGCCCAAGTGAGAGGCCAACCTGGGGCTGCTTTACAATCAACCTCTATTGCAAACCCGCAGGCTCAAGGTATACATTCTCCGAGGTGACACCCTGGATTACTCCTTAGGGTCAGCTCCGAGAGCTCTCCTCAGACCTTCCACTGGGCAGGGCAGTTGACCCCTGTCCAGTGGGGGACACCAAATGTGGCCCCCAGGTCCTGCTGACTCTGTGGCTCCTCACCCCAAGGATGACCAGGAGCTCCTGATGCTCAGGGCGGAAGCCAGAACCTGTATAAAGAAGTGAGCAGACCCCTCAAGGGAGCAAGGCAGGAGGAGGGTGGGCTGTGGATGATGGCAAAGGCAGAGAGAGCTCATGGTTCAGGTCCAGGCCAAGCTCCCTGAATCCATGGGGGGAAGTGCCCCAAAGAGAGGAAGACCAAAGACGGCAAGGTGCCATCTTCGGGGTGGAAAGCACAGCAGAATTAAGTGTGGCCGACACAGTCACCAACAACACAGAGCCAACAGTGTGCACACAGGGCAACTGGGAATGAGCAGCCGAAGCAGCGAGTATGTCCAGAGTCTCCTTCCATGCATGGCTGGGCCCAGCTGTCAGGGCATCTTTTAAAGCTGGGCTATTGATTGGGAAGGAATGGGACCCTGGAAATTGGGGTGGGGGCTGTGGGCAGTCATTGAGGAAGCTGGGGGCCTCAAACCCCTTTGTTCCGCTGCCTTTTTTGCCAGAAGAGCGCCCTTCAGTCTCTGCCTGAAGAGGTCAGTCCTCCTTTACCTGAAGGACCCGGAATGGCTCCCCCTGGGGCGGGGTCCTTGTGGGACACTCAGGACCACCTCCCCCCACCCCAGCTTTGTTTATAACTAGACTCAGGCCCAAGGAGGCCCCAAAGGGTGAGGTACAAAGTGTGGCCCGTGATGAGGTGGCTACGCTCCAGAAGAACTTCGTGCAGATAGAAATCTGGAGAACACGTGTGGGATCCAGGTGGCAGGAATATGAAACGCATCAGGCCAGATCCATGGAAACAGGGCCACTAACAGAGGGTCTGGACTTGTTGCAGCCCGAGGAGTTAGAAAGGGCCCTCGGGTGCAGTTGCTTGGTTGAAACATGGACCACAAGGCAGGTTCGCTGAGTATGGTTGAAATGCCAGAACCACCTCAGTGTACTGCAGAGGGGGTGACCCGAGGATTCGGGGAGATTGGAGTACTCAAGGGGACTTAGCACATGAGAGCTGCTCACCCTCCATAAGAGGGGCCGGAGCCTTTTCCCAAGACTTTGAGGAGTACGTCCGCAAGGGGAGCCCAGCATCCTTGGAGAGCTCTGTGGTTTCTCTTCTCTGCAGGTCAGCTGGAGCCACTGCCACAGAGCGAGGTTCTCTAAAGGCAGCGGAGTCACTGAATCTCAGAGTGGCAAGGCCTAGTAGTGGCACTTAACTGTCCAAGACGGAATAGGCGTGCTTGTGTGGTGGGCAGCCTCAGCCACAAGCAGCCAGACTGGCAGAGATGTGGGCATGGGCTGGTGCCCTTGGGGCCCTGGAAGTGGAGCTGACAGGCAGCTGGATCAAGTCTAGACTGGTCTGCTTGAGCGGAAGCGTTCTGGATCGAGCAGACAGATGTCTGACCCGGGCCACCGAAATAGGTTTACAAACCCCCAGTCACCGCCCCAGGCCCCTTAAGGAAAGACCCCACTACACTGCCAACAATGTATACTGCTGGTCTTCTGCCCAGCCTCCCCAGGGACCTACGGCCACCCCCTAGGGGACTGTATACCGTTGGAGCTCATGGAAGGCCCATCCTGGGGACTGGCCTACCCACATGGGCCCTGTTGGACAGAGGTGTTGGCGAGTGTCCCCAGCACCTCTGGGAGGGACCACGCTGGCCCCTGAGTATCCTGTAGCCACGTCACCGGATGGTGGGGGACACATCCAGAAAGATGTCCACATGATGAATGTCAGAAGGAGAGGCTCTGTTTAGGCTGCAGGAACTCGAACCTCATAGAGGAAAACTGCCAAGTAAGCCACACTTGGGGTGCTCCTCACAGGGAGGCTGTCAGGTCAGAGACAATGGAGAGTGGCGTCGCCAAGCCACAGCCCTGCATGGCTCCCATGAGAGGCCACACGCTGAGGGTGTTCTCCTAGAACACGGCTGTATAGGCCTTCGGTAGAACCACCGTATTTACGAAAACAGCCATGGAGGTGTGTGTTCCAGACAAAGGGACAGGGCGCTGCAAGTCAGCATGAGGTTTATTAAACTCAGAGATGCTTCCAGAATGTCTGAGCTGAGCTGCGTGTGTTGGCTGCCAGTGCCTTGCCCCTGGAGATGGTAGAGAGAGGTGTTGGCAGGCGCAGACCCAGAGTCCATACATGGGCCTCACTCTCCTGTAAAGGCACGAGCAGAGGTGCATGGAGGATCACAGGCAACTGACCCCCTACAGAGGTCACGTGCTGGTGAGCAGTGTCCCAGGGACATCTTGTGGCCGAATCTTGGTGTACGAGGGCCAAATTGGTCTGTCAGAGCTAGTCCTGTGTGCCTGATGGGGCCATGTGGATAAGGCAAGCAGTTTCCAAGTT
Organism: Halichoerus grypus; assembly: GCF_964656455.1. Lineage (NCBI taxonomy): Eukaryota > Metazoa > Chordata > Mammalia > Carnivora > Phocidae > Halichoerus > Halichoerus grypus. The sequence continues at coordinate 62,549,498 of NC_135724.1, forward strand.
CACCCAGGCCTTATGGATGTTGTGTGGAAAGACTGGTGGCCAGGACTTTTGTCCACTCAGCTGAGCCACCTGGAACCCCAGTGGACCAACTATACTGGAAACACTAGTGTCTGAACCAGAGTGAGGCCTCTGTGCCCACTGTGGGGCCCACAGTTTGGCACAACACGGCCTCTGCATCCATAGGATCTGGGGCATTAGCAAATCACCACAGACCCGACCAGTCTCAAACTCCCCGGGGCATAAGAAGAAACGGGCCCCACCCCAACACCCAGCCTGGGGAAGATACTTAATGTTTGCAAAGCCTCAGATGGTCCTTGTCATATTCCTAGGGCTGAGTCGTTCCTCAGACCTGACCCAGTGTTGGGGGGCTGGCTGTGCCACGGGACCCAGGGGTACAGGGGCACTGCCATCGTCCAACGGCTGTGCGATCCCCTTGCTGGAAGGGCTCAAGCCAATCTCCCTGAGCATCCTCCAGTGGGCTGCAGAGTGGCCACAGTGCATCCCTACGGCTCTCCCACAGGACAAGCGTGTGCCTCTACAAGGAGGAGCCTCTATGTGGATCCAAGGTTGCCCTTCACCAGAAGGACGCATGCGCTCTCATCGTCAGTCCCTTTGATGTGAACTTAGGGCCCTGAATGTTCTGGGAATGGCTTTTTTTCCTTTGCATGGGTGCTCATAGTGGCTTTATTCATAATAGTGCCAAACTAGAAACAACCCAAATGTGTTGACAGATGAACGGACAGAGAAGCAAACTGTGTGGTGCATCCATACGGTGTAGTCCCACCAGCCATGAAGAGGAGCCTGGATGGACCCTGAGGAACTGGGGTGGGGAGACAGCGTCCAAGCATCTCAGGCCGCACGCCCGTGTGCCTTCGTGTCAGATGCTTTCAGCAAGACTCTCCCGGGCTCAGCCCCCCTCCGCACACCCAGCCACATCTGGCCGTGGCAGCCGGGTGGCTTGGCAAAATCAGCCCTGTGATTTTCTGCCCGGTTCCTAAGTGCCTTTCCCAGCTACTTACGCTGTTCACTGAGCAACGTTTTTCAGGACTTACACCCAAGCGCTGTTACATTCAGGAGCCACTTGAATTTAGCACAGTCCACAGCAGCCAAACCGTGGTGATTCTGACATCGGTATCGCCCAGGACGACGAGGAAGGCTGTGGCTCAGGTGCCCAGGGGGCGGGAGACCCGAGGTTCCCCAGGCAAGCGAGGGGGGACCCACTGGCCAAGCATCGCTCATCAGGTGTCCTCAGGCGTCCTCCACCTCAGCAAGCCGCTTTCTGGTCCAGCCCATCCACCGAGAGAGGCTCACCAGTCTCTCGAAGAAGTCTTCATTAATACTCTCCTCGGAGAGGCTGCTCACAACCAGAGAAAACTCTCCTGGAGTAGCGATGGAATCAGCGTGCAGTTCTGGCTCTGGTCAATGTGTTCTGCTGTTCTGTCCCTGTTGGAAGAGCTTCCATGGGTTAGGAGCGCAGGCGCGGTGCGGCCGGGGCCTCTGGTTGGAGCCTCACAGGCTGTAGTTAGGGGTCAATGGGGTGGGCACCTCTTCCAGCCCTCCTGGTTGTTAGCAGAATCCAGAGCCTCAGCTCCTGGAGGCTGCCTAGCCTCTTCACGGCTCGCAGGAGTGGCCTTGGGGTATTCTGTGTGGTGACTTCGTCGCCCCGGGTGGGATCTGGATGTTCTACTGGGGAGACAAAAGCATCCCCGGTCACCACCTCCAGGGTGAAGCGTGCCTCTCATCAGCAGAACAGACAGGGCTGCGGTGGGGCCCACCTCCAGGCCACCTCCCCTGAAGGGCAAGCGGCTGTGCCATCCTGACCAGCCAGCCCAGGCAAGTGAGTGGCCCAGCGTGTGCCTGCCTCAGGAGCCTTCTGCTGATCCTCTTCCAGACCCATGGTAACCCTGCAAGGCCGGTCCCACAGTCATCCCCACCCGGCACGTGGGCAGGTGGACAGCGCTTACCCAGCACCCACTGCGGACCGGGGTCCCTCTCGGACAAGTGGGAGGCTCATGGCAGACCAGGCGGTGACCAGGCCGATGCGGCCCCCGGACGCTGAGAATTCACCACCTTTGCCTGTGCTCTCTGACGTTCAGCGGTGGGACGACGTCGGACAGCCATGGGCTTGGGAAATACGCAAAGCAGCCTCCGCGTGTGGCAGGGGGCGAGCCCGGGGAGCTGGACGAGGCCCTCAGACGCTGAGGATTAGCTGAGGAAGGGGGACCTCGCCGTGCTCGCCCGGCAGGCTGGCTTTGTGCTGACGTGCAGTGCGTGTCTTCACGCTCCTGAGTGAGTGATGTTCAGTCAGGTGTTACCCACCTGCGTCGGTGCCAAGAAGCCACAGAACACCCTCTGCACAAAAGGACTGTTTGCACAAAGAAAAAACATTCCTTCAGGGGGTTCTTTAGAAACGCTTGATACTCAACTAGCTATAACTTCATGGGAAAGCCTGGTGTCAAAGACGAGCTGGCACAGATGAAAACCTTCCAGAACTGAGCTTGCCGTGCACCTGTGCTTCGGGGCGGGTAAGCTGCCGCTGCCCCAGCCCGCAGCTCGGGGGGCGGGAGGTGGTGGTGGTGCTGCGGCCACCCCAAGTCCGGCGCACTCCATCTCTCCTGCAGCACCGCTGTGCTCACTCCTGCCTGGACTCAGCCGCCCCGGGCCAAGCTCTCCAGCTCGCCCGGGAGCTCCGTTGGGAGCCAGGTGGGAGGGAAGCCCCTGGGCCAGACACAGCTGAGCAAGATGCTGAGAGCCAGGCAGCGGCTGGTGAGTGGGGCAGACATACACCCAGCCCGCCGGAGACGTGCCCACCAGGTACAGGACTGTCAGTTCTACAGAGGAAGTCCTAAACCTGTGCTTAGGGAATCCCTGCGGGAAAACATTCGAGCGAGAGATAGAGCCACAGACCGGAGGAAGTAGGGCATACCCGTACCGTGGGCTAAGCTGAGAGAAGGTGCTCAGGGCCTTCAGATGAAATGCTTCTGCCTCCATCCCTGCCAGGAGGGAGCCTAGAGCCGCTCCACCTGTCCACCCAGCACCCGACGTGGGCTCTCCGAGCTTGGAGCAGGGTCAGGAATGTATATCCTGTGGGCCACCAACAGACACCCTTGGGCCACAGCGTCTGGGACCTTGGGCCCACAGAGCCACAAGTATTTATGTGTGCTGGCCCCTGCTTCTGTGGCACGGGGCAGACGTGGGGAATCTTGCTACTGCAACAAAACCAAGAGGTGTTCAGAGGTGCCAAGAGCCGCACTGAAGGCCAAGGGGCCTCCCACACGGGCCTGGGATGCGTCAGGCAGCAAGATGATGGTCACCGTCGTCTGTTCAAACGGGCAAGATTCCGATGGGCCAAGAAGTCTCACTGACACTTGAACAAGACAAGTTAACATGAAGTAGACCAGCAAATATTGTAGTAGTGAAGTAGGCCAAGCATGCCTGAAGATTGCTATGGGCTGAATGTCTGTGTCCCCCCACAAATTCATAGGTTGAAACCTAACCCCCTGGGTGATGGTACTAGGATGGGGCCTTCAGGAGGTGCTTAGGTCATGGGGTGGAGCCTTTGTGAATGGGATCAGTGCCTTATACAGGAGACCCCAGAGGGCTCCCCCTGCCCTTCTGCCACGTGAGGACCCAAGAATCGGGCTCTCACCAAACTCTGGCTCTGCCTTGATCTTGGACTTCTAGTCTCCAGAATGGTGAGAAATGAATTTCTGTTATTTATAAGCCACCCAGTCTGTGGTATTTTGTTACAGCAGCCTGAATGGACTGAGACAAGATGCTATATTTTTATTGTTTTTTTTTTTAAGATGTGGAATGTTAAGGGGGCGCCCGGGCGGCTCAGTGGATTAAGCGTCTGACTCTTGATTTCGGCTCAAGCCATGATCTCAGGGTTGTGAGATTGAACCCTGTATCGGGCTCTGTGCTGGGCATGGGGCCTGCTTAAGATACTCTCTCTCCCTCTCCCTTTGCTCCTCCCCGCTTCTAAAAAATAAAATAAAATAAAAGACGTGGAATGTTAAGAAATCAAGTCATTTGGTTTCATCCTGTTGCAATGATCTATCACTGCGTTAATAAGCCGGTCCAAATTCGTAAGTATACAGTATGTACGTGGCATCTAAGGGTCAGCAAGTTGGGAAGCTTGGTGGGGCGGTGAAGCCTGGAGAGGGCTGGGCACAGGGAGCACTGTCGACGGGAGCACCTTTGCATGGCTCTCAGCATGGCGGTCTCAGGGGAATCAGACTTCTTACATGGGGCCTCCAAGAGCTCATCCAGCAAACCAGCAGGAGCCTTCTCCGCCCAGCCTTGGTATCAGGAAAGGGACACGGACCCCACCTCGTGAGGGAGGAAAGTCAGAATGTTTTCATCCTTTGCAAAATAAGGCTCGTCCTTGTATATCTCTCTGTGTAGTGAGAAAGAGTCAACACAGACAACTGAGACCCCAGGACTCGGGGGAAGGAGCCTGGGGCAGGACCTGGGCCTCCTGCCATGGCCAGGAGGGAGCATCGAGCCACGCACTCCCTCTAGCCATGCACAGGGCCCCCCTCACCCCACCCTGCAGGGTGTGATGAAATGCTCACGAAGAAGCTTACTCATCCCAACACACCAGGCCATATCTCCAAATAAATGGACAGCAGATCTGGACCTCCCATCCACATGAAACCCAAAGAATCCTTCATCTCGGGGTGCTGAGAACACAGCTAAGGAAGAATAAGAAGCAGCCCAAGGAGAAACGAAACACAGTTTAGCACTTTTGGTACCAGCTTTAGTGAATCTCATATCGTGTGGGTAAGTGTGTGTGTCTTGCCTAAGATGTTAAGATACTTTCAGATCTCTATGTTAGGCTTGTCATTCTTATTAAATACTTAGAGGTGTTTTTAGTGCATTTGCAACCAATGTTTCAAATTTTATTCTGTTCAATATCCATATGTTTTGATATATCCACTGAGTTAGGGTGTGGCTATAGTGACAATTCTTTATTACACAACATACAATTTATAAATCTTGAGAATTTATCAAACCATTGGCATTGTTTTCTATTTTGGAGATTTCAGAGGCCACAGTGAGGGGAAGCACAGCAACCCCCAGGGAGCCAGCTCCCTCTGCACAACATTAAACCAAGGCCGGGCCTGTGGTGTTGAAGGGTGGGCACTTGGCACCTTCCTCTTGGGAGCGAGGGCTCCCAGGACTGAGGTGAGCTCCGGGACATCCGGAGCTTGTAACTACTCATCTAGAACATGGGAGTGACCACTCCAGCAGGTGCAAGTGGACAGAGTTCTTCATGAAGTGCATCTCCTTCTCCTTGTAGACAAGACAGATGTCAGGCGTCTGATGTGCAGACGGTGGGGAGACTGGATCCTACCCAAGTCCGCAGCCACGGGGGGCAAAGCCCACAGCGGCACACACCTTTCCCATCCATAACCCGCAAAGTCGACTTTCCCCTTCCCTAGTTGGAGAAGTAAAGAACGAGAATGTGCTGTTTGCTGAGCAGGAATAATAAATCCTACAGCCATTCCCCGCGCACTGCTCAGCTCAGTTAAAGGGGCAAAGAGGGAGGAGAGTGGAGAGGGGGCGAGAGGAGAAAGGACACCAGAGTGGGCTCAAAACAGAAGAATGGGCAAGAAAGTGTTGGCAGGTTCTTTATATGCCCCAGGAGAACTTAGCATTCATTAACATTCACCCTCTTGAGGAGATGGTTGTGTGAACCCTGACAAAATTCCGCCCCCCAGGAACACCCTCCTGCCCCTTTGCTGGCCCCTGCCACAGCCCTGGCACCCATGGGTCTGTTCTCGCTCTGCAGCTCACCTCTTCCAGAACGTGTGTAGACAGAATCCCACCGTGTGGCGCCTCCCCTCTGGTCACCCACAATTCTGCATTTGGGGTCCAGTGGCTGCCCTGCCGAGAAATGGCTCCTTTCTCCCAGAGTGACCCTCAGGCCTGGGAGACCTGGCTCCTGAGCAGGGTAGGCAGCTGGACCCACCGCCAAGGTGGTCTGCCTTTGTGGAGCCTGTCTTGAGCCCCTCAGCCCCACCCCATAGAGCCCGCCAAGGCCCTGGCCAGCATGGGAGGCCACCGTCTGTCCTTCCCTCTGGGAACATGCATTCTTTTAGAGCAGAAATTGTATCTCAACAAATACTGGGTGGCAGCTATTTCGGCATGTGAAAGTGTGAACATGTCACTCCATGCTCCCTACCTCACACCACACCTTCGCCTCCTCGGAAAGAGAGAGGGCTAGTGGGGGCCCTCCCAGAGCTCCTGAAGAGTCGGGACCCCTAACTAAAGCTATACAAACAAAAGAGGGAGACACTGTCCCTGTGAGAGAGAGAGACACACGAGCTAGCTGGACTGGTCAGGGCACAGGCGCTTGGAGAAACATCTCCCAGGGGTCCTAAACCCCACACGCAAGGCTGTCACCAGCAGCCCCAGGGTATAGGACCCACCGCTCAGGCTGGGGGCTGGACTGCCTGCCTCATGGGTGTGTCTGGGTCCCCGAGCACCAGAGAGGCTTGTGGAGAGAGCGTGGGGTGGACTCAGCCTGGGGCAAGTAGAACCAAGAGAGCAGCTCTCAATAGGAGGGATGCTCACTTGTCTAGCTGCTGCCCAGCTACATGGGGGCTCAAAATACTTGGGGCTGCGGCTGTTCACGGGTCCAGACTCTGATGTCTGGGCCCATCATTCTGTGTTGGGACTGTCCTATGCACCGGAGGGTGCTGAACAGCATGCCTGGCTTCCACCTACCCCGTGTGGCCATCAAACAAAAGTGTCTCCTGACATTGCCCGACGGCCCTGCAGGACGAAATTTCCGCGTTAAAAACCCCTGGTTTAGAGACAGGTTAGGACTTGGTCAATCCAAGATGAACAGAGTGGCTCTTGTAAATTATGGATAATCCAGGCTTCCTTTAATTGTTAAATACATGGAAGTGTACATGAAAAATACAAATTTGCCATTTTAACCATTTCAAGTGTCCAGTTCAGTGGCATTAAACGCATTCACGGTGTTGAGCATCCATCTTCAGAACTTTGCCATCTAAATGCAACTCTGTCCCCGTTGCACACTAACTCTCCATTCCCTCCTCCCCCAGCCCCTTGCACCCCACTCCAATACTTTCTGTCTCCATAGATCTGACTCCTCTGGAACCTCATGTAAGTGGAATCCTACAGCATTTGTTCTTTTGTGTCTGGCTTGTTTCACTGAGCAGAATGTCCTCAAGGTCCATCCTTGTTGTAGCCCGTGTCAGAATTTCCTTCCTGTTTATGACCTGATAATATTCCATTGAATAGATACACCACATGTCTGTTCATTCATCTGTCTGTTTTTATCCACTGGTTAGTTGATGACACTTGGTCGGCTTGCACCTCCCAGCTATTGTGACTAGTACTGCCAAAGGACACAGGTGTACAAATATCTGTGTAACTCCCTGCTTTCAGCTCTTTGGGGCACACACCCAGAGTGGAATTGCTGAGTCCTACATAGTTCTAGGTTTGCTTTTTTTGAGGGACCTCATTCCTGTTTTCCACAGCGGCTGCACCGTTTTACATTCCCACCAGCAAAGCACGAGGGGCCCAATTTCTCCAGATCTTCACCCACATGTGTTCTGTTATCTGTGCGTGTGTGTGTTCATAGCAGCCATCCTAATGGGTACGAAGTCTCTCGTGGTTGGTTTTTTTATTTTTATTTTTTAAAGGTTTTATTTGTTTATTTGAGAGAGAGACAGAGACAAAGCATGAGCAGCGGGGAGGAGGCAGAGGGAGAGGGAGAAGCAGGCCCCCCGAGGAGCAGGGAGCCCAACGTGGGGCTCGATCCCAGGACCATGAGATCATGACCTGAGCCGAAGGCGGACACCCAACCGACTGAGCCACCCATGCGCCCCTCTCTTGTGGTTTAAACCAAATTTTTCATTCATCATAAATTATTTTCTGGGTGATAGGTGATAGGCTCTCTGTCTTCTGGAAACTTAAATTCTCACTGGGATGAGACACCTGTGTGGGAAATAGCTGGACACTGGAGGGAACCCCAGCAGCAGAGTGCAGCAGGGCAGGGGGGCAGGCTTTGAGGAGCGAAACAGCCTCACCAGCCCACAGAGGGCCGCTCTGCCCCCTCACGTGTCCTGGCCCACCTGAGACTGGTCCTCTTCCTGGCGGCGACCACGTCCAGGTGCCTAGATACTAGGGGCTTCCACCTATAGCCCACCAGCCACGTGGCCTCAGACTCAGGAGAGCTGGGGGTGGCAGGGAAATGACAGTGGCATGTGAAGAGGCCAGAGGCAGCTGCGGCTCTGGGGACAGCCCTGCAGTAGCTTCCGGGAGTCCAGGTCTCCAGAAGGGGGTGCCGACTGTGGCTTTGGGCCCCAGCTATACATGGACCCTCCTGGCTGGCCACCCGAAAGGGAAGAAGGCTTGGTCGTCGGAGCCAAGGAGGTGAGACATGCCCGGAACCACCCAGGCCCCCCAGAAGGGCCTGCTGTACAAGCCCCCCTGGGGCACTGGGGAGAATGAGGTCCACCGCCATTCTCTGCATCTCTGTGCCCTGCAGGCGCTCCCAGGAGAAGGGCCAAGCCAAAGCGCTTTCGAGCTGGCTAGTGGCATCTTAATGAAGCCGCTGGCTCTTCTTAGTCCTTTTAAGACGTTTCGTAGTGTTATCAGAAGGGTGATTCTTCGCATGGAAGTTGTTGCTTCCATATTTTGTGGCAGCCCCTCACCACACACCCAGGCTCCGAGTTCCCACTATGATGGAAGACCTGGCCTGCTACTGTCCTCCGCAGAAGAACGGCAGAGAACACACTACGGTGGGGCTTCCTGCGGCTCTGGGCCCCATCTGCAGACCCTGTGGGGCTGGCTGGGCGGGCAGCCTCGGAGGACACAAGGAGGGGCCTGTGTCCCAGCTGGTGACTCAAGTCTACCTTACCACGAGGTGGAAGGTGCCCTTGGACGGAAACACCAGCATCTCTGAAGTCAGGACGTGTTTCCATCGAAGGGGGGGGTCACAATCTGATCGGAAGGCCTTTTCCTTGGTGGCACATGCAGGAGTGGGGGGCCCGGACCCTCACGTGTCCCCAGTGCAGGTGTTGGTGGCCAGAGCTGGGCCGGGCTGCTCTGTGAGCCCAGGGGAAGACACGGGGGGTGTGGGGCTGCTGGAAACAGAGGATTAGGCACTGACTGGATGCAACTGAAAGCTGATAAAGGATGTCGGCAATGCCATTCCTCTTTATAATTAAGAAGATAATTTAATTACTGCTATTAAGACCTAAAGCTTCTCCCCTATGGGGGCTGCTTTTCACAAAACACCTTTGGTTCTGCTGTTCCCCACACACAGACCTGGCAGCAGTTAAGTGGAGGCGCCGAGACTGCAAAGTCTCATCTTGTGAACCCATCTGGTTTGAAGTAGTACAACAAGCAGGGAAGGGAATCGAATCAAAGGCAAGATTTGTGTGGGGTTTTTTTAAATACAGAAAATGTGTGGGGTAGACCAGGAAACAACTCCAGCCTCCCCTCCCAGGGCCGGGTGGCATGTGGGGCCATGTCATGTCCCCCCCCCCACCCCAGCTCCCTGGCTGTGCCCATGTCACAGTACAGAGGCGGCCTTGTGGGTAAGGGAGGCATGTGGGGATCAGGTTTGTGCACAGTCTCATTGGAACCCATACCGAGGAGGAGAGGATGCTCCCCGCTGCTCACAAGGGCCTCCACGGCTCATACCGCTCCCACAGGGCCGGGGTCAGCACCCAGCATTAAGGGGAAACTGAGGCACAGGGCCTGTGGCACCCGGGAGGTGTGCTCTCCCTCGCACCCAACTCCAGGTGAGGCCACACTCCTGCTGCCACTGGAATCGTTCCTTTTGTCCTAGAAGAAGCTCCTCAGGCCCCCACCCTCCCTCTGTCTGCCTGCACAGGGCTCCCTGGGCTCTGCGCGCCGCCCCCCCCGCCCCCCCGCAGCTGTGGCCCCATGGAATTCTCTAGTGTGCGGATGCTTTGATCTGCCGCACACCTGCAGATCAGTGCTTCGCACTCACCCACCCGTCGTCATACGGGTCCCACACACTCTGCGGACTTCCCCCACCAGAGGGAAAGGGGTGGCTGAAGCGCCCCCCCCACCAGGTTTCCTCCTCCTCTGCAACTCCAGGCTTGAGGTGCCACCAAACAGGCTCCCCTCATCCCATGGCAGAACCTCAGTGTACCCCTCCGTGCCCCCAGATGCTTCCCTGTGGAGGAGACTGTGCCACCAGTCCCTCCAGGAGGTTTGCCATCAGGGACCTGTGCCCACAGCCGCCTGTGCCCTATGGCTCACCCAGCATGCTTGTCTGAGGCACTTTCTCTTGGTCTCAGGAAAGCCATGTGGTGTTGCCAACTTTACTTAGTGGCAGCAGGGGGGGGCAGGGGGGTCCCATTCCAGAGCATCCCTGCCCTGGCCGTGAGCCTGCAGACGAGACCCTGTGGGCGGTGGGTTTGTTAGAGTCCTTACGTCTTGGGCTTTTGGAATACCTAGATGTTGGGGTAGCCCACACTCGGGGCAGCGTTTCCCAAGCCTTCCTAGGAGCTGGAGGGTTTATGTCAAAGACAGAGGCTCCAGCGCCCAAGGAAGACGGCACAGCAGGCCCTGCCTGTGGCTCTGGTCTGGTCTTTCTCCTCTCAGAACAGCAAGCTGGGCTGCTGGGAGGAGGGGGGGTCATGCCAGCACACCCCAGGGTCCATGGGTTCCCTAGGCCCCTTATGTGGGACCAGAGGGGTGAAGCAGGGAGTAGACAGGCCCCACCCCTCCTCTACTTAGTCAAGAGTGAACCTGTTTCACTCGTTGGGCATCCATTGTTTTTTGAAGGGCGTCGAGGATTGAGGAGTCTGGGGTCCCCGGACCCGATCTCCCAGGTCCCTTCTAATCCAAGCTCTCGTCCTCCTGAGTCCTAGCAACTGGACACCTGGAGACAGGCAAAGGGAGCAGAACGGGACCTCTGGGCCAACGAAGGACCCCAGGGGAAGCCACTGAGGGATGAGCCCCCGAGGAAGCAGGTCGGAGGGTCCCCGAGCCCCCACACAGCGCAGCACGGTGGCTCATGGAAGGGGCAGGCCAGGTGTGTCCGCAGAGGTGCCCAAAGCGAGGGACATGGAAGCTGCCAGGATAGTGGCTTTACAGGGAAGTCAGGGACTGTCTGGGGTAGCTGCCCACGGGAATGTCAGCCCACGGCAGGCGGTGGCGACAGCACTGGCAGTATCCTTCGCCGGAGACTGGACGCTGGTCAGCAAGAAGAACTGCTGGGCGGGCGGCAGTGTGGGCCAGCCTTGCAACACCCCGGAGCAGAAAGCTGCCGGCCGGGGCGCCCTGTTGCATGATCCCATTTATGAGAAGTTCTTAAGGGGGCAGAGGGGAGAAAACCATGCCTTCGGGGGGCTGTTCCCCAGTGCAGGGCCGCCCTCATCTGCAGTGTCTGGGGAGCTGACCTGCCGCCCCTGTGCTGTCCAGCACTCAGAATGCAGCCGGGGAGGAACCGAATGTTTCGTTTTATTCTACTTTTGTTCATTAACATGGAAGCAGCTGGCCGTGGCTAGCAGCCACCGTGTTGGACCGCAGCAGCTTTCCAGCTTGAGTGGGTGATGATTATGGGAGCGGGCGCACAAGCAGGAGGCCGGCCGGCTGCACCCCAGAGACCCAGGCGCTCAGCTGCATCCTCCCAGCACCGTCGCTGGTTCAGAGGGGAGCTTCCGCTCACTTTAGCTTTAAACAAAACCAAAACAGAGATCTTTCCAACTGTGGTTCTCAACCCCTGACCCTCACCATGGCCCAAGTGTAAAGTGTGCAGAGGAAGAGCGCGACAGTGGGCCTGGGAGGGGTGCCCAGCACCTGCAGGAGAGACTAGCTCTGCAGCCTACAGCTCGTCATTCCTGCAGGCCTCCCAGGACAAGAATGCAGGGTGCATTTGTGGTACAGACGGGAAACAGGCTGCACGAGGGGGGAGCCCGATGGTGCATGCGGCTCACCCAGAGGGAGGTCTGCCATGAGGGGTAGTAGGACGCCCATCAGGGATGGATGTCCAGAGCTGCCCTTATGAGTCCCTGAAGCTGTGTCCACAGAGCCCCCTGGCCACTCAAGCAGATACTTCAAGTCTTCACGCCCTGGCACGAGATGAACTTTGAAGCTTTGGCGGACCCAGGCTCCAGAGCTCACCCCTCAGCAGCTCAGTCACGCCCTCCCTTCATAGACCTGCCTCATGGAAACACTTCCTGCTGTCCAATTTTTAAGCCTTTGGTCACCTCATGCCACCAGGGTGAACACATCCAGGAAGAAAGTGTCCGGTCTAGGACAGACACTGGGAGATGCCTGGCTCTGCTGGGGAGAGGTGGCACCGGGTTGCCCCTGCCATGTGGCAGCGACTGCCTCGAACATACTGGGACAGACACAGAAGGGGAATAGAACCTCAGCCATTTGCATTTCCCGTCCATCTTGCGTCCAAGTTAGCAGCCTTGACGTTGACCGGTTGTCAGCTTTTCCTGCCTGGATTCAGGAAGGGAGGGATCAAAGGGTTCCTCTGGCCCCATCCCTGGTGTTGAGTTAATGGGGAGAGGTCCCTCACCACCTGGCCTGGGAAAAATGCTTCACAGACAGGTTTCAAGATGACTCATGACCACTGTCATTGTGCCCCCTGCCCAGGTCACTCCGTGGGGACATTCACAGGGAACAAAGTCAATAAACAGGGGAAAACGCCGGCCTGGTCTAGGGCCAGCCAGGGGAAATGCTAGAACAGCAGAACTGCCTGTTTTTGTCTTTCTGCGATCAGAGTCTGAGCTTCTCCCCTTCCCAGCCCCCAACTGACAGTGTTCTGGCGTGATGGTTATTTCCAGCTTCCGTGGAAAAGCACCCAGGACAGGCACTGGCCCTGAAAACAGGCCAGGGCTGCCCACCTAAATCCTAGAAGAGGGACAATTGCCTGCCTGAGTTAAGTCAAAGGGCCCTAGGCACACCTGGGGCTGGGGCGGGGCCCCGTCCGCTCAGCCTTGGGGAGGAGGGGATGAAGCTGCAAGGTGGAAGTGGGGGCGGGGAGCGGGCGGGCAGGGCCTGGAGGAGACCCTGGGAGCGAACCCGGATGGGGCCACAGCGGAGGGGGCGGGGAGAGGACGGAGAGGGGCGTGGCCGAGAAGAGGCTCTGGAAACGGGCCGAGAGGAGGCGCTCGGAGGGCACTGTAGGGACACCCGCCTCGCTGCGGCTTGTGGGGACTGGAGCTGGGAAGACCCCGAAGTCCCCGAGTCGACCGGACACGCTCTCCCCGACATCCCCCGTGTGATCTAACTGGACACAAATAAATGGACACGCAGGCAACTTCCAAAAGAGGCGAAACCTTTATCAAGTCGGCGCCGGCGCGGTATCTACAGTATCTACAAATATCTACACGTATCTACACCGCCTGCAGACGGGCTCTCGGGTCGTCTACACTGCAACTGCCGGCCGGGCTGGGGGTGGGGGTGGGAGGGGGCGACGCGGTCTCGCGGAGAACAATAAATATCACTTCCTTCCGCCGCTGACCGGGCGCTTTGGCACTGGCGGGCGCGGACCCCGTGGCCCTCCGGGCTGGGGAGGGACCCGCGGTGGCTCCCGGGACTGGGAACCAGATACTTCGACAGCCTCGGGACTGGACGGTGGAGGACCCCGATGGCTTCGAGGCTGGGGAAGGGGAGACCCGCACTGGCCCCCGGGGCTGGAGGAACATGTTCTTGGACGGCCCTTGGGGCTGGGTGGACGGGGACCCCGACGGCCCTCGGGGCTGTGCGGGGACCCCGGGCGGGGAAGCAGCCGGCGGGCGCCCGCATTATCTGGGGCAGTAGTCGTAGGAGCCGGGCGGCGGGGCCCCGGCCGACGAGTACATGTTGGCGGCGGCGGCGGCGGCGGCAGCGGCGGCGGCGGCGGCGGCTGCCGCCGGGCTCACGGCGGGGTGGTGGTGGTGCGGGTGCGCGTGCGTGTGCGCGTGGTAGCCGTGGCCGCGCAGGCCGGGCAGCGGGTAGGGCGCCGGCCGGCTCTTGGCCCCGAGGTAATGGTCGTAGGCGGCGGCCGGGTACTTGTAGGGGTGGTGGTGCAGCGGCTCCGACGCGCCGGGCGCCTCCAGGCGCAGCTCGGGGTGCGGAGGGCTGGGCCGGCCTCCGGGCGCACCGGGCAGCGGGACGAGGCCGCCGGCGCCGCCGGCCCCGGGCAGTGCGGGGCTCAGCACCCGTGCCAGCAGCTGCGGTGGGTGCGCCGGGTCCCCGAGCACGGCCGGTCCGCCCGTGTCGCGCTCGAATTCTCGTCGAGCCTCGGCCGCGTCTGCGGGGAGGGCCGAGGGGTGAGCGCGCCGGGTCAAGACGGCAGAGGGGACCCGCGAGCGCCCCGCCGCTGCTGGCGGGGAGGGGGCGCCAGCCCGCACTCGGGCGCTCCCCACCCCTTCTCGCCCAACCTGCGGGAGACCCCGGCCCTCCCCAGGGGCCTCGCGCCCCTCCGCGGGCAGCAGGCGGGGCGGGCGGGGCGCAGCCGTCGGGCCAGGCGGGCGAGTGCGCGCTTGCCCGCCGCCGCGGCCGTTGTGCAAGCGGCGCAAAGGCCGCGAGCGCCCCTGGGGCTCGGGCGAGGCCATGCTCGGCCGTCTGCCCGGGGCGGAGCGCGCGCAGGGCCACGGCCCGGATCCCACGACCCCGGCCCTACCTTTCTCTGCGCCGTTGGGCTGCGTGGGGGAGGCCACGGGGTTCCGCGAGCGCGCGAAGGCGCTCATAAGCGGCAGCGCGCCGGGCCGGTGGTTCCGGGGCCTGCGGGAGGGAGGAGGGCAGCGGGTCAGGGGGGCACCCCCGCTGGGCTCCGGAGCAGTCGCCGTCTCCTCAGAGGACACTCACCAGTCCTCCGGATCGCAATCTCGGAAGCCTTTGGCGAAGGGGTTGCTGGCGATCTTGAGCTGCGTGATCTGCGGGGCGGGGGGGATGGGCGGCGGGCATTGAGCAAGTGGCTGGAGCCCCTGCACTGGGGGTGGGAGCACCGAGGTAGGGTAGTTTGGAGGAGCTTCTCCATAAGGGCCCTTTTACTCTTCCGGGACAAGAACCGTCCCACAGTTAACTCCCTCACTGAGGCTGTCCCTCTCTCCTGCCAAAGGGGAAGCTCCTTTCTTGCTAAGGAACCCCTTTGTGGCCCCAAGTGATTGGGATGGAGACCCTGTGTCCCCGGCTGGGATGGGAATGTGGTCACCTCCACCGCCCACCCCGCAGGGTGTGTGTGTGTGTGGTGGTGGGGGGGTGCCCTAGGAATTTGGGTAAACCGTGGATCAGGCCCCTGATGGGGAGTTTCCGGAATGGTTTGGAAAACAAACTTTCAGGCCGCACTGACAGTTGCTGCTAGAGAGGTCAACCTGATAGGAGGCTGGGCCAGCCTGCAGCAGAGGGGAGGAGGCTGCTTGAGGCCCTTGGGGGTGGGACTCCATCGGTGTTGGGTTCCGCCAGAACCCACAACCTTTGGGTCCAAACCTCTGTCCCCCAGGCAGCAACTGGAAATTGCAACCCAGAAGTATTGAATTTGCCCATCCCAGGGCCTCACCCGGTGGTTCTGGTAGGCAGTGACCGCAGTGAAGCGAGTCTCCTCAAACACAAAGGTTTTAAAGTTCTCCTCAGCATATTTCTCACTATCTTTGCGTGGGTCCACATAAACAACGTGGAAGCGGGGCTGGTATCTGTGCATGGAGTTGAGAATAATCTGGAAGACAAGGTGGCAAGTTTGGAACTAGGAAATGGGCCAAGGTCCGGATAGGCAGTGAACTCCCCAGAGAACTTGGACAAAACTCTGAACTCCCGAAATGAGGTCCTGCCATGGGGCTCAAGCGGAGACTGCAATCAACTGGGGACCACCAGGAAAGACACTCCAAACGGCAAAAGATCAGGGTTTTGATCCTCTTTCCATAGGTCCCTGAGAACTACTTCGGGCCTACGGTGGGGGGGTGGGGATCAGTAGGTGGCTGCAGGCCAGAGCTCAGCCCAGCAGGAAAGCGGCATCACCCGCCTGGATTGTGCAAAGCGTCCTGCTGCTACCCCCCCATACGGCCCCATCCCTTCCAGGTAAAAAACCTCCCGCAAAAGATCAGGAGTGGAGTGCGGCAAGCAAGGGGACACCCTCTCCCAGGCCTGAGGGCCACCAGGCCCTGTGAGCCCCTGACCCAGAGAGGCCTACTCTCCTCAGCCTGTCCCTTATTCACACCCCGAGCTGCCCAAGCTCTCTGCCTCTGGCTCTGGTCAACACGGACTCTGGAGGGCCCGCACCGGGGATAGCGACGTAGCCTGGGGAGGTGCGGGGATCGCTCACATGGCCGTTGTCATCCAGCAGGTTGTTGGTCAGCTTGAGCTTGTCGAAGGACACAATTTGCTTCATCCACTGGGCACCTTTGGCAGGCGAGTCAGGGTGGTAGTGGACGCGGCCTGGTGTGGCAGGGTCCGCCTTCCCGGCCACCAGCCAGGAGGAGCTGTGGAAGGCGTACCTGGGGCAGCACCGGAACAGGGGTCATGCCGTGTGGGGTGAACCGGGAGGGCCTTGCTGAGTGAACCCCAAAGGTGCCTCTGATGAGTTTCCCCATCATCGGTGAAATTGAGCCTCTGGCTGCCACACAGACTGGGAGCATTTCCGAGGGCGATCGTGAAGAAAACCGAAAACGCCCTCCCGTCCCAATACACAAAACAGCAGGAAGCCCAGCACCAAGGGCGGAGGCTGGGCTCCCGGCGCCACATTTCCACATTTCGCTGCACGCGGGTCTGCCCGCTCTGGGCCTCCCCACCACTGGTCTCCGAGTTGCCAGGCCTGCGGCCCGGATTTGGCAGACCGGCGGCCTCGGGCGCAGGGCGGACCACGTTCTCTTTATTAATTGCTGTTAATTGTCGGGGCAGCTGAGGCCCGCCCTGCATAATCTCTCCCCGCCACCCCACCTTTCCTGCTCAGCTCCAGGGCCCAGCGTTCCCGGGGAATGGGGGAAGGGGACAAGGTGCCCACGCTCACCTCGTGGGAGAAGGAGATGAGAAAAAAAGGCAAGGGCTGTGTGCGAGGGGCCTGTCTGCCTCAGGCCAAGCTGGCCCAGGGGCGTGGGAGCTGTCTCGGGCCTACAGCTGGTGGAGGGGCCCAGCCAGTGTGACCTCCTGAGGGGAGTACCCAAGAACCACTGGGGGTGGGGTGTGTGTGGGTCTAGGGTCTGACGGTTGGGGAGGGAGCGGGTCAAGGGGAGTCGGCGGGGCAGGCGGGGCAGGTGCCGGGACTCCTGGTCACTAATGTCCTCGTGGGCTGCCCTCAGAGGCATCACCAGGCAGGGACCAGCCGCTTCCCAGGGCCCCCTCTCAGGTCCTGCTGGGCGCTCACCGGTAGCGCTTGTCGTCCACTGGAACGAAGTCCATGAGGAGCATGTAGTCGGCCATGGGGTCCATGCCGAAGAGCTTCACTTGAAACGTGGGGAACATGCGCCTGGGGGCGGCGAGGCCTCTGGTCACCTCGGGTGGGGGAAGGCAGGGCTGCCCCACCTTGACCAACCCCGGGACAGGTAGGCTTCCTGCTGGCTCCTGCGTTCAGCGGCCTGGCCCCTCCACCTCCTCTCCTCTCTCCCTTGGCCACTCTAACCCAACAAGGCCCCTGCCCAGCCAAGGGCAAGTGGAGTGGCAGGGCAGTCCCCTGCCCCCCTTTGTGAAGCCCCAAAATGGCTCACTAAGCACTAGAGCTGAGCCTCAGCATCCCAGTGTAGTCGATGGCTTCTCCTGCCACATTTGCCCGCACAGAGCCAGCCTAGCTAGCCTTTGCTAATTCTCGGCTGTCCAGTGCAGAGCTAGCCTCAGCCGGCAGCACCCGATCGGCAAGACTCCCCAGACGCGGTCCCAGAGAGTCTCAGCCCTCCACTGAGCCTCCCCCAGCTCTATCTGAGCGACGGATGTAAACTCTCGGCTCGAACAAAGTGAAACCCGGTCACTCTGTGTGGTTCCCAGGAGTCCCAGTTGCCCTTTCAGCTGGGTCCGCGGCTGCTCCCCAATCCCCACAGCCCCGACTCTCAGGCCCTGTCTTCGGCCCAATGGTGGAGTCTTCCCCACCTTCCTCAGGGACACACACAAGTCCCACCCGCCACCATAACCCCCCGGACTCAGCTACTCTGGGAGAATCTGGCTTGTGCCCTCATGGTCAGCGAACTCTGACTCTATGAGCCATCCAGGCTCTTGAAAGGACATTCTGCAGCTCCTGGAGGGGCGGCTGGCCATGGGCTGGCCCTGTCCTCACGGCACAGCAGTGCCAGCCACTGGGCCCTGGAGAACAGCATGAGACTTCGCTCCCACCTGCCCTTCCTATGGCTTCCCCTCATAGGCAACTCCGTGCAGGCAGCGGGCAGAAAACAGATGCCGTGGAGCTGGGACTCCTGATCAGGCCTGCCACCCCACCTCTGCAGGCCGGTGGCTGCTACAGAACGCTGGCTTCTGGGATGAAGCCTGGCCCCCGCCAAGGCCCTTGCTGGGCTGGGCTGGGCCAGAGGCTGGGGTGCCGTCCTCAGGGGACAGTAAGGAGAGGCTGCGGAAGACCCACAGAGCTGAAGCTGAGCACAGGCCCCAGGATCCCCAGGGAGGACAGCCGTGGCAGGGAAACAGAAACCGCGAGAAGGCTCTGCAAACAGGCCCTGAGCTCCCCTTGGCCGTGTGGTAGAAGAGCCGGTGTCTCCGTGTGTACATTACACACAGCTCGGCACCCGCCTTTGTCTGCTGGTCAAATCGGCTGCATCGCAAAACTTGTTCCCCTTCTCTCTGGGCCCTTCAAACAAATACAGGCCAATTGGAAGGCGGGGGGCCCCAGCAGCAGAGCCAGGCCCCACAGTCACCTGAAATTTAGGCCTGAGGAAACCGGGGAGCAACTTCCACGGAAGAGACCATACTGTTTTTAAGGGTCTTAACTTTCTCCCAAAATTTTCCAGAGAATTGTCCAGCTGCCCGTTTCTATCTAACCCGTATAGACTGAACTGGGGAACTAGAGACGTGAATTTCCTTTGAGGTGGGATCCACTGGAAGCCGGCTGGTTGGCGAGGCCGCTCAGGGGCAGCTGCCTAACCCCTAGCCCGATGTGCTCCGAGCCGGCCCGGGCTTCCCGCGGCGGGCGCCGTGGGGCTGCGGGAGGGGCGGGCCGGTCCGCCGGGCTTCTCTCCACCGGCCTTCCGAAGCTGCCCGCGCCGTCCCCGAGGCCCGCCCGGCGCGCCAGGCGGTTGTCGCTGGAGCCGGGACCGCAGAGAACCCAGAGCCGGCCCGCGCCTAGAGGGGGCCGCAGGTGGCGGGGCCGCGCCCCCACCCCGCTTCTCGGTCCCACTCGCGTGGATCGGACCGAGGCGCGCTGCCCGAGACCGGGGCCTCGTGGGGAGGGTCGCGGGCAGTGAGGGGGGGCACCCTGACCTGCCGGCCTTGGTGACGATCATCTCGGTGCCCAGCTGATTGAACTCGTCCCACAGCGCCTTCATCTCCAGCTGCACACTCACGCTGGCCACCTTCGCGTTCTTCTTCACTGGCGCCTTGGCGGCGGCCGCGCAGCTGGCCCCGGGGCCCTCGGGCTCGGCGGCGGCGCTGGTGGCGGCCCCGGCGGCCGGCGCGAACGGGTAGGCGTGCGGCGGCGGGCCCGGGGCGCCGGGGGCGGCGGCGGCGCACGGGTCGTAGCGCGGCGGCGGCGGCGGCGGCGGGGGCTCGCGCGGGCCGTACGGGTCGGCGCCCGGCGACGCGGCGCCCGGGAAGCCCCCCGCGGCCCCCAGGCTGCTCAGGCTGCTGGCCGTGAAGGCTGCAACGTCGCAGAAGTGCGAGAGCTGCGTGAGCCACGGGCTGGACACGGCGGAGATCATGACCCGCGGGCCGCCGCCGCCGCCGCCCCCGCCACCGAGGTGAGCGCTGCCCCGCGCCCCGGGCCGAGTGGCGGGCGCTGCGCTGCGCCCCGGGCCGCGCCGCCCTACACCGCGGGCCGGCCCCGAGGAGGCGCCCCGCCCCGCCCCGCCCCGCGCGCGCGCCCCCCCCCCCAGCGCCGAGACAATGGCCTCCCTCCCCTCCCCCGTCTCTCGCCCCTCCCCCGCTCCTTCCCCCCTCCCCGGCCCCCAGCCCGCCCGCCGCTGCTCGCTCGGCCCGGGGCCCCCCGACCGCCCGGACCGGCTCCCCAGAGCGCCGGGCCGTCCGCCGCCCCTCGCTCTGCCGCCCTCCCGCGTTGCATTTCTCCTTTTTCTCTCCAGGCTCTTTTTCCAATTTGTTATTTCTTTACCTTTGTCTTCCTCGATGAAATTTTCCCTCCTAATCCTCTTTCCTTCTTCCACTATCTCTTTCGTTTCTCTTTATTTCTGTTTTACTTTCTGCCTCTTTCTTTCTCCAGTTCTGTCCCTCTCCTTTCTTTCCACTTCATTTTTCATCACTTCGTCTTTCTTTCCAGTCTGCCTTTGCCTCTTATTTCTGTAGGTCTTTTCCTGTTATTCCGGGGTTTTTTCCTCTTTTTTTTTTTTTAACAAAATAAAAACTGGAGATTTTCTCTAGCTTTTCCCTTTTTTTACGACTTTATTTTCTGCCTTAAATTTTCCTTCACTTTCTTCTTTTTCGTTCTTGCTCTCTTTCTTTTTCATCTTTCTCATTTTTCCAACCTTCCTTTTGAGTTTTCTGTGTTTTTTCTCTTCTCAATTTCTTTTCCTCCCGCCGCCCTCACACTTTCTCTCTCTCGTTTTCCCAGGTTCCCAGACTCTATGACACACTCCGCTCCTGCCACCTTCCTTCCACCTCTCCCAGCTTGCGGCCACCTCTGCCACCTTTCTCCAGTCCTCCTCTCCTGTCCCTCCGGGCTTCCACGAGTCCTGTTCTGGGCCTGAGTCTAGCTGCTTGCGGGTCTCTGCAGCTGGGTCCCCAGGCTGGAGGGTGCACAGGCTTTGGGCAGGATGCCTGCCCTTCTCTGCTCCCGAGTCGCTGGAAGCCTGGAGCCCACCCCCCCTCAGAGCTCCCTCCACCCACTCTGTGCCCGGGCCCTGCCAACACTCTTTGCTTGGGCCCCACGGCAGCAGTGGCAGGGGGACTGGCGGGCGGGTCCCCGTAGACACAGCAGGACGGCTCACCTTCCATGTCCCTGGTGACGGTGCTGAAGTGCATCCCGGCCGGGGATCCCAACAGCCGGTGGAGCTTCGCCTGGTCGGAGGACCGGGGGCCCAGGCGAACGGTGCGCTCTGCGGCCTCTGCTGCAACCAGAGAGGCGATGCTGAACGCGCTGGCCCGGGGAGACAGCGGGCTCCGCGCGTCCATAGGCGCCCCGGCGGCCTGGCCGGCGCCGCCTCCGACTGCGTGCACCCAGCCGCACCGAGGCCGGCCCAGCCCACGGGACCCGGGGGCGGGGGCCTGCGATGCCACTCACAGCCTCCAGCCCTGGGCCCAGGGGATTATGGCGTCACAGCCCCCCACTCCGGGCTGGTGGCAGCCAAGGGGCCCAGATGGGTGGAGCGCCCTGGGAGTGTGGGGCCCTTCTGTTTTTCAAGCTCCCTGCCCCTGGCCTCTGCTCCCAGGGACGTCCGTGACCAGCGCCCTTCGAACATCCCGCTGTTCCCACCGAGGCCGGGGTTCCCTCTGTCCGGCGAAGCCACTGTCAGGTTCTACAGTCCCCGAGTGGAAGCAGCTACCCCGGGAGCGCGCAGCCTCAGCCAGGGTCAGTGAGGCACCGATGGATCACCGTGGGGCCGCCTGGGCTCAGCCTTGCCCCTGCCCTCAGCCCCTCCCGCCACCTCCTCCCTGGCTGCCCCTGCACCTGGGTGAGGAGAGGGCAGTTCGGGCTCCGGCACTGGCCACAGGCGGACAAGCCCAGAGCTGTGGCGTTGTCCGTTCCTCAGCGCGGCGGAACGGGACCCAGCCCAGCAAGCGCCCCCCCAGCCCCCTTCAGCCGGCTCACTGTCGTGGCTGGGGACCCCGAGCAGAGGGACGCCGCCCAGGCCGCGCAGCCCGGGAGCCCGAGTGTCACGCGCACCCGCGCGCACCACCGGCCTCTGGCCAGGACGCTTATACATCCGGAGGGTGGGCAGTGCCCGCTCCTCCGACCTCCCCGCGCACCGGCCGGGCGCAGGGAGGGCCGGGGGCGGGGCCTGGACTGGCCCAGGGAGCCGAGGACACGTCGGAGGAGTTCAGGCCGCCGGGTCGGATTGTACGCTGCCCCCTGCCACCCACCCTGCCCACCTGGGAAGGCCCTGCTGCCTTGGTGTCCAGCCAGGCCCCGGAAGATTGAGTCAAGGCCAACCCTGAGGCCTCAAGGCCTCTAGTCCTGGGCATCCAGGACACTGAGGCCTAACTTGGCCTGTGCCTTCCCTCACCTACTGCCACTGAGGTCTTCTCTGACCAGTTCAAGGCATCCATGGCTTCGCGGCCCAGAGTTTCCCCAGCAGAGCATCAAGTCTCTCAGCCTCCCAGGAGCCTCTCTGGCCCTTCACTGAGGCTCTGGCAGTCAGGGCCTCCATTTCCAAGGCTTCTCGTCTGCAACCGTGTTGTAGGCCTTCGCCTGCGCTTGCCTGGGATGAGGGTGGGAGGCAGGCGGCGTCTTCCAGGGCTTTTACAATCCGGGGGCCTCAGACCCCAGGCTGGAGAGGGTGCTGGCTAGGAAGTGGGGAAGGCTCAGGAACTGAGGACCAGGGAGTAAGCTCCAGTAGGAAGGGACTGGCTCCTGGGCCTGAGGTCCAGGAAAGAGCACGAGGCGGTGAGTGCAGTGCGGGAGCATGCGGGTATATGACTGGGGTGTGGTGTGTGTGACTTCCCGGACAGTGAGCCCCCCTTACTTGCCCCCCCCCAGCTGCGGCAGTAGTTGTGGAGCGTGGAGGGAAAGGGAAGCTGTTGCCAGAGCGTGCCTTCAGTCCAGAGTGGCCATTTGGGGCTGTGACAGTGACACTGACCTGTGGGACCTATGGGCAGGTCCAGGGGGTTGTGAGATGTGGAACCAGCTGGGCTTAAGGTCCCTCTTCCTCTTCCCTGAGCAGGGCAGCCCACTGCCTCCGGGACCCCAGGAAGAGCTGCGTCTGATGGCGGGGAGAGCCCAGCTGGGAGGGGACATTGGTGGGGCCAGGTGGAGGCAGTGTTGCAGGAGGCATGCCCACTGCTGGCAGTCCGCACCCAGAAGGGCACGCAGGGCAGTGTCACCAGCGGTACCTCACGCCGGCAGTCCGTGCCCAGAGAGGCCCTGGGCCCTGCCGGCTGCGTGTGGGGCCCATGTGGGGGCTCTGGGAGGGGCTCCTGTGTGTGGTTGTGCATTATCTGGGACGCCTGCTGCCCCAGCACGTGGGGATGCTAGTGGTTGTGTCCTGTGCACCTGGGGAGCCTTCTGCGTGTATCTGGGCACACACCTGAGGGCAGTGGCCAGATGTGGAGTCGGAGGTGACACCAATATTGAGAAGGGAGAAGTGAAAGTGAAAAGCCCTGGGGCTTCCTGGATGGGCCTCTGGGGCACCGTCCTGAGGCCCTCGGGCCTCCTCCGTGTCTGAGGTGGTGGAGGGGAGCGCACGATCCTCCCAGCCCCTCATTAACCCCTTCCTGCCGGAACTGAGACCTGCTGGGCCGGGTTGGGAGGGCAAAAGTGCCGGAGCAGAGGACTCTGTGGGGTGGGCAAACCCTGGTCAAGGAAAAGGGCGCCGGGAAGAGGTGAGGGGCCTCACCCAGGCCGCTCCGTCGTCGCGGGGCCGACCCATTTCCACCCGCGGCCGATACTCACCCGCGCGACTGCAGAACCCCAGACCCCGCGGCTCAGTGCCCGGGCCCTCCTGGAGCCTTCGACTGGAGAGGCTCGAAGCGCGAGGCCGCCCGAGCCTCCAGCCCGCGGCGGAGGCGCTGCCTCCAGCGCCCACCCGGGCTGCGCCTCTCGGAACCACCCTGCGCCCCTCCTGGGGCGCACACCGCCCTCTGCGCTGCGCTCCGCCGCCCCGCAACCCGCCCGCGCGCTCGCCGCCGCCGCCGCCCCGGCCCCGGCCCGCAGCCCGGAGGGAGCGCGCCCGCCCGCCGGCCCGCGCCCCGCACACCCCGGCCCGCACGGGCACGCCGCGCCGCCGCCCGCTGGAAGCCTTCCTCCCTCACCTGGCCGGCCGCGGCTCCCTTCCGCCTCGCTCCCCCTGCCGGCCGCGCCTCCATTACCGCGAGGTAGGAGGCCTGGCGGGGCGCCGGCCTGCGCCGGCCGGGAGGACCGAACGCCCGGCGCTCGGGAGCCGCCCGGGGTCTGCCTTTTGGGGGCGCCGTCCGCCCCTCTGCCTGGGGCGCAGAGAGAAGACAAGAGCCGCATTTTGCGGCCCAGCTGGCTGCGAAGTCAGGGTTACTATGAGACCATTTTACAGGCCCTAAAACCGAGGCTGGGCGTTGCCGGGCCGCCGGTAGGTACGGGGTGGGGACCAGAAGTCCGACTGAGGGCCGGAGGCGGGAGGGGCGGGAGGAGGCTGAGACCGAGGCACGTCCTCGGCACCAGGACAGCGGCGGCCTTTGCTTCCCTCTGGGCCCTGCACGGGGTCCCACGTGGGCGCTCGGCTGCGCCCCAGCACTACCCTGGAAGGCTCAGCCACCCCCCGCCCCAGCATCTTTGGAGTTTTGCCTGAAGCAAGCCCTGTGTAGGAGGTTTTCTCCCCAGCGTGCAGGAGGTGGCCCCTGGAGAGTCTTGACTAGCGGGCTGCCCGCCCAGCTCCGCCTCCAGAGAGTGCACGTGTCTCCCCCAGGGGAGCTGTCACCACAGGCACCTTCACACTCTTTTGGCAGGCAGGACCCCACTTCTCATCCTCCGTCCATTTGTAAAGGCACACCTCTAGCGCTGGGACGGGCTGCTGCTAATTCCCTCCGAACTTCTCCGTTCCCGGCCCTGGAAGGACCTGTGCACGCTTGTGCATCTCTGGCCGGCGCCAAGCCCTCGGATCCTTGCACTCAGGTACTCCTGAAGACTAGGGGCACACCACCCGCACCCCCAGCGTGGGTCTCCTGCCATCTGGGGCAAATGCATACGCAGATGGATCCATGCAGGTGCCCACAGGATGTGGGTGCGTAGCGCACCGGAGACCCCCTCCTCCAGGAACCAGAGTTTGGATCAGGGCAGAACCAGGCTGCGCCTCCCAGGGCACAGACAGAGAAGAGCCTGGCTTTACTTGATCCCAATTATTTCGTTTCAGGATTGATCAGCTGGGGACTGCCTCAAGTGTCTGCTTAGACTTGGCCTCAGGGGTCGCAAAGGAAAGTCCTGCACCAGGAACACCCTGGACCCTGGCTTTCCACCTCAGTCAGCGCCTCCACCCCAGGACGAGCCTTGAGCCTTCCGAGCCAAGGCTCCACAGGGCAGCAGCGGGGGCGAGAGGCAGGCAAGCTTCGCTGGAGCCCGGGGAGGCGGGCGCACCGGGTGGCTCTGTCCTGCCTTCCCAGCCCCGTCCCCACCTCGACGCTCCAGCCCGCCACTGGTGCCTCACGCAGAACCTTAGCCCCTCGGGCGCGCCCCATCATTCCTCCACCCAGTGAAGGTGCTTTGGCCCCAACGCTGCAAACATGGCTTTCAGGGTGGCGCTGGCGTGGATAGGCAGGGACCCCAAGCTCTGGAGGCGGACGGGTGGGGCTGCCATGCCCACATTGTCTGCACAGTGGTTGGGCTGTGGCCTCCTTACCCTCGGTCGCCAGCCACCGAGCAGGGAGAACCTCCAGCTCCCTGCCGCGGAGGATCAGGCTCGGTCGTCCGTTCCCCCCACCCCTCCCAGGAGCCCAGGCTGCGCAGTCAGCGGGCGCCCTGCATGGGGCACTGCTTGCCCGAGCACCATCTGACCACATGCCATGGGTTTACAAACCCTCCGGGTGCTGGGCTGGCACTGGCGGGGGGGTGGGGAGTCTTCAGGGGCTATGCTGTGGCCCTGGGGCTGGGGCCAGAATGGGGGCAAGGGCAGTGTCTGGCCCTGGCCCTGCAGTACACACATCTGATCTCTTGTGACACCGTCCTGCAAAGAGGCGAATCCCTCTCTCCAGCTTGGGGACTCAATATGCGCAGAAGAGTGGTGGCTCCCTTGACCTCTAACTGCTCCCTGGCCCTTCCCTCTGCAAGCCCCTCCCCCTCCTGAAGCAGAAGCACCTATGAGTCCACCTCTAGGCGTCCTCGTTGGTGTTGGGCTCTTACCCAAACCCCTGGTGGGCGGGGATGTGTGTCTGCCCAGTCCCGAGTTCTGTGGGGTGTGGCAGAGTGCAGGCGGAAGTCCTGCTTGGGGGCCCCAGGCCCATAGTGGGGTTCACACGAGGGGGACTGAGGGCTCTGAGGGTATGCCCAAGTGAGCCCAGCCAGGCGGATCCCATAAAGTTCTTGGCAAAGGTCCAGGAGTTAGAAACAGCCTGGTGTGTGCACTCTGGTGGTTGGAGAGGGCATGGGTGGGGGTGAGTTGAAGCATGGCTAGGGAAGGGGCTGGCCCTCTCACCCCTCCCGTGACATCCCTAGGACTCTTTTTGGACCTCAGTGTCACCTGCCTCCTGGTCCCAGGGCAGGGCTTGCTGCATCTCTGGAGTGCTGCTGCCTGGACCCTGGGGACTAGTGACTGCAGGATGAGCAAATAGGGAAACTGAGAGTCGATGGGTAGATACCAGAGGGGATGGCAGTAGTGGGGAGAAGAGAAGACAGGACAGAGAGACACACAGCCCTGTGACACCGGGCCCCTCAGAGCTGGGAGGGGATGGGTCAGGGCCTGCACAGCCACGTGTAGCTGGGTCACAGCCTCCCCTCTGCCTAGGACTTAGCTGCACCCCTTCACGGGGGGTGCTGTCTTCCAGGGGAACATGACGGGGAGACGGGGAGAGGGATGGCAGGCCGGATGGGGCTGTCAGCTAGGCCTGGGTGATAGGACCCCCTGCCCCCCGCCAGGCACCAGGGCCTCCTGCAGTCTGGAAGTTCCCAGAACAAACAAACAAACAGACCGATGCATAGCCAGGCCCTGGGCCCCTCTCCGATTTCTGGGCCTGTTGATTTAGCTGCCCACTTGGCGGGAGGACCCAGCCACATGGGGAGCCGGCTGTCCATCTGTCTGTCCATCTACTGGTCACACTAACCTCTGCACCCCAGGTGCTGTCGGGCAGAAGTGGGGCTCAGAAACCTGGCTGACAGAGATTTAGGTGTACTACTGACAGGACTGAGGAAACCAGTCCCACCACCACTCCTTGCTTGCCGTCTTTGGCCAGGACAGGACTGAGACTTTCCAGGGAAACGGACAGGCCCCAAAAGCTCCTGGAGTGTGTTGGCTGAAGGTGAGTGGCCAGAAGGTGGAGAGCTGCTCAGGTTCCTCCGCTCAGCCGGGGACCCTGGCGGGGAACCAGCACCCCCTTCTTAGGCCCTGACATGGCATCCCCACCAGCACACACCCACACTCACGAGCACGAGCATGAATGTACATGCACACAAACACACCCACAGGAGTGCGCACACAGGCACATTATACGCGCACGAGCGTGGACACGTACACGCGCGCACGCTGGATACACACCTGCACACCTGTGAGCATGGGCATGCACACACATGCTGTACACACGTGTGAGCAGGGGCACACACACGCATGCACTGTTCATCCACACAGACACCGAGTGCCCACACCGGTATGTGCAGAACACACACGCAGGTGTGCGTGTGCGCGCAGGTGTATCCTTTGCAGGTGGGCACTGTGGTGAGTCTTCAGTGTCCACGACGCTCATGTCACTAACTCAAGTGAAACTCAGACTTCCTTGACTTGGTCGAGGTCCATGGGAAGCTGCAGGTACCACATGATGAAGAAAGAATAAAATGCGGCGGTCCACTCATGCTGGGTAATTTCCTGAAGGCGACACACTCAGATGATGCCCCGGGGGGGGCAGGTCTAACGGCCAGGATGATGCCCTGGGGATCGGGGACAGGAAGACTCTCCCAGCAGGGTCACTCAGCAGGGATCCTTCTGGGTAGAATCAGCTGGGAGGTGGGTCTCCATGCTCAGGCCCCAGCCCTGAATCAGGCTTGGAGGCCAGCATGAGCCCAGGGAGGCTCCGGAAGGAAAGAAACTGGGGATGGGGCCAGAGACAGTGAAGAATGGCCACTAAGCCAGTTACATCAGCACCACTGTTAATAGGTACTAGTGAGGGCATACTCTCTTTATGGTCTTTGGATCTATTACGTCTCCCTTCACAGATACTTAGAACATGTAAAAGAGTTGCGTGTATCTAACTTGAAAATTTTGCTAAATGTTTAAGTTAGCAATTAAATTCAAGTTGCCCACATATTCACCATGACAACCAAGTGTGACTCCTTGGAGAAGCTCTGTGTCAAAATCTGGTCCAAGTGCAGTGGAGAATGGGCTCTGCACCTGTGCCCCTCCTCATCCATTCTGCTCCCTGGCTCAGCCCCCAGGGCTGCTGGATTGTCCCCATCAGCCCGGGACCATGCCCAGGTGCTGTAAGCCTGGCAGCCGGAGGCTTTGCACCCGCTGCCCTCAGCAGGCCCACCCTGGTTCCCTCTGCCCGCTGACCTGGCACTGAAGGCAGGAGGAACGTGGACTGTCCAGCCTGGGGCAGGTGACAACACCGTGAGGACACGGGCCTGATGGGCAAGGCTCTGGGGGGGGGGGGGGCTCCTCTCCCGAGGGCCAGCACCCAACGAGTAGATGGGAGACTAAGGCCCCCGAGAGACCGGGGGAGGCAGCCGGACCTCCATGGTGGATGCCACCCCCCAGCAGATCTTCCAGCCCGGGCTCGTCTCCTGCCTTTCTGGAGAAGGCTGTGTGCATTAGGGAAAAAGCCAGGGATAACATATTGGATAATTGACTCCTATAAGGAAGGGCTCTCTGTCCTCTTGGCCCTTCAGAGCAGGGTGGAACCAGGGGTGGCTCAGTCATCATGAGCTGGGGCCAGGTGGTGATCCTTGCTCTGTGGTGTTCCGTGTCTGGGACACACCTTGGCCTCCCCAAGCTTCAGTGTTCCTGTCTGAGAAATGGGGAGAATTCTCAAGGCCCCACAATGTGGACGCAGGGAGCTTTGTCAGCTCTTGAACATGGCTCCTCAACTGAGATCACCATTGCAGCTCCCTTGACCTCCCTGGGCCACCCCCCAATCTCAACTAGTCCGCCAGGACTGGGTAGGGCAGCTCTTGTCTCTGTGGTTCTGTGGGGAGTCAGTGGCCCAGTGGGGAGTGGTCCTGACTGTGTCCCCAGGAAGTCCGGTTACAAACACTCTGCCCATATATCTAAAACTAATGATGTAATGTAGGGGGATTAACATAACAATAAAAAAAATTAAAAAAAAAAACAAAAAAAAAACCAACAAACACTCTGCCCAGCTTCCACACCTGGCCCAGGGGCCTAGACTCAGCCTCAGTTTCCCCATGTTCATGAGCACGGCTCCGCCCCACCCCAGCCAGCCAAATCCCTTCCCTCCTCCAAGACTCCGCTGAACCAGGTTGGAATTTCTCAAAAGCAAACAAACAGGGGAGCTCAGCGTTGCGGTTTTCAGAGCTCAGATTCCACCCGTGTGTCTGAGCCAGCGTCAAGCCCGGCCCAGCCGCCCCCGGCAGGCTGGACGGGGCCCACAGCTGAGCCCCCCAGGTCGCCGGCTGTTGGACCAGAGTGGGGTACCACGCTCAGAGCTAACCTGAAGCACTGGGCTGCTCCACTTCCCTCCCGAGACCCCGCAAACATGGCTGGAGGCCGCAGACTTCGCCAGACAGAAAGGACACCTGGTCTGCTGGGGACATGGCTGGACGTGAACAGGAATCTGCTGCGGGGACAGTGGCTGGTGACGGTGCCCCGCTGAGGTCAGGCAGAGCTGTTGGAGCAGAGCTAGTGAGGACTGGAAGGGTCGGGGTCTCGGAGGATCCGGGCACTGGGGGGTTGACCCTAGGCAGCCGGCAGAGCGGGTGGTGATGTGGAGGCTCAGAGGCTGGGCCATGGTGGCCGTGTGGGAATGCGGGGGTGGGGAGGCGGGCCGAGGGCGGGAAGGCACCTCAAGGGGCCGAAGAGGCTAGGAGGGAGGGCTGGGGTGAGGGGAGGGGCCGAGGGGGCTCTCGCCAGGTGGTCTTAATCTCCTCAGTGAAATAGGAGTCCTGGGGGCGGGCGGGGGAGGTGGGAGCCTGAGACAGCTGCGGGGAGGGGACAGCCTGACAGCCCTGAGGCCCCCCAGACTGGGAGCCCCTGCCTGCCAGGCCCACTCCCTGAGTCAGTCCTGGGATGGGTCCCTGGGCCGAGACTTGGGGCTGGTTCTTCTCCCCACCCCCTCCCCTTGGCCTCTTTTGCCTTCATGGCCCAGAGGGTCTGGCCTGTGTCTGTGCTGTGTGTAGAGGTGGCCTGGCCTTTCCTGCTGTCTAACAGCCTTCAGTGACCGGGCGGGGCAGGGCCTGGGTCACTTTTGCCTCTACTGAAGCCCCCCGCTTAGATCCCCACTAACCCACTAAGCTATCAATGGCCCTGAGGTAATGCCTGTGGGGGCCAGGGAGGAGGAAGTAGGGGCCCCTGGCCAGGCCCAGACCCTCAGTTTCCCCTGGCCGGCCCTTCACAGGGACCAGGACAGAAGAGAGGGACTGGGTGGGTCTTCCCTTTTCCCCACCAAGGGGCCTCCCACAGACAGGGAAACTGAGGCTGAGAGGAAGTGGGTGAAATTGGCTTTTGCCACTAAGCAGTGGGGACAGGAGGGGACGTGGGCAGCGTGGAGGCGCCGGCTGCCCCTTCCTGCTAAGTGGGTGCTTGGCACCAGCTGTGCTGGGCGGACAGAGACAGATGCGAGCTTTCACTGGTGTCCCAAGCCAATCCAGCCCCTCCTTCCAGGGTGTTTGCCAGGACCTAATGCACCCAGGCCCCCCCATGCTGTGTGGGGTATGGGCGGCGCCAAGCTGTCTCAGGCCTCCCTGGGAATGGCCAGGCCCTGGGGCGGATGCGAGTGTCTGAGGTGCCAACCTGAGAAACCAAGGTGGCCCTCCAACAAGGGCGACGTGAAGTGGGAGCACCTGGGTCTTCCCAGGCTCGCTTTCCTTCCGATTCCATGGCAGGCCCCTCTCTGAATTGCCCGCCTGCCTGGGTCCTGGCTCCTGTCTGGGCCCCTGGCCATGTGTCCCCTCCTTCTTGGCTCTGTGCCATGGTTCTTCCCCTGGGTGACAATTAAACCCTTCTTAGGACTGTACCCCTTTGCACCTGCTGGGCCCTGCACTCTGTGGGGGGGGCGCAGGGGAGCGCTCACTCCAGGGCATTGGCCAGTGGTGTCACTGTTCCCTTCCAGACCAGGAACAGGGGGGCCAAGAGAGGAATCAGGAGACCAATCTGGCCCACATGTGGACACAGGAGTGAGCAGCAAGGCAGGCCCATGCTGTTTTGGTGGGTGGCCTCAAATGTTGCCGCAAGAAGGTGGCACATGAATGGGGGCTAAGCCAGCCCTGGTGAGCTGGACCAGGGCTGAGACCTGGGGAGTCAGCCTGCACTGGTGGGGGAAGGTGGGACTGGTCCCTGAGCTTTCCTCTCCCCAGAGCCCCTTCAATGCAGCACCCAGAGAGTTCCTGACAGGGCCTCAGGTGTCGATGTTCCCCCAAGCACCTCCCATCAGTCTCCGACACGACCGTTCATCACTTTAGAGGAAATTTTTACAGATTCTTTCCTAACATCTGCTAAGCCCAGCCATAAGCTTACTTCAGGGGAGAGCACCTTTCAGTCTGGGAAGATGGAATGTGGCGATACCCTGTAGATGTCTGAAGGGATGTCCTTGGGCAAAGGAAGCAGGTCTCAGGGGAGAAAGTTCTGGAAGGAGATTTGTTGCTCCCAGATGAAGAGCAGTGAGGTTGTGCAGAGTGTCTGGGAGGCAAGCAAAGGAGGTGGCCATTGGGAAGGGAGGAGGAGAGTTGGGGTGGCACAGGCCGCAGGGGGACAGGGAACACGGAGCCACTGGACTGAATCTGAAGGACATTTTCCTGACTCCAGCTCTGGGCTTTTGGCCTTGCTTCCCGGGACACTCAGCGTGAATCTGTTCTCTGCACATCATCTGCCCTGGGAGCAAGGGCCGACAACCTGTGGCCTGGATGCTGAGGCCTTCGGAGCTCACTTTCCTTGTCCACAGGCCCAGTGGGAGCCTAGGACCCTCCTTCCCAGCCCAGGACTGGGGCAGTGAGGACTAACCACGTTATGGATCAGGGGATAAGGGCAGAAGCTGAGGCTGAAAGACATGTCCCAGGTCAGCCCATGCGGGCCCCAGGGGCTACCGTGAGAAGCAGTCATTGATCGGTGGGTGCCTAGCCTTGTGTCAGTAAATTATACCTGTTATGTGCACGCTTCACGAAGTAGCAGCGGTCATGGTGTAGGTGCTGAGGACACTGCCCTAGTGCCTGGACACTGCCCTCTTGGTCTAACATGTCACCTCCTCC
The DNA here is from genome assembly GCF_964656455.1 of Halichoerus grypus. Taxonomy (NCBI): domain Eukaryota; kingdom Metazoa; phylum Chordata; class Mammalia; order Carnivora; family Phocidae; genus Halichoerus; species Halichoerus grypus. The sequence continues at coordinate 62,581,797 of NC_135724.1, forward strand.
ATTCTACATGTGCTGTCTCTCTTAATGTGGCCCCAAGCGTCCCTGGCTCTGATCTTGAGGCTGGATGTCTCCAAAGAGGTGCCCAGGCCCTCCCTGACCTCCTGGCAGCACCCCCACCCAGCCCACCAGTCGGTCTACGGCCTGGACCTAGTCCCAGGCAGCTCATCGCGGCCATCCGACAGCCAGCGTCAAGCATCTTGGATTTCGGGCAAAGGGACCCCCCACCTGGTGGCAGTTGACACCTGAGCCCACCCCACCCAGTGGCAAGGGGCAGGGGTGAGTGACCTGGCTGGAGACAGCTGCTGTGGGAACAGTCAGAATATCCCAATGTCCCTCGTCCTCAGTCCAGAGGGGAGACTGAGGCACAGGGCAAAGCAAGGCCTCTGGCATCTGTGAGGGGCCTTGCCCAGCCAGGGGTCCTGCCACAAATCCATCCCGGCCCTGCTCCCGGTGCCCTGTACACCTCTGCTGTCCACCCGCCCGCCCAGGCAGAAAATGGCCATTTCCTCCGGCCCCTGCCCCAGGGAGCAACACGGAGCTGGCAAAACAAACAGGCCGTTCCTCCTGCGGCCGCCGGCTGGTGATGGATGGCCAGAGGGGCTGGCCTCGCTGATGGACGACCGCCCATCATGTGGGGGCCGGAGGCGGGGGCCCAGTGAAGCCTCAGCCGCAGGCACAGGCTCGCACGCGTGAGCCGTGGTGTCGGCCTTGCTCTACCTTGAGACATGCCTGGGCCAGAGACCCAGGTGGACCGACACCCGGGCATACCATTTCCCCCAGCCTCAGTCTCCCCATTGGTGTGTGTGGGGGGGTCGTAGTCTAGGCCCCCATCATGGGTAGGGGTTGAGCCAACATACCTGAGGGTGGGGTCCTCCATAGCCCCTCTGAGGCTCCCACCTGTCTCGCAAAGGACTAGCATCCCTTCCTCGGCCTGTGCTCTAGACCTGGCCAGGCTGGGGTCCTTCGAAGCCTTTATCAGCACTTTTGCGTGTATGTTTGGGCTCAAGGGGCCTCCGCAGCCTGGGCCCCCCAGTGGAGCCCGAGCGGACTGTGCAGGGCATGGCACCTGCTTGAGGTTGGGTCCCTGAGCTCAGGGCAGGGTCAGGCAGGCACGCCGGGAGTGTCCAAGGTGTGAACGAAGGCTGGGCAGTGGGACCCCAGGTCTCGGGGGTCTGACAGGGCCTGGGTCCACTGCACTGACCCAGAAGGCCCTGGGGTGCTCTGCCCCAGTTATCCCCTGCTCCAGCCTTCATTGGCAGCCCTTCTCTCTATCTGTGGGTGAACCAAGGCTCAGGAGAATTCTGGCTGGAGGGCACATAGGCCTGGGCTGAGGTGGGCCCCACCGGGCGCTCCCGAGTCCTGCGGCACCCAGCTGGTGGCGACTCCCACCAGGCAGGGCCGGATGTGCTAATGGTACTGACGGCCCCACAGAGGCCACGGCTGATGAGCCTACAGCCCTGGCGGGCTCCGAGAACTTCCGGCCTGACTGTCGGCCACCTGCAGGGCCCGAGGGATACCCAGCTACCCAGCCTGAAGCCAACAGCAGCACAGTGACCGGCTGGAGAGGAAGGGGCGGCTGTGACCAAGCCTCTGACCCCCGCCCCCCCAGCTGCCCAGCCCCACCGGGAGCACGTCTGGCCAAGAGGAAGCTTCTGAGACCCCCACTTCCTGAACCTCAGAGCAGGCTGGGCTGGGGCCGCCCACTTCCCTCCAGAGCCCCCAGCCCTGCCCTCAGCTCCTCCAACCCAGTCCTAGCTCCACGACCCCCAGCTCTGTGTTTTCCGGGGCGGAGGGCAGAGGGGGCGGCCAGGCGACTTGCCCTGATCTAGGGTCAGCAGGGGCAGGAAGCCCCGTTGAATGGGGTGTGAAGAACTGGTGGGTGAGGGGCCTGGGCCGAGGAGGGACATCTCCTGGAGATGAGGCTGCCCACAGAGCGGGGTGATAGTCTCGGCCAGAGGACCCTTCAGATGCAGGCTAGCCTACTGCTTCAACCTGTGGGTGCCAGATGGGCCTGCCTCTGCCATGGCCCCGGTGATGCCCTGATTCAGCCGTCAGCTTCTAGAGCTGGGCTGGCGACAGCTGAGGTCATGGTGCCCCGCTGAAATGAACTATGAGGGCAGCAGGTGATGCTAGAGCTGGAGTGTCCGAAGGAAGGCCTTACGGGCAGGGATCTGGGATCTCAGGGGGAGGCTCTCAGGCCCTCAGCTCTGGTGGGTTTGGATTGTGCCTGTGGGGCTGGGTCAGGCAGAGACGTCTTGGCCCCTCCGAACTGCTGGGGGCAGGAAGTCTGGGTCTGGCCTGGGCTGGCAGAATCGGGGGCAGGACCAAGGCCCAGGCAGGGCAGGAAGTGGCCCTGGACTCCAGCAGGGATGGGGTGGCCTCTGAGAGGCCGTTTCCTCCCTGGGAACATCCTGCCCAGGCAACAGCAGGGAAGAGGGCTCAGTCTGGGAGGGCAGGAAGGGCCTGGGGCTCAGTGTGCCCTCAGGCAGGGCCCTGGGAGGTCCCAGGAGGGAATGACCTCATGGATGTCTGAGCCTCAGCAGTTAAAAGGCCAGTTGGGCCTCCCCTCACCACCGACTTGGAGCTCCTGGGCTCCCCCCTCGGGCTGAGTTCCTGGAGTTTCCAGCAGCCAGCCTTACTCTGCCATGGCCAGGTGCTCAGACCCCCGCCCAACCTCAGTTTCCCATATGAGCCATGGCCAGAACCCACGCCTCCCAGCCTGCATGCAGCTATGAACAGAGGGCCGGGAGCCGAGGGAAAGGCCCCACAGGCAGCAACCTGCCCCTCAGAGCTCAACCCAAGCCATCGGGCTGGGCCTGGGCAGACGGCCCAGCCCCAGCTGCCCCTGTTCCAGGCCCCGGGAGGGGGTCAGCAACTCAGCAGCCCCCCCACCTCCCCCAACCATGTCCTAAATATAACCGGAGCAGGCGCCTGGCCGGGAATAGAGACCTCTGTCAGCCCCCAGCAGGTGCCAGTGGGAGGAAAGTCAGTGTGATTGGCAGGGGTGCCGGCCGGGCAGGCAGCCAGATGTGGGTCATGTGAATGTCCGGTGGCAAGGCCCAAGGGTGGGGCAGCGTGTCCTCACAGGACAGCTGGGTGCCCAGCCTGCCCCGTTCAGGGTAACCCTGGACCCTGCCCTCACCCTCACCCCACTTCTGAGGCTGCTGCCAGGCCCCCAGAAAGGGCAGGCCCGCCCAGCACTAGCCCTGTGCCTGAGCCCTTAGCACCATCCCACCCTGCCACTCTGAGCCCCCGACCTGCAGCCCCACATGGTGACCGATCATCCATCTGGCCACGTGGGGTCACTAAGCGGATGCTCAGAATGCTGTCCGGCACTGCCCAACATCCCTCTGCCCCTCACCCCTGCAGGGTTCTTCTTCCTCTCCTCGCTTAGGACTCTTCCTACCCTGTATGCTCATCCTGGCACTTACCCCCAGACCCTCTACTCCAGGCTGTTTTGCGCTGACCGCCAGCCTGGCTGATGGAGCTAGACTCCAGGTCCTCCAGAGTCCCCCACCCTGGACCTCACCTCCTGTCCCAGCATCAAGCTGCTCCTGACCAGACAGTCAGGTGAGGCCTTCTTGAGCCCCACATCACTGGGGTCAGGGCTCTGAGGAAGGCAGGGGGTGCTCAGCTGCCCTCCCAGCTCCCTCAGGCAGCATCCTGGGCTCCAGGCCAGGTCCTGCCCTGGCCTGTCTCCCGAGCCCAGTGCTGCATCCCCCTCTGCTGGGCAAGTCCTGGACGCCCTTGGACATGGCTCTCACCAGCCAGCTTGCTCTACTGTTCACTTAAAGCAAAGCCTTCTCCCCTACTCCTTCCTGTTGAGAGGAGATTGTCCAGCTAAGAATCTGTAAATATACTGAAAACTGGCAAGCAGCCTGAGGGATGGATCCTTGCTAGTTTCCCACCGTGGTCATTCCAGTTACTTGAAGACAGATCAACAGTTTCTCCTGTGCTTGACTAAAGTCACGGGAGTGGCAGGTGCTGGGCTGGGGAGGCCTGTCCGAGGCACCACAGGGGTCCGGTGGTCTGGCCTGACCCTCAGAAGTGACATGGAAGGGCAGGGCTGGTCAAGACACCCAGCTGCCCCTGGACTCCACTGGGGTGTTTGTTGATTGAATAAATGAGTATTTGTCTAGCACCTACAACGTGCCCGGCACTGTGCTGGCCACATGACACGTCGCCATCCTGGAGGTCAGAATTCTGGAACCTGGGGCCCTAGGAGGGAGTCTTGGGTCCAGAGACTCTTGTCCGAAAAGGCCTTGGGGAAACTGGCCATACCCTCCATCCTGGGCTTCCCCTCTGTAGCTCCCTGGCTACGGTCTTCACGGGCCCTAGTGATGAGAACCTCACTCCCCACAAGCAGCCCACTGCACCCAGGACAGTGAGCTTTGCAGTTCTTGCTTTGCAGGTTGTTGAGGAGAAAGCCTATCCTGGGGCAAGCGCAGGGCCAGCACAGGGGGGTGGTGCCCCGTATGGGAGGAGTTGGGTGGGGACGTGGGAGGGGGCAGACTGGGGAGGCTGGGTGTCAGCTGGAGAGTGGGGACTGCGATCTGCACCCCCTGTCCCACCACCCCACCCGGCCTGACTCTCAGGCCCTCAGAAAGGCAAGTCCCACCCCAGCTCCATGGCCCTGCTGTGCTGGACATGGTAGCAGCTGCAGTGTGGGCTTGTTTGTTCTTCATCTAGTTTTTCTGGTTTGGAGCCTGGATGCGCCAGCAGGGCTAGGGGCCTGGGAATGGGTGGGGGTGGGGAGCGGGGAGAGGAGCAGGGGGCCCTGGCAGAGATGTGGCTGAGGGAAGGGATCAAGCCTGAGTGCAAGGCCATCCCTGGACCTGCCTTGCTGTCACCTTCCTGTCCTTACCTGCCCTCACCTGCGGACAGGTGGGTGAGCTCCACCCTGAGCCATGGGGGTCACCCACATGGGCTTCCAGGAGGAGGTCTGTCCTGAACCCATCTGCCTTCAGCCTCTGGCCTGGCTGCAGGCTAGGGAGGGGACCCACGGTCCCGGGGTGGGAGAAGGTTCCCAGTGACCACCTAGCTTTCATTCTTGGCCCCCTCAGCCTTCCTTGGAGAAGCCTGAGTAATGTACTCTGTGTGTGGGGACAGAGGGGACAGGGGGCAGTGGGCAGTGGCTCGAGGCTCCGGAGTGTGGAGGTCCTGGGGGAGGCACCTCCCACCCACATGGCATCCATCTGCCTTCAGTTTAAATCCAGGCTCCTCTGCTTCCGTCGGGTGGGGCCCTAGGCCTCTCTGTACCTCTGGAGGGGACTGCTGGGGGTCTTCCTCCTTCCTCCTGCCTCCTGGCCCCCCATGACCCATGGCCCACCTCATCTTCCTCTAACCCCAGCTGCCCAAAATGCCTGGGATGCCCTCTCCTCTTCCCAATTAAATTCAGCCCACCTGCCCTTTTCCCAGATCAATGTGGGGAAACCGAGGCCCAAGGCATGGAAGGAAGTGCTGAGATGCAGCAGTGTTGAGTGGTGTGGCTAGAACTCTAATGGGGGCGATGGTGGCAGTGGTCGTCGGGTGCCGGCCAGTACCACCCAAGTCAGTGGCTTCTGGGCAGCCCGGCTTCCGGGGAGGGGCTGCTCTGCAAGCTTCAGCCTCTAGTGGGCACAGCTCGCCAGGCCCCGAGGCTGGCGGGGCCATCATTAGTCAGGTGTCTGCCTGCAGACAGCCGGGACCGGGAGAGAGGGCCCTGACCGGCTGGCCGGACGAGGGAGCTATGGGGAGCACCCGCGCCCCGCTGTGGCCACCACGCTCAGACACCTCCAGCAGCTGCCCTTCCTCTGGGCGGCCCACCCTGATCTCCCGCCGAGCATTCGGTCAGGATACCCGGGGCTCAGCACCCATTAGACACTCACCATCTCCACTTTGGAGTTGGGGAAACTGAGGCACCGGGATCTAGTGCATCTGTCCTCAGAGCATGAATCCCGGCCTAGCAATGAGGGTGGCCTGTCCAGTGAGGTGAGTCGGCAGGGCCAAGACCAGGACTGCCAAAGAGGGGGACTGGTGGGCGGCCAGTGAGACATGAGGCACAGAATTTCCCCTGGGAGGGAGAGTTAACAGCTAAAGATGGGGCTGGGAGTGTGTGTGCCATTCGGGGCTCATGGTTGAACCCCCGTGGGTTTTGAGGTTGCATGGGAGTTCACCAGGGCAAAAGGGCAAGTGAGAAGTACAGCATGATGATGCCCACCAAGGCCCTGTGGGGAACTGGGACTCAGGGTGAGCAAGCAGCCCCCAGGTCCCCAAGGCAGGACACTGGGATTTACTCAGGTCTGTCCTTCCGTACACCCAGCTGGCCAGAACTCTGCCCCTCCCACGGGCAGAGATTCAAGAACTTCAGGGGCTGGGACAGACTTAGGGGAAGGAGCTTTCCCTCTGACCCTGGATGGGCTGTACCCTCTCTGGGACTCAGTTTCCCCAACTGTTAAATGGTGAACATGGCCCCTGGGGAGGCTCACTGTTCTGAATCGGCTTGCTGGCTTAGGGGTGGGAGTGTAGCCAAGCCCTACCAACTGAGACCAGATCAGGGACTCAGCCACAGGAGTTTTGAGGGTTGGGAGCCCAGCTGGCTGGGGTTGGTACGATTGCCTACCCTGGAAGAATCACTAGAACAACGGCCCCTGTGCTCCCCCACATTCCCAGCCAGGCCTGGGCTGGCCCAGCCCCCAAACATTTCTTAGAGATTAGGCCCTAATCTTTGTCTGCCGCAGGGGGACCCCAGCCTCTGTTTGCTGTCACTCACCCACCCAGCCCCTCTACCCATGGTGCTCCAGCCCTCAAGGCCCTGGGAAGCTTCCAGAAGGAAGATGGCTCCACTGAGTCCCCAGGTGGGGTGTGGAGCCTGGCCCTCCCGCTGGCCAGCTCTACTCAGCCGGAGGCATGCTTCTGGCCTCTCTATTGTTCAGGTGGTGAGGAGTCCCTTCTGATGTCGAGATGAAGAAACTCTGTCCTGCTGCTTTTTTTTAAGCCAGTTCCAAGGCACAAATCCCCGGCTCTCAGTCCTGCACCCCAGGCAGGCATTGCCAATCCATCCCAGATCTCCTGCTCCATGCTCTGGGAAGCTTCAGATTTCTAGCATCCCTGAGCTCCAGGTGGTTCTGCCAGTGGGTCTAAAGTAGCATGTCAACTTGCCTGCCTGGCTGGCGGTGGGGAAAGGCAGTCTGGTAGCATTTCCGGGGCGCCCAGATCAGGCAAAGCCAGCCCTAGAAGAGTTCAGGGCTTCTTACGGGCTTCACATGGTGCTGGAAGCCCAAGAGAGAGGGAGCAGCAGAGTGGAGAGCTGACACCAGGCCCCCCACCCTTGGCACTGACATTGCCCCCGGCTCTGACCCCTCGTGGGCGTTCCCACCTCATCACCAACCCCCCGCCCCCATCACCAGAAACTTTGGTCTGGGCAGGGGCAGGTTAGTTCATGGGTAGGGGTAGGGGGGCTGGCCCTGCCCCCACAAGGCCTGGGCGGGCGCCTTGACAGGGCTCGGGCTCCAGAAACATTTGCTTTAAGTCTTAAAATATCAGGTTCCTGCATCACAGGGCTTCCCTGGGGGCCACCAGGCAGGCGGGAGGGATTTCAGGAGTAAGAAGATTCCCCCACTGGCCCCCACCCCATCAGCCACTCTGCCCGCCCCTTGGCCTCAGCTGAAGCCAGCCCGAGTGTTTGGTGGCGGCCAGCTGGGCCCCTACTCTCCTGCTCTTGGGGGAACCCCCAATTGGCCACATCAAATCCCACCTCTTCAGAGCCCCTAACCTCCACAGAGCCCTGGAGTGGGGTGGAGGGGCAGGACCCAGCAGCCTGTCTCCCCCTAGAGCTCAAATTTGCTCCAGTGGACCCATGGATGCTTTCAGCCAAGGACAGTTCAGATGGGGAAACTGAGGCCCAGGGGAAGCAAAACTTCCTTAAAGCCACAAACGAGCCTCTTACTCATGGCAGTGGATCTGTGTACCCCACCCTAGTGTCCAGCCCTGTGGCAGATGTAGGGCCACTAGAGAGAAGTCCTTTTTTTTTTTTTTAAGAAATATGTATGTTTGAGCCATGGGGCTCAAACTCACAGCCCTCTGATTAAGAGTTGCATGTTCTATTGGCCTCCCAGGGGAAGTCTTGAAAAGGTGATGACACCACTTGGGTGCTGGGCCCAGACCCTTTGTGTGGGGTCTTGAAGGGTGAGTAGGAGTTTTATGATGGTCCTGGTGGACAGGCTCCCTGGACTCAAGGGCCAGCTTTAGCAGAAGGACCAGCCTGGAGAGTACAGGCTGGTGCCAGACCCATGGTGTCCACAGAACGGATGGCTCTGAGAGGGCGGGCCCTGAAGGGCCTCAAACGCAGGCCCAGGCACTTGGTTAGCCCTACTGCCAGGTGAGGGTAGGATCGGGACCTGGGCGAGTCTGGTGCTCAGAGGCTTTGGGACCTGTTGCTTGGGGGAACAGAAGAGCCCTCCTGGATGGCCAGTTCTGCCACTCAGCATGAAGGTGGCGCCCTCCTACCTCTGCTACCCCGGGGACCACCGCCCAGAGGCAGGCACAGCCTCCAGAGCCCGCCCACTCCCTCCCAGGCAGACCACCGGCCTCGGCCCCGGGGACCAGCCTAGTGCAGAGCGGGAATTGGAGCCAGGCTGCAACAGCTGGCCCCACTCGAGCGTCCCCCGGGGGCCACCGCCTTGTTCCCAGGCCCCCATCCCAGCCCGTTCCCAGGCTGCAACCCACCCCCCAAAACACACTGCTAGGGACGTGGTTGGGCGAGGCTGTGAAGGGACCACCGGCTGGGAAATCTCCTACTCCCTCGCTACCAGGATGCAGGACCTCACCATCAGGCTGTGGGGAGGCCCAGCATGGCCCCCACCCCACGGGGCGCCTGCCTCATTCCACTGCTTGTGTTCATGGGCTCAGCCTCCCTGCTGCAATACACGCACTTCAGATGGTTGGAAGACTCCAGGGGGACCTCAACAGCCACAGGGGCCCATGGGGGGGCAGCGAGAACCCCCTTCACCAGCTTTCAAAGCAGACGCACACTGATCTGTGTAGATGCAGAAAGACATCGTTTTGGTGGCTGCCGTCCTTTTTGGTAGCACACGTGGGATGAGCGTCTACTTGCTTCCCTGGGAGTTCCAGGGGGTCTTGGGGAGCTCAGATCTTGTGTTTCTGTCCTCACCTCCCCCCCCCCCGCCCTGCTGCCGGTCCCATGCACACCCCGGGGTGCCGATTTTCGTCTGTGGCTGAGGCTTTGAATGCCTGTGCACCATCGGTGCCCTTCAGAAGGTTCCAGATACAGCCACACCTGGGGCGTTCCCCTCTCAGAAGGGTTACCACTGTGCCGTTCCTCAGCTACTGCTGAGTCTCTGACCACCTTGCTGCCCTAGCTGTTCCCAGGGCCTCCCACACCTTGGCTGGGGCAAGTCTTCCATTTTGCGGGTGGGGGAAACTGAGGCCCAAAAAGGCTGTGAGGCTGAGCCCATAGAGGTGGATGTGTCCTACAGATTGTCAACCGTGGCTGCCAAGTGACATGGCGAGGTGTGGGAGGGATTGGAGGCAGAGTCTTGGGGGTGGGGTGGGGGGTGGACCAGGGACAGGTCCCCGATGTCCACACTGTCCTGCTTCATGGCTGGGGCCAGAGGAGGCAGGGGCCAGAGCGGCTGCCCCACAACCCTGAGGAACCGGGTGTTGTGTCCCCAAAGGGTGGAGAGTTACAGCCGGGAGGATTAGTAGGTCGTTGGCACCCCTGAAACCCAAGCTGGCTGCCGGCTCTGGGAATGGGCGTCTGACCCCTCTGCAGCCTCCGGGATCCCGGAGAAAATCCTCGAGGCCGAGTTAATACCAAGACCAATTTTTATTTCAACAAAGTTAATTCTCAACAATGTGACACTGAGGGAGAGGGATTTTCCTGCCACAGGGGAAGGGGGGCTGGGGTCCCGACACGGCGCCGCCCCTCCCCCTCCCCCCAGCTGTCCCCACCACACGGGCAGGGACTGAGCCGCCCTGAGGATGAAGTTCTGGGACAGAGCAGTTCAGGCTGCTCCTTTCAGGGGGATCCTGCCACCTTCACCTCTTCTTCCTCAGGCCTGCAGGCTCTCTGGGCCTGGAATGCCCTTCACCCATCCCTCTCTGCCCTCCCAGGCCCTTGAGGTGAGTGAGGGGACCTCCAAGCCCCCCACCTCCTTTATCGCCTTGAGGAGTGTGGGGTCTAACACCTATCTGTGACCTGGGCAGACAGGGCTCTGGAAGGTTCACTGAACAATGCATGAGCCTCTGTCCCTGGGGTCACACAAACTTTGTGGACCCTGACCACACCCCATCGAACCGGCCACACATCCTCCCACTTCCAAGGGTGCAGCTGGCCTGGACTCAGACCTGGCCCAGGGTATGGGCTGGGAGGGCTGTAGGGGAGGAGCAGGGGCTCTGGCGGCAGAAGGTGTCCCCCACCCAGCCCCCCTGCCCACCCCCAGACGCCCTGAGGGTAGAGGGTGGGAGGGGCTGGGACCGAGGGCGCTCGGACTCGACCCCACTGCCCCCGAGCTGAGCCTGGGGCTGGACCCGGAAGCTGCTCTCCGACCAGATAATCGATGGTCTGGGGGCTGCAGCGGCTGCAGGAAGGTTGGGAGCCCTGTCAGAAATTGCTCCTGACGATGACCACATGCGCTGCCCGAAGGGACAGGCTCAGCCAGGCCCCACCCCGCTGCCCTGCCTTCCCTCTGTAGCGGCCACTCCATCACTCTCACCCCTGCAGCCTTCCAGGCGAGGTGGCCTCTACTCCCCTTCTGTGCAGGGGAAGTGGGCCTGCTTGGGCCATGGCCTCTACACAGACCCCAGCCAGCAGAAGTGTTTGCAGGCCCCGAGTGGGCATAGCCACGGGAGGCCCGTGACGGTGGGGGGACACTCACCGGGGGGGGGGGGCAGAGGGACCAGTGCGGTGCCAAGGTTAGACGTACATCGGGGCTGCCCAGGGCTGTCTACAAGGGCCCCCAGGCTTTACTCTGAGGGTACTGCCCGAGGGCAGGACTAGGGGCCCAAGGGCACCCTACGACAGGCCAAAGTCAAACCAGATGGGCTAGGGGCTCTGTGGGGCAGGCGGGCCATTCGTCACCGTTATCTGCTCCGCCGCCGAAATCACAAACACATTTTTAAGTGAAGGACTAGCTGCCACCGGCCTGAGGGCCCTGATGCCGCCCAGCTGTGGCCACACTGGGCCGGGGTTGGGGAGGGGGTGTGGGGGGCCAGCAATCGGCCGGCCTGAGGGAGGAGGGCCTGTAACCCCCAACGTGCCCCCCGAGGCTGCTCCGGTGGCTGAGCCAGTGCCAAGCCCTCCCTGGTCTGACATCTTCTCGGACCCCTCTGCAACTGGGGTGACGGCCCGGGAGCACCCTCATCTCTGCTCTGGGCAGTCCTGCCTCCTGCCTTCCTCCCACAGCCTTGGCATTACAGAGTCCCGCTCCGGCTCACACACTGACCTGCGCTGTGCATCGGGCTGCTTGCGAGGACAGAGGGGCTCCAGGTCAGGGCCGTGCCTACTGCATGGGGCCGGCGGCTCAGGGGTCACTCCATGGGAGAGGCTAGCTTCAAGACACAGAGAGACCAAGACAGAAACAGAGGCAAGAGATAGAGACAGAGATGGGCGAGTGAGCCTGGCGCCTGTCACCAGAGACCCACCCCATGTGGCACCGCAAAGCCAGCAAGTCTCGGTGGCGGGGCCCAGGCGCGCTCGTGCTGTGGCCTGGCTTTGCAGCGTGGCGGGGCACGTCCTCTAGGGTGTGCAGGCAAGGGTGGGGCCGGGCTCCTTCTGGCCGTCACTCTGGGAGCTGAATGCAGGTCCTGCCCAGCACCCTGGACCCCCGGGCAGGCCCATGGGGGTGGGGGGCGCCGGGAGAAATGGCCTGTGACGGGGGTGGGCGTCCCGGGCGGGAAAGCAAACAGTGTCAGTGGCTAATGAGCGGGAACCGGGCCTGGGGCCGAGGGCCCAGGGAGGGGCATGGCCATCGCTCATCCTGACAGGCGGGCAGCAAGGGGGGGGCTGGGGACTAGAAGTGGGGGGGGAGCATGAGAGCCGACAGAGGGTACCCTGGAGACCCGACCCCACACACAGACAGACAGACGGACAGAGTGGAGGCAGCCAGGCCCCGCCCATCCCCAGCTGTGGCCCCCATGGCACTTCACTTGCTCCATCATTTCTCCTGTCTGACCCGGCTGGCCGTCCCCCTCCCCCATACACAGTCTTTATGGGACAAAGGAAATAGTCCCAGGAGGGGGTGCTGAACCTGGGACCCCCACATTGCACACTGGAGAGTAAGAACTGGAGTCTTGAGGCCCTGCCCCTCCCTGGGTCTCGGTTTCCCAAGCTTTACGAGGCTGAGGAGGGAAGGCTTGCTCTGAGAGGTCCTCCCTGCCCTGACTTTGCATGGTCACTGCTCCTCCCTCCCTAGCTGCAGCCCCAGCTGTCCTCAAGGTCCCCATCCTTTCACACAGTCTTCCCGCAAACCTCGATGCCTCCAACAGGCCCCATAGCAGTGGGTGCGCTGACTCCACCCCTGAGGGGAGTGGCCCCTCCGGGCCTGCACATTAAAGCTGCTGTCCCATTTCATAGTTAGGAAGACTGAGGTGCAGAGTAGGAGGGGAGATAGACGGGTCGGACGTCAGGCCCAGCGCTTGGCCCCCCTGCCTCTGGCAGGTTAGAAACCCCTGCACCCCAGCCCTCGCCTTGGCCGAACTGACCCAGCCTCTTAGCCTCTCGTCTGCCTTGAGCGCCCTAAAATTGCAGGGTCTCCGAGAAGGCAAGACCTCGAGAGCGCTCCTGAGTTCCTCCTGGCCCAGCCCTGGCCCTGGTGGCCCCATGACAGCTCGGTTGGCCGAGTGGCCTGTAGGTGCTTGCCTACGGGGGTGTCCAGGCCCCTGTCCTGCCTCAGCTGGGAGGGAGGGGCAGCCATAAATTCACACCGCCCGCCGCCCGAGGGATAAATGTGTCATCGACTGCACGATTTACGAGCACACCCCTGGCCCGAAAGGCAGAGAAAACAAGTCTCTGTGTACACATGGCGCGGCGGGCAGGGATGGGCGGCTGCCGGGGGGCATGTGAGGGCACGGCCGGCTGGCAGGACGCGTGCAAGCGAGAGGTGTGGGGGCACGGGCGTGGGGCTACGGGGACACAGACATGTGGACGGGTCTGCGGGGACATGGCCACACTCGTACAGGGAGGTGGGCTCTATTATCTCCCATATACCCGCCGACATTTGCGTGCACACACACAGCGGTGTGATCACACACTGACCCATCAGAAGGTGGCACAGCGTGCTCAGGGACACTCAATGGGCATGTCACCCAGAAGCGTGCATGGTTAGCCCATGTTGAACCCACCCTGGAGGTGTGCTCTCTCTCCCCTCTGGAGGAGTCAGACCCAAGGAAGGGAAGACAAGGCAGGCTCTCTGGATGCTTGTGTGCACATACCTGTGTGTTTGTGCGGGTGTATGTGTATGTGCTTTTATACTCTGTGTGTGTGTGTGTGTGTGTGTGTGTGTGTGCAGGGTCTCTCCCATCCCCAGACAGCTCATGAAGGGGCCATGGTGGAGGGGCCACCGCACGACGATGCAAAGGCAGAGCCAGAGGCCAGCGGGCCCAAGGAGGACACAGGGCAAGCACGTCGGGAGACGAGGATGTAGGGGAACAAGGGCTGGGTGGTGATGTCTCAGTGCTGGTTGGGTCCCACCTTCCTTGAGGCTTGATTGTCTCAGAGGCCCAGGGGCACCAGGCAGCCCTGGCCAGCTCCTGAGCATACCCCAGGCAGCAGCCCTAAGGAGTGAGGCCATAACTCAATCTTGACTCTTCGCAGTCCCACTGCCTGGCCTGCTGACCACATGCCCATGGCCCACTTTGTCCACAAGGATCCCGTGGGGCAGTTCCAGGCTCGAGGCTCTGCTGGCGCCAACCCAAGGCACCTGCTGGGACCAGTCCCGGTGCAGTAGCAGGCTGCAGGGGTGGGAGGCAGGGACTGCGGGCATGTTCTGGGAAGCTTCAGGGAGCCCTTGGAGGATTCTGGGAAGACTCAGTGGACCCATAACAGCGTCACTGATGTCTAGCAAGGACTTGGGAGCTTTGCGGAATTGAGGCTGTGCGTCAGCCTTAGCTGTCAACATCCTTCCACGGATGATCTGGGGACACACTCTAGCCACTCATCCTGCTGGTCTTGCTACAAGAGAGTCAGTAGTGTGGCCCCCGGGAGGATTCCTGGGACCGTGGATCCCCAGTGCAGGGAGAAGGGGCTGACTGGTGTGTTGGAGACCACCGTGGCAGAACCATGGCACCCCAAATGAAGAGAGCATCACTGACCTCCAAACTGGGTACCCCCAGATGCAGAGCAGGCACCTGGAGAGCTGATCAGGGACCTCTACGACCAGAGACCCACCAAACAGGGACCTCAGACCAGGGATCCCCAGAAAAAGGACCCCTACACCAGAAATTCCCATACCAGGGATCCCCAGAGAAGAAACCTACAGAGCAGGGGCTCCATATAAAGGATCTGCAGCAGAGAGACCCATAAAATAGGAACCCCCCCCACTCGCGACCCCCCCAGAGCAAGGGGTATGCAGGTGAGGCATTTTGTCCCAGGAGAGACCCAAGGCTCCCACAAACAAGTCTGCCCCCACTTTTCCCATAAAGAAAACTGATGGTCTCCCCCAAACCCTCCTTTTCATCAAAGTCTCAGGATGGTGGTCACGTTCATGGGTTCTGGCTCTGCTCTGGGGCTGTGTCGTTGGTGCTGTCCTGGGTGTGGCCCCCAGGCTGCACTCCTGTAGGAGAGGAGGCAACCCGAACACGGTGAGCACCTTCAGTGGGCACACAGGGGTGTGGGTGGGCATGTTTGGACAGGCGGCTGTCAGGGGCGCCCGCCCCTCCCAGCCCTGCCCAGACAGAAGCCCTTTCCTCAGTATCTGCAAAGACTGGCTGGAATCCCTCAAGAGCATCTTTAAATAAACAAAGCACAGAGAAAAGTGAGCTCCTAAATACAAGTCACATCAACATAGGTTTCCACACAGATGCACAGCGGAGCATGGCCTTTAGGCCTCCCATGGGCACCTCCTCAAAGCCCTGCCCAAGCCTGGGAGCGCTTCAGGGGCCCAGGGGTACAATCCCCCGAGCGATGCCCATGCTGCCCTGGGAACTTCACCACCCCCCCAGGCCCCCAGCCCCAGGCTGCAGCCTCCCTCTTGGGGATGGGCATGCCAGGCCTATCCACACACCGGGGCAAGAGAAGCGGCTACCATGGGGACCCTCTACTTCCCCTGGGGTCTGTACCCCCACAACCTAGTGGCTCCACCAGGCATAGTTTGAAGGATCCCCCCCAGCTCCTCGCACTTCTGGAGGTTCTTTTACTTCACTGGGAACACAGTGACCTTGAGGGGATGATCCCAGGGTCCCGTGTGACTGGGACAGAGGCAGAGAGAGCAGCACTGGGAGGGTGGGAAGAACCAGGAAAGCTGGAGCCCTCCCCTCCCCCACCCCACGCCAAGTGAAGGTCTGTCTGGTCCAGAGCCCCTCAATTTGTCTGACACACTTCATCAGGGTGAGGTAGGCCCCTCCAAGGACACCGGGAGAGAAGGGCGGGGGACTCTCCTGGGTGAAGGTCAGGGACCAAGGGACCTGCACCCTGAAGCTGTCCTCCATGCAGTCGGTGGCCTTCAGGCAGGGCTGCACACGGCTGGGAACAATGCTTGAGAACCCATGAAGGACTGGGCGGCAGCTCCCCCTGCACACTTGGGGGCCCTTCGGCCCTTGCCCACCCACAGGCTGAGCCTAGTGCCCCTCTGGGCCCTGCACCCCCTGCACCCTCCCCTGACAGGCGTCTTCCGGCAGCACAGTGCTGTTCCCTCAGCCTGAACATCCCCAGGAGCCTCCCCGCCAACACACACACACACACACACACACACACACACACACACACACACACACACCGGTCAGTGCTTTTGATATCCCAAGGCTGGGGCATTCAGGCTTGTTCTGAGGGTCAAGAGGATCATCCACATAACGAGGCCCAGGGCTTCTCAGGCACAGAATTTCAGGAGCTCTGAAGGAAGCCCCTGTCCCTGCTCCTACTGCTCTTTGAGAGATTTCATGGTGGACATTTGTTTCTTTTGTGTACAAGTGGCCTTATTTCTGCCACGTGAGCCCTGAGGGGTGGTCTGCTGGACAGACCCCTGGGGCAGGGATTGCTCATGCCAGTGGCTGGAACTGGGGGCCTGGAACACCCCACAAGTCTTGGGAGCACTCCCACAGGCTCTCTCAGGTTTTGCCCACTGAATATTGACCCCCCCCAGGGGGTGTTCACACCCGTGGAGGCGTCCCCACCTGGTCCATCTCTCAGCACACTTTGTGCAGCTGGCCCTCAGCACCCTGCGGGGTGGTGGTGACAGGAAAGCAGGACAGAAGGAGGGATGGACAGTGTTTCCTCTGGGGCAGAGCAGACCCCCTGGGAGAGCTTCTCGGGGGAGGACGGCTGACCCCCAGATCCTGCAGGGCCAGCCCAGGGGCTCTCCTGATAGGACAGGAGGTCATCCCCGGCAGACGGTTCCTGTCTGTGCACAGAGAAGATGGGCACACTGAGAGTGTATCCAGTGGAGACAGCACTGGGTGTAGAGGGTTCTGGGCATGTGACTGCGCTGGGGAAAAACAGAAGTGGGCCTGGGGGATTCCCCCAGGGGCTGTTGAAAGAGGGAGGGACAAAACAGCTAAGGCCAGGCCCAGTTACCAGGACCAGTGACCCCAAAGACCCCCTCAGCCTAGGGGGGGAGTGCTTCCCGAGAGCACCCCGCTGATTTATGGTTCTCCAAGGTGGACAGAGTTATGGCTGTTAAGGCCTTGCTCCCTCCCTCCTCCTCCTCCCTGTTGGGGGTCGGCTGGGGTGGGGTGGCTCTCAGCTGGTTTCCAGATGGGACTGGTGGAGGGGGCACCTGGGGGTGGGAGGCCAGACACCCTGAGCAAAGGGACCTGGCCTGTGTCAAAGGGGGGACCAGCCCTAGCTGCCTTTGTCTCTCTCTGTGGTTGTCTCTCTGTCTCTGTCTTAAGCTCTGTCTCTGTCGCATGCAGCCCCCCTTCCCCAAGGCAGCCTGGGTGGGTGGGAGTGGGAGCCGGTGATTTATCGCCTGCTGCCTGTCTTCCATCGGAAACGCCGGGGGTGGGCGCAGACGGTGCGGTGAGCTATGGGCCCCCAGGGCCCCGCCACCCACCCCAATGTTGTTGCTCTGTCTGGGCGGCGGGTGTGGCCCCCCCCACAACGTGGCCAGAGCTTAGGCCCCTCCAGACCTTCCCAGGGCCTCGGCCACGCGGGCCCCACTCAAGTCTCTGCCCAGTGAGGGGCCGCCCCCCTCCCCAGGCTCCCGCTCATCTCCCTAGGCTGGAGGGGGCCCACGGAGGACCCGCACACACACCCCGCCCCCAGGTTGGTTGGGAGGTGGTGGCGCAGCCTCTGTTCCACTCTCCCGGGGTGGCGGGGAGCGCGCTCTACCGTCCCCACCCGGTATCCTCAGCAGAAGCTGCTGAGGCCTGCACCTCACAGTCGCCCTCCACGTCCGCCCACAGCAGCTCCTTCCAGCCCCGCCGCGGTGCACACAGCAGGGGCTCAATAAGTGTTTGAGCAAACAGGCGGCGGGAGGGCGGATGGTGCACCTGGGCTGACACCCCCTCCGCCCGGCGGAAGAGGTCCCTTATCTTCCCGGTTGATGGGCTGTCAGCGATCAGAGGGAGGGGAGGGGACGGGTGGGGAGAGGAGGGGAGGGGAGGGATGCAGAAGGAGCGCGCTCACCCCTCGCCGTCTGTTAGCGGCCGCTCGTAGCACCCTTCCCTATTCCCACTGGGGTGGGCGTGCGACCCGTCCGCCGAGTCGGCGACCACCCCCACCAGCCTGGGCAAATCCTCCCACTCCTGGCCTCTGTTTCTCCGGGGACCCTGGTTGCCTGCACAAGCGGCGCGCACCTCGGCCGCCCTAGCCCCACGCGGGCCGTTTCCGCAGACCGCGCGCGCCCTCTGGTGGCCTCCCGGGGTCTTGGCGAGTGAGGGGAGAACTGGATGCCGGTTTGGGGCGGGAGGTTCTCAACCCATGCAGCACCCACGCATTTCACAGACAAGGACACGAAAGCTACCGGCGGGAGGTCCCGGCTGTGTCTGCCCCTGCTCAGGGGTGGGCAGTGGTGTGGTCAGAGGACCCTTGGGCTGCTGGGCAAGGGGCCCTGAATCAGCCAGCCTGGGGACTGGAGGTGTGGGGGGGGATGGGTAGCGCCTTGAGTGGTCACCGCCTTGTTCCCATCTGGAAGGAGTCTGAGGCCACAGCGAGGGCCAGACTGTCAGTGGGGAACAGAGCCTGGGGCAGGTATGTTGTCCATTAGATGGAGGACAGTGCTGGGGGGAGGGTCCTGATAGGCCGTTGAGCTGGGGTAGAGATGTTCACACTGCCCTCCCAGCACCGGGCCATTCAGGGGCGCTGAGCTGGGACCATCCTCTTCTCCACACTCCTTGGAAGCTGAGGCCCCAGGGTCAGTGCATGGAGGGTCAGCTCGGGGTCAGAAGTTGGGCTTGGGGGCTCCCAGGCAGCCTGGGAAAGGTTAGCCAGTGAGGCCAGGCCAGCACCCTCTGTGCTCAGTACCTTGGCAGAAGCCAATCTAAATCATGGAGAATTGGCAAAAGAGAGGGAATCTTGGAGAAACCATGGAATTCATCTGCCCTATCTACCAGGGAATAAGGACGTTCTTCCTTAGGTCTGACCGCACTGTGATGCCAGCCTCTTTCCTCCATCAGAGAAGCTCCAGCGGCTTCTGCAGCTCTGGGCTCTCAGGGCTGTGTACCCACCCGCTCAGCTGGACACTGGCCCAGAAGCCCTCAAGCTTGTGGGCAGTGGGCAGCAGGCCTGGGCTTCTACTGACCCTTCCCCATAGTTCCTGCTGGAGCCTCGCCTCACAGCCCAGGGGGACTGCCTTCTTTTAGCTTGGGGTCACCTAGGACGCCGGGTCATTTTCTCCTGGGCCCTGCATTTGCTGCCTGAAGGCCTCAGTGAGGAGGAAGAGAGAGCGGCCCTAGGGGCCTGGTCTTAGGTCTGCTCCCTGTGCAGCTGTGGAGGTAGCTCCGGCTTCGTAGGAGGACCCCTCTCTGGCACCTGGGTTCCTCCTCTGGAAAGTAAGGGGGACACTGTCTCCCTGTACCATGTTGGGACTGAGTTGGGAGGTTGCCTGTGTAGCTTGCCGTGACAACGACTGTTACCTCTGACCCCTACCAGGGGCTCTGAGTGTGCTGAGCCATCCCTGGGGGTGGGGAGGGGGGCAGTTCATTTGTACAAAAGGGGCCACCATCCCTGATGTGGTGATAAGGCCGGATGGACGATTGGACAGTCGGCCACAGCCCACAATGGGCCGGATGCCCCGCACCTGCCCACAAAGGAGGGGCTGCCTCCTGCCTCATGTCTGACTGGCAGCCCCGAGATAGCATCAGCCCAACCGGAGGGTCATCCATCTTGTCCCACAAAGACTGGGACAAAGGCCATGTCAGCGGCAGCCTCCCCGACCTGGTCAGTGGGGGCCAGAGCCTTCCTGTGCCAGGCACCCCAGGCCCAGGCCTGAGGCTTCTTGTCAGGGTCCTATTTGGGGTCCATGGAGAGCAGCCTTTATTGTTTACAGGGTCAGCCAGGTGGGGGCCACACGAGGGTGGGAGCAGGACTCCAAGAGTGAGGAAAGTGTCAGGCCCTCATTTGGGCCCCCCAGGCCCCTTGTTAGCAGCTTCTGCCTTGCTGGGGCACCCCGGGGGAGTCCCAGGCCCTGGCTCTCAGCCTGGGGTTCAGGGACTAAGGCTGGTCTGGGCAGTCAGAGGCACCTTTCTGTGGGAAGTGGCAGCCAAGTGCAGGACACGATTCCAGATACCATGCAACCCCCTGGTACCCACTCACCCCTGCAGGGACCTGCCTCAGAGGCTGAGCTTCTAATTCAGATGTCCAGGGAGTTCCGTGGGCCCTCAGACCGTCCTCACCACCCCCAATCCAGCCCTGACCATCCTGAAAGCTGCTCACATGGCACGGTCACGGCCACTCACACTTGAACAGTCCTCAGAGCCTTTTCACGGCCCCTCACTGAGCCCCCGAGACTGCTACTGCAAACATCCGTTCTCTCGCTCACACCACACCGCCGTGTAGTGCCCTCAGTGTCCCTGCGGTCTTCACTGTCCCGTGTCCTCACTGCCCCTACAGTGTCCTCACTGTTCTCACAGAGTCCTCACTGCACTCAGTATCCTTGCTGTTCCTGTGTCCTCACTGCCCCACAGTGTCCTCACTGTCCCAAGTGTCCTGTCCTCAGCATCCTCGTTGTCCCCAGTATCCTTGCTGTCCCCACTATCCACAGTCTTCACTGTCCCCACAGTGTCCTCACTGTCCCAAGTGTCCTGTCCTCAGCGTCCTCGTTGTCCCCAGTATCCTTGCTGTCCCCACTATCCACTGTCTTCACTGTCCCCACAGTGTCCTCACTGTCCCAAGTGTCCTGTCCTCAGCGTCCTCGTTGTCCCCAGTATCCTTGCTGTCCCTGGTGTCCTCATTCCCCGGTGTCCTCATTGTTAACACTGTCTTCATTGTCCCCACAGTGTCTGCTCCCTGAAGTGTCCTGACAGTGTCTTCACTGTTCCCACACTGTCCTCACTCCCCGCAGTGTCCTCCCCCCGCTACAGTGTGGTCACTGTCCGAGTTCATCTGTGCTTTCCACTTGAACTTCTGGGAGAGCGAGTGGTCCGGGCGAGTTCACTCGCTGTCCCCGTGTTTGGCTGGCAGTTATTTTGGGTGTACAAAGACGTGATGCGTCCCCTTGAACCGCCTCCCCGGGCAGTTCCTGCGGTTCGCGGAGGGCAATTTCCGGGTGGCGGGGCGCAGAGACCAGTCAGATAGGGAGAAGGCTTTATTCTGCGCTGGGGTTTGGCGCGGGGGTGCGGGCGAAGCCCCGCAGGGGCTGTGGGCTGCAGCTCACCGGCCCTGCCCTGGCTCCGCGGCCCGGGGCTAGAGCGGCGGGCACGCAGCAGTGGGGCGCGCTCGGCCCGGGGGCCTGCAGCCGGGGGTTGGGGGGTGGCGACGTGCTCTCGGCAATCGTGCCCAGGCGGAGGACGAGACCCGGTCCCGGCTGGCGCCAGGGCCCCCCGCGGGAGGGTTCCGTCGGGTCGGCGCGCCCGCGTCGCTCAGCGCTTCTCAGGACTCCTCTCGGGACTCGCTGCCTCCGGCCGGCTCCGCCACCAGCGGGGCGGTCAGCGACAACGGGTGCGCGGCGCGGGCGCGGGCGCGGGCGCGCAGGCGGCGCAGGCGGCACAGCAGCAGCGTCAGCAGCAGCGCGTGCAGCAGCCCGAGGCCCAGCAGCAGGAGCTGCGCCGCCAGCGCCCCCCAGCAGAGCGCGCCCGGCGCACAGGCGGCGCGCAGCTCGTCCTCCGCCAGGTAGGGCAGCAGGCGGCCGCGCAGAGCGGGGGGCGCGGCGCAGCGCAGGTCGCGGTAGGGCGCGCGCTCCGGCCGGCCGGCCAGCCAGGCGCGCAGCGGCACCAGGTGACAGTCGCAGCGCCAGGGGTTGGCCCCCAGGTGCGCGGTGCGCAGCACGGGCAGCGCGTCCAGGAGTCCCGGCGGCAGCGCCGTCAGATTGTTGCCCGTCAGCACCAGCTCGGTCGTGTCCGGCGGGAAGGCGGCGGGCAGCGAGGCCCACGTCAGCCCGCGGCGCCCGCAATCCACGCGCGTCCCCGCGCAGTCACACGGTGCCGGGCAGCCCGCGGCGGGGCGGCGGGGCGGCGCGAGCAGCAGGAGCAGCAGGCTCAGCGCCCCGCGCGGCCCTGGAAGGGAAGCGCCGTAGTGAGCCCGGCGGCCTGTGGGGCACCTGAGCGGGTCCCTGTGCACCCGGAGCGCTGGGTCCGGCTCCAGCCGCTCCCCCGCCCCCCCACGCCCGAGCCCCCTATTGCCCGCAAGCCTCTCCATCTCCATCATCTCGCGCGCGCTGGCTAGAGGTCCCCTCAAAGTCCGACCCAAATCTCCCTCCGGCAGCGCCTCCCAACCCGACTCAGCTCAAGGAGCGCAGCCCGGGCCCTGCCTGACCCCAGACTCACCAGAGCCCATGGCGAGAGGATGGTGACCCGGCTTGCTCTGGAGCGCGAAGCCTTGGCTGGAAAGCCAGGCGATAAGGCCGCCCCGCCCCTGCCAGGCCCCAGTGCCCCCGGCCAAACCGACCACAGCGCAGCCATCCCCCAGAAATAACCCGGAGGCGGCCGAGGGGACAGGCCCTGTGGCCCCAGATAGAGCCCTATCACCAGGGCCCGCAGGCCGCCAGGGCTTCCGCCCCAACAAACTCCCAGGGGCACACGGATCACTCTGACACGGCTGCGACTTCACCAACATTGTTCTCCTGTCACCAGGACAGGACGCAGCATTCACAACCGAACAAAACTGGAGAATGGGGTTTGGGGGAAGGTATCATGCTGGGGGTGGGGGTGGGGGGGAGGATGGGCTAGGGAACTCAGGGCAACAGTGCTGCTGGGGAGAAGGAACCTCCAGCCACAGGCAGGGAATGGCAGTCTAGGGATAGGGGGTTGCCAGGCTGCCCACCACCCACTGCTCTTGGAGCCCTCAGGCCAGGCCACAGCCATGGGTGAGGAGTATGGGCGATCACAGGCGTCCCAGCCCACCAGCCCCATGAAATCCTTGCCTGTGGCCAGCTGCCCTCCTTCGGTCTGGAGGGATCATGAGCGCTTCTGTTGCCCAACCCGCCCACTGAGCTACCCGGGAAGGGTGTGAGGAGGTAAGGAAGGACCTGGCCCACCCCGGCACAAAGTGAGGTCTCAGCATAAGCTGGGTGGCCCAAGGGAGTGGCTCCCATGTCCACTCTGCGGCACTGGGGTGGGGAAATAGGTCCGGTATGCTGGGCATCTGCTCCCCTATTCTGCCTTGTTTTACCCACCCGCCTGAGTAGGGCCTGGAGTTGGAGTTCATGACCTTCTAGGGCAGGGGTAAATCTTAAAAGTCATGCCCCAACCTAGCTGCTGCTCTCCCAAGGGCAAAGGGGGCCAGCTGTGGGGGGCTGCTCTCCAGGCCTCTTGGAAGCAGATACAAATGAGGGGAGGGACCAATGTTGAGAATAAATTAGGGTTGGCTGGGGGCTGTGACCCCGCGTCTCTGGGTCAGGTCAGGAAAAGTTGGGAACAGTCCTGGTCTGGGTCACTCTGGGACTGGGGTTGTGCCCAGGCCTGCTGGAGATCCAGATGATTCCAGGGTTGAGTCCAGGCCAGTTGGGGTCCAGGGATGGGAAGGGCCAGCCTGGAAACTGGCAGTCTATCCACGGCAATGTGGGGCTGGTCACAGTGACCCAGTGGGCTCACTGGTCCTGCATTTGCTGCTTCATCTTCTGCAGCATCTCCTGCATGCGCCTTAGCTGAAGGTGAGGCAAGAACAGTGGGGGGTGGAGTGAGAGACGTGATAGGAAGGCCGGACCCCCCCCCCCCCCAGCCTCTGCTCCTCCCCTGTGGCCCTACTAACCTCCTCATCCTTCATCCTGATGAGCTTTTCTGTCTCAGCGTCGGGGGTAGGCAGGGGCAGGATGGGGATGGGGCTCTCCATGCGGCTATCCTGGGTCAGTTTGCTGTGGGACAGACAGGAGGGAGAGAGAGTTTGTCTGACACCCACCACTACTGAGGCCCTCTCCCTCTGAGCTCCCACACCGCTGGGTTGGCTCTGGGAAGACAAGGTGCATGGTGCGGGGTGCCTATCTGGGGAGTTGGGGCGAAGTTCAGGTCTGGGTGGGCAGCAAGGACCAGCCCTCTGTTAGGGAGCTGCGGCTGGGGCCATGAGGCACATGATCCAGGTCTGGGTCAGGGCTGCGCACCTGGTCATCTGCTGGATGCAGTGTGCCCGATAGTTCTCATAGTGCACGTCGCACGTCACATCCTTGAGGTCATGCATGTGCGTGCGGATGAGCATGTTGCGCAGCTTCACGAAGTCGCAATGTGCCTGGTTCTCCACTGTGGGGCAGGAGTGGGGGGTGGGTGGGTGCAGGCCCAGGGGAGCCTTCCCACCCCCTAGGCGATGCCCCATGTCTGAACTCACCCTCCACGATCCCCCAGGGGTACAGTCGCCCCCGGACCCGCTGCCCCTTGGCCTCCACCACTGTGTTGCTGCCGATAACTGCGAACGGCGCACTCTCCTGGGGAGGGCAGGTACAAGGGCTCATGCCCACTTAGCATGAGTATGGGGTTAGTGGCTGAACAGGGGCATGGGCACTCCACACTTGGTTGGCCCCTCCAGCATTATCAACAGCCTCTCCCCAAAGGGATCCTGGGGTTGCCCAACTCTTTTGGCTTCTCTGAAGCCAGAACTATAGCACAGCTTATACCCTAGGGGCCTTCGCTAAGCGGTGCCCACCAGACACACCCTCCCCTTCTGACACCACCCCCATCAGGAACGGCTCCATCTAGCTCCCTTCGCCATCCCTCCCCGGAGCTGAGCCCGTGCCTCCTGTTAGTGACGCTGACTTTGGCTGGGGCCAACGGCCCCATGCTGCTCCAGGCCCAGCGGCCGCCTATCCCATGTCGGGCTTGGTTATTGCCACTCTAGATCCTGGGGCACCCAAAGCCACAGCCACCCACTGGAGCTCAGAATTCTGGGAGCCAGGGCATGCGGAGGCTTGTGGCCACTGGGCCCTGGGCCAGACCCTTCTGCTGGTGACCCCTTGGAAGAAGACTGAGGAGTAGGGTCAGAGTGGAGGCCTGGCCAGCACTATGCCTTTGGGTCCTGGCGAGTGCTCTGTGACACATGAACAATATGGGGCCAAACTGCACAAGCCAGTGGGGACCTGGGGGACTGTACCCCCCCCAGCCCCAGGTGAAGGGGCTCTACTGGCCAGACAAAAGACTCCTGTCCCCACTGGGTTGGACCTGGATGCTTGGCCCCATGTAAACTGACCTCCAGTTCCCTCCTATGCCACACCAGGCTGCTCACCTTCAGTTCCCGATCTTGCTGCTTAAAGTCCTCGTCCTCGTCGGAGTCACACTCGGGGAACTGGTACACGTGGATGCCGAACTTGTCAATCTCCTCCCGGATCTGTGGTGGATCAAGAGCTGTCAGATTTGAGGCTGGCCAGGTACCCAGGGCCGGCCGCATTGGCACCCAGGATCTGCACGCCTGGTGGTCTCCGTCCCAGAGACCTAGCCCACACCCCGCCTGCTAGAGCAGGCTTACCCGCTCCTTCAGCTTCCGGATCTCGCCAGGGACGAGACAGTCAGCTTTGGCGATGAGGGGCACGATGTTCACCTTCTCGTGCAGGGCCTTCATGAAACCCACATCCACGGGCCGCAGCCTGCAGAGAGCAGCCAGGGGTGGCAGGGGCCCGGGGACAGGTGGGGACGGGCTCAGGGAGGGCATGCTTGTGGGCACACGGGCAAGGGATAGGCCGTGGCCGGTACAGCCGTGGGGATCCGTGGCGGCGGGTGCCCCCCCCCCGAGCCTGTCCCCGGGCCGTGCACGCACCCATGCCCAAAAGGGGAGATGAAGTACAGGCAGCAGTGCACACGGTTGTCTTGGATGTTCTTGCGGTTGAGTCCGCTCTCGTCGCGGAAGTACTGCTCAAACTGCTGGTCCACGTAGTCCGTGATGGGCTTCCAGCTGCAGGGGGACAGGAGGGTCTGTGAGGCCAGGGGGGGGCTGGGCCAGCCTAGGCAGAGACTGTCTCCCAGCAGGGCTTTGCTCACCACTCCGAGTTGTTGACAGCATCCCCGAAGCCTGGCGTGTCTACGATGGTGAGCTTCAGCTTCACCCCCTTCTCCTCAATGTCCACCGTGTGCTTCAGGATCTCTACAGTCTGGCTGATGCGCTCTGTGGGGGTGGGGGCATTGTCTGGAGGGGGTCTCTCCAACTCTTAGCCCCCACCCCCACCGGGCAGCCAGGACCCTTGTTCTCATTCCTTCTAGTGTCTTGGCCCTGGCCTGATTATGATCTGGGCCGCTCCTCCTGGACTCTGAACAGGAGATCCATGCTGTGGGAAAAGAGCAGGGGATGGGGAACCAGTACCAGGGCTGCCTGGGGCCCACTCACCCTCAGCACTGAGCAGCTTCCGGTCCTTGTACAAGTCGGTCAGGAAGAGGCTGTGGACCAGTGTGGACTTCCCCAGGCCCGACTCACCTGCCAGCAGGTATAGTGGAAGAGTCAGGTTAAGTCTGAGGCCCCTGTGACAGAGCCTGGCTGGCTAACGGCCCACGCCACCCTACCTGGGAGTCCAGCCCACTCACCGGCCACCATGAGCGTGAAATCGAAGCCCTTCTTCACAGACTTCCGGTGCACCTGATTGGGCAGTGTGGCGAAGCCCACGTACTGCTTGTCGATATCCTGGGGGCCGGGGCGGGGGCAAGTCAGGGGCATGCTGGGGTTCCTGGGGCAGTCTGGTGCCCTGGTCCCTAGCCGGCTCAGACATGGAGGCAGCAGAGGGCGGAGTCCCCTGGGTGGGGAGTTTCAATGGCACAAATGGGGTGAGGGCCTGTGGGCAAAGGCCTGGCGGTGGAAAGGCAGGTAAGGGGGTGGCAGGCATCCTTGCCCCAGCCTCAGTGAGGGAGCTTTGCAGGGACCTGACAATGTGTCTGTGTGTGTAGAGTTTGGGATGTCCCGCTGCAGCAGGCACAGGCTGCCCTCCCTTGGGTGGTGGGAAGAGGGCGCCAGGACCAAGACCCCTCCCCAGGCGGGAGAAGCCCCCTGGCCTCAATACTCCCCCCTCCCCCCAGTGTACCAGGGGGTGGCAGGCCCCATCTGGCCGTGATCCAGCAGCGGGGGTGGCTGGCCGCTGCTACCAAGGCGGAGCAGGGGCTATTTATAGACAGCGGCACCGAGCCTCCCCCGCCCGCGGGGCCCCACTGCCCACCCCTGCGGACCCTGGCCCTGCCGGTCCTTGGCACGTCCCAGAGCCCCTCGGGACCGGGCCCCGGCGGGCGCACACACACTGACCCACATTCCACTCCCCGCTCCAGACACACCTTGAGCCGCCTCTGGGCCTGGGTCCGCGGCGACAGCAGCTGCTCCACCAGGCGGTCCTGGGGCGCTGCCAGCGAGTCCATCGCTACGTTCGCACCCCTGACCCGGTCAGGCCCACAGCGGCCGGGCTTACGGGAGGGACTTACGCGCGGTACTGCCCCGAAGCCCGGTTCTCGCCCCCGTTTTACGGACGCGGGAACTGAGGCCCGGAGAAGGGACGTCGCCCACCCGGGGTGCCGCCGACCTCGGAGGCCGTGCGTGCCATGCCTCTGCCTCTGCCGACCCGCCCCGAGCCGCCCGCGGCGTCGCAGCCACAGGCAGGCCCCGCTCCCGCACCCGAACCAGAGGCGGGGCCTCGCCGGCGCTGACGGGGGTTGGGGGGGTTGGGACGAGACCGCCCCACCCGTGCGGTCGCTGGGAAACAGTCGCCTGGAAATTGGGCCGCGGGCGGAGCCACCGGAAAGCTGCTGCGGAGGGCAGGGCCGAGCCTAGGCGCGCGTAGGCGCGGGGGCGGAGTCCCGCGGCCGGACCAACGGCCTCTGTCCGGGCGTCGCGGCCCCCCGGGGGGGCGGGTGGGGGAAGCCGGGGCCCACCCAAGGGCCCTGGGGGGCGGGGTTGTCGCCGTCCCGCGTCCCGTTCCCCCCCAGGTGCGGCGCGGCTTCCGCCCGCCAGAGGGCGCCGGGGGACCGCTCCTGGTACCCAGGCGCACCCACGCGGGTACCGGCCCCGCTCACTCCTTCTCTCCTCGCAGAATTGGCCCGGAAACCTCCCGGCGGTGTCACGGCGTCCCAACTACCCATGGCCACACCCCTCCCTGCAATGCTCCCTCCGCCCTCACGTGTATATGTGTGTGTGCGTGTGTGTGTGCGCGCGTGCGCGTGCGTGCGGGAGTCAGGGGTGTTCTTGGCTGGCGTGGCCTCCCCAGACGCGTGGGAACTGGGAGGGGGCAGAGCCCACCTCCCCAGCCTGGACCCGCTCCCCCTTCCCCCGGGTTTGCAGAAGCTTAAAGCGGGGGTGGGGGGGGTTGGTTAGAGCACTAGAGGCCTACCCACCCTACCTCTGGAAACTTGGAAGCTGCAGCCAGCACTGGCCACAACTGCCCCCAGACCACTCCTGCTAGCAAAGGTGGGGGGGGGGATGTGGAGTGAACTTACTCCCTCCCCAGTATGGGGCTCCCTCTGAGCTTCCTTGCCTGCTCTGACCCACAGGACTGGGCCTAGGGGGACTGGAGATCTCCAGCCAGTGTAGTTCTCACCTTCTGTGACCACCCCAGGGACCACAGGCATCTCCTGGGCCACCAAACCCTTCCTCACCCTTTCCTGCAGGACCCCGCCAGAATCTGAACCAGCCAGTACCAGCTGGGCAGAGGGAGGCTTGAAAAGGAGCTGCAACATGAAGAGACATACTCCTTGGACTGTGCGTCAGTGGGGAGAAGCCGCCCCCCAGCTCTTCCCCACCCTGGTCCTCCCTTCTTGGCTCCCCTGGTTGAGGGGCCTCTGTCTATCTGTCCAGGCTCATGATGCTGCCATGGGGCCTGGAGGCCACCGGCACCTGGGGAGGAGGGGTGGGCCCACAGCTGGGAACAGGAGAGTCTTTCATCCAGAGGAGAGCGGGGGGAAGCCACGGGGCACCTCCCTCAGCTCTCCCGGATGGGCCCTCAGTCCTTGCCCTGAGAAAGCCTCCATACTGGCCCCAGCCCTCTGCCATGCTAACCTGGACCAAGTCCCACCCAACTCTACCTGTAGGCCCACTGTAGACACAGCCCCTCAGCCTGGCCCCCACCCAGACAGGCTGGCATCTCAGGCTCAGGGCATCTCCAAGGTAGACACCCCTGGGTCTGGGCCTCAGGCTGAGAAGGAGCCTCAGCACTGCACAGCCCGGCGGCTAATGGAGCTTGTCGCTTCCAGATTGCCTCAATTTCCCCATTGGTAAGGCACAGCCTCTGGGGAGGCCCAAGTCAGGAGGGCAAGAGTCTCACTCCCAGCTCCCAACCTGCCAGCCCCATCATCCGAACTCACCCAGACAGGGCCTGTGGATTCCCTGGGGGAGCTCCAAGGGAGGGACCCTGCCAGCCCTCTCTCTGGCCCATGAAATACAACAAATATTCCTCAGGGCTTCCTGAGCCATAGACACAGCTGCGCCCACCTCCTCCTGGTGCCTGAGACTCTCGAGGCATTTCCATTCTTAGAATCACCGGAGCCAGCTCTGGAAGCAGCCGCCAGAGCCAACAGAGCCCCATCGCTGCCCGAGACGGGTGGGGGTCAGAGGATGGGGGCCAGGGCCACCAGAGCTCCCCCGCGGCCCTCTTTCACAGTGCGGATAGACTAAAGCTCAGTAACACCAACAATGCTAACAGTGAAGCTGCCACATGCTTCCAGCTTCCCCCAGATCCTCGGGGAGCCCACCCCAAACACCTGGCTCCCTGGCTTTGTTCCCGGGGCTCCCCCCCTCCAGCTGCCTGGTGCCCTCTCTCTCTGGTCCTAGGGGCAGAGGATGGGTGAGGCTGCCTCCTAACTGACCGCGAAGGATGGGCAGACACAGGCCTGAAGGGGTTCCTACCTCTGCAGGAGAGGGTCCCTGTGTGGTACTGGGCAGCTGCTGCCGGGCCCAGTGACTCCAAGTGCCTGCAGGCCCAGGAGAAGCTGTGGGGGCTGGTCTCCCGGGCCTTCTCTCTCTCTCTCCCTCAAACAATAGCCTGGCAGCATGTGTCCCTGCATCTCAGGCATTGTCTGACCTGCCTTGATAGGAAGGCAGCTCCTGGCTCGGGCTCCCTGAAGCAGCCCTTGCCAGCAGGGGGAGGTTGAGGGGCCCCTCCCTAAGAGCCTCACCTGTCCCAGGGTTGGGTGCGTCCCTGCCAGGAGACTGGCACCTAGGAGCCAGTGACTCCCGGCCCCCACCCCACCTGCTGGGTCGCTCCTGGGGCTGCCACCGCACCCTGGGCCAGGACTTCAGGGTTCCACCCAGCATCTACCCACTGTGTAAATTCCTATCCCTGACAAGGGCTGCCAAGTCTACCTTGGTGCCAGAGTTGGGTCCAGAAAATCCCCCAAACGTGACTGAGCTCAAGCCAGAGAGGACCCCAGCAGGGCTGCCCTGGAGCCCCCTGCCCAGCTGGTTACCCACCCCTACTCCACCCTCAGGGTCTCCCAGCTGTTTAACCCCAGCCTCAGCTGGGTTCCACAGTGGGTGCCCAGGTCAGCCTCCTGTCCGGCCCTGCTTTCCCGGAGGGTAGGGACCAGGCCAGCCCCTTTGGAAGGCCACAAGCCTATTTGTACCCCTTAGGTTGGAAGACCTGTGCTGGGCACCAGCATGACTCAGACCCAGACCAGGCCCTGGAGGCTCCCAGTCTGGGGAAGAGGCCTGGCCACAGATCAGCCCACTCAAATTGGTGTGTGTGGAAGAAGAGGCAGAAGATGCACAAGAGTGGGGTGGGGCTGCTCAGGTTCTAGGTGCTGGCTGGTGGACACAGACCCCTCCCCCAGCCTGTGGCCTGCCAGTGTCTGTGCCCCCACTCAGGACCCCCAGCACGAGGCCCAAGGCCAGGTCAGGGAGGATATGCTGGAGCTGGATCAGTGGGAGAGGGACACCCGGCCCATCCCCCCAGCCTGGGAGGGGCGCCTGTGCTGCAAGGGTCAAGGGCCAGGCCCCCAGCGGCCTGGCGCCCACTGCTCCCCTTCGCAGCCCCAGGCGCGGCGGCACTGCCCCAGCTGACAATCGGTTATCGCGACAGGGAGGGATGACGGCCGGCGGGGGCGGGGTCGCGCCTGGGCACCGGCAGCGTTGGTGCCACAATGGGTGACAGCAGGCCCGGGGGGAGCGGCGGCGCGCACGTACCTGCTTGTCCTCTGCAGGGTCGGGGGCGGGTCAGGGTCCGCGTCCCGGCCGGCGGGCGGGGGAGAGAGGAAAGACACGGTGAGAGGCAGGCGGGCGGGCGGCGGGGACAAAGGCGCGCGCAGGCGCGCGGGCAGGCGCCGGGCTCACCTGGGGTCGCCAGCTTGCTCTTGTACCGCAGGCCTGTGCTCATGGTGGCCGCCGGCGGCGGAGGGGTGTGTGGGGGGGCCGGGCGGCGGCGGGAGCGCGGGCGGGGCGCGGCGACGAGCGGCGGAGGCCGAGGCCAGGCTGCGGGGTGACCGGCCCCTCCGCGCCGCCGCCGCCGCCCGCCCCGCCCGCGCTCCCGCCAGCCAATCGGCGCCCGCCGCGCCCACGCGCGACCCGGCGCGGCCGGCGGGGGCGGGGACCCAGGCGCCCCCCAACGGCCCCGCGCCCTCTGCCTCCGGGCGACGCCCTCGCCTCCAGCCGCCCGCCAGCACCCCGGGGAACCCGGCGACGCCCGCGCTGCCCCCGCCCACCGCGTGGCGGCTGCCCGACTCCCGCCCCACCTCGCGTCTCCCGTGCACGGGCCCCGACGCCGCCTGCCTCGCTCTCGAGGGACCCCGGTCCATGCCTCGGCCTCTGACCTTCGCTCCCTGTGGCCCTTCCATAATGCCTGCCCTCGCCCACCCCCACCCCGGCTCTGGCGGCCTCCTTCCAGCCCCTCCTCACCTCACCATGGACGTGGGAGGTGCTGGCCCCGGGGAGTCCTGCTTCTGGCCACAGCAGGAAAGGTGATGGTCACCGCACGGAAGGTCGGATGCCCGGCACAGGGCCAGCGCCAAAGCTGCGCTCCACAGCCTGTTTAGGGCTGTGCACACCTGCTCTGGAAGGAGACACACCTGGGCAAGCCGCAAAGGCCAAGCCCTTGGACCGTTGTCCCTCCTCTCTCTTCCTGGCTTATTTTCTGGGATCATTACTGAAGAGTAACTCAGCTGACATCTGGGACAGGACATGGCCTGACCTCAAGCGTGCCTGCCCTCCCACTCCCCTCTGCAGCCCGGCACCCTCTGCTCTGCAGACGCACAGCCAGACCCGCTGCCACCCCGAGAAGGGGGCAGGGAGATCCCAGCCTTCTGTGCTAGAGGGCAGTCAGTGGCACTGAAGGCAGAGTCAGGGAGGGCACCCCATTTACAGATGAGGGAGCTGAGGCCCCAGACCTTCAATGACTTGGCAGGATTCACAAGCATGAGCGCCTCCTGTCTTCTGGTACTATCACACTCCCAAGTACCTTTGGCTTCCCTGGAATGCCGCCAGGTGGCACATCTAGAGTCTTGAGTCCCACAGAAAGGGACAGGCCTGTGGTCACCAGCTGCCTAGGCGAGGGCCCCCTTAGAAGGAGATGGCTGCTGTACCTTCCACACGCAGGAAACCCTCCTCTCTCCCAGCCCCTTGTGTGCCCCTTGGTCCCTCTGCTGGTCCGTGGGGTCCTCCGTCTCTGAATCACCAGCACCTAGCACAGAGTTGTTTGCTCAGTAAATGAAAAAGCCATCATTGCTATGCCAAATTAGGTGGCAAAAGCCCATTTCCCCTCCACTGGGACCTCCACCTGCTCCAGAAGTGTGACCAGTGTGGAGACACTCCACCATTCCGACCCCTCATCCAAAGCCTCAAGGCCAGATGTGTTTGGAATTCAGAATTTGTCATATATCTCGTACATTACGTGAGACCTCATTGGAACCTGCGGCTGCACCTCATAATCAAACACATTAAGGTGTTCGTAGTGAAACGTGGCTATTCACACAAACGGGAATAAATAAAGGCCATAATACAGGGCTGCACATCAGCTCAAGTCTGGCTTTGTTACAGAGTTTTGAACACCTTTAAGTTTCAGAGCTTTGGGGGAATTTGGAGTTGTGGATAAAGGAATGGGGCAGGGAGGGGGCACTTGAAGTGATAGACAGGACTCCTGAGGCTTCATCAGTTCTGACAGGCTCGGTGGGAACCCCATCTCAGGGGGCCGGGAGCTTTGCAAAAATGGTTCAATTGGTGAAAACTGACACAGACATTTAGCATGAACTGACCCGTACAAGCCTGTGCTTGTGGGGACAAAGGAGGAGGCAGGAACCTGTCCTCGATAAGGCAGATGTGTTCCTGCAAAGGGCCCCCTCGGGGCTCCAGACAGCCCTGGGTCAGGCCTTGAGGGGAGTGGGCTGCAGGTCAAGGGCATAGCTCGGGCCGAGGGTGGGCTTTAAAACAATTCTGGAGACGGGAGACAACAAGAACAAGGTGTACCACACAAACACGTCTTAAGGTAAGTGCACTCCAAAAGATTACGTACAGAAATGCTATGGGGTTAGGGACCAGCATTTTAGGTCTGGAGTGGAGCTGTGGGGCAGTGTGGAGCTGATGGAAAGAAGACCAGAACCACTCCCTGGAAGGAGAAGGTGTCAAGGGCAGACCTGGGTCAATGCCTTCTGTGAAATCCTAAGGGTGACCAGAAGCTGCTGGCCTGGAAGGGGGAAGGGGACTTCACTCCTTGCTCTGGGGCTGTGGTCACCCAGGACCGAGTCCAGGGGATAGACCCAAATAGTCCCACCACAGACACACCAGAGCTGTCCCCTGTCTGGTTGAGAGACCCTCGGGGTGGCAGCAACCATTGACCGGCAGGCCAAATATCTGCCTGGGACATTTCAGAAGTCAGGACTGGGAGGTGCTGGTGGGCTGTGCCTCCAATTCTCCTAGATGGGACAGCATAAGACCTCCTTCCCTTGGGAGGGAGTGGGCGTGGAAGGGCCTGGCCTGGACACACTGCATTAACCTAGGTAAGGGGCTGTGGCCTCCCCGAGTGGGCTCTGAGTCTGCTTCCCCAACAGGCGGAAAAAGTGCTGGCTGTGGTTCAAAGAGAAGTAAATAAGACACTCCTGGGTGGAAAAAAAAATGCTACTTTTTAATTCACAAAGAAAAGAAGTTAATGAGTGAAAAAAATAAGTTACACCCAGAAAAATCTGTTCAACCAACTTGGGCTACAAATAGCTCGATGCTTTCCAGAAAAAAAAAATTCTTTTAGTTAAGAAATTCTCAAGATGCTGCATTCAGCCCATGCTGTGTTTCCCTCCCCCTTTCCACAAACTTGCGGGCGTCAGTGTGGTCACGCAGGAGGGAAGATGGCCTCACAGTAAACCACGATGATGGTGACGAAAGGACAAGTGGGTGGCAAGTGAGGCAGGTGCCAGGGTTCAGAGGTTTGCTTCAGGTGACACACTCCCAAGTCACTCCCAGGAATTTGTCGCTGAGTATGGGAGCAGTGTGCAGAGCAGGCCAAGATCAAGTTAAGTAAGAACCGAGAAAAGGACCTACTGCTCTGGCCAACGGATGGTGCTCCGCTCAGGGTTCTGCTCTCTCCACCTCGATGCTGCCCCTTCTCCCACCTGCTCTACCAGCTTCCACATCCAGCCCTGCCCACTCCCTTCCCTCCTGCCACACCGTCTTGGACACTTGTGTGCAGCGTCCTTCAGCTTCTGGCTTGGGGGACTGTACCCCAGTGTCCCATGTCCCCTTCCTGAGATGCCCGCTCCTCAGTATGCGATGCTGGGGCTGTGCACTGGGCTTCGGGCCAGGGTCAAGTGGTTCCTCCCCTCCTGCTGACGGTGTGAGCTCCCTGGTCTCAGACGGTGGTTCCCTGGTCTGCTGGAAGGTGAGTTCATTCTCCCTACCCCCACTCTGCCCACCCTCCCCCTACCTACATGGCCCTCTCTGGGGCAGCCCCAATGCCTGCTGGGGCTGGGTGTCTTGGCCCACGCACAGACCGGAAGCAGAGGTTCACAGCGTGGTGAGACCACACAGCTGGACCCAGGACCTCCTGGCCCAGGCCTCACTCCAGCAAAGAGGTGTGAGCTGCCCCCGGCCCTGCCCCGTGACCAGGCCCCAGCCAGGCAGTCCTGTCTGACCCTGAACTCTATCAGCTGGTGGCCAGTCCCCACCAGATGCCCTCCTGCCCCCTGCCTCTGTCTGCTGGTGGGCATTGCTTCCACACCCGGTCCTAGTGGCCCTGCTGCTCTGGCTCAGGCAGGCCCGGGAGAAGACCGGAAACTACCCCTTGCCCCTGGGGGTCCCCGTCAGAAGGGCCACCCTGCTCTCGCGGGTGCATCCTGCGGCTTGGTGCCCCTGTGCGTCCGCTGCTTGGACAGCTCATCCCCGCCTGCCTGAGTGGGGTGCGTGGGTCCCGGGAGCTCTGGGGGCGGCTGTCTCACAGGGAAATGTGTATGCAGTGAGGAGCTGTTGGAGAAGGCCTTTCTTGATCTCCTTGTTAGAAAAATGTAAGGGGGTCACGACACACACCCGTCTTCCTCACCAATCAACCAGAGCAGAATCCACAGCAGCTGCCCCTGCCGTAAAAGCGGCCTGTGTGTTGCAGGGGACAGAGCAGGGTTCCAAGTGGGGCAGAGCCACGGTCCACACCGAGTCCCCCCTTCACTGGACAGCTGTTGGAGGGCTACAAAGGGCGCCTGTGCTCCGAGGCAGCGAGCCCTCATGGGGACCTGGGGACCTGGAGCAGCGGGCGATGGGCTCTCTCCCTGGCAGGGGTCAGTGGGGGGTGGCGTGGACCTCCAGCCACATCCGATGAGACCCAGTCCCCTGAAGTGTTCTGGGAGAGGATGCAGAGAGCAGCTCAGGGCAGGAGCAGGAACGACGGGACCCAGAGTGCAGTGTGACTCAGTACAGGAGATGCCTGACCATCGT
Source organism: Halichoerus grypus (assembly GCF_964656455.1). Classification (NCBI taxonomy): domain Eukaryota; kingdom Metazoa; phylum Chordata; class Mammalia; order Carnivora; family Phocidae; genus Halichoerus; species Halichoerus grypus. Next base: position 62,617,324 of record NC_135724.1, read on the forward strand.
CGTCCCCAGGGGCCCTCCAGAGGTATACATGCGGGGGTCAACAGGAGACAAGACCTCCTCCAAAGTGTCTTAGCACCTCTGAGGCTCGGTCCTTGCTATAGCCCTGCGATCTCAGGAGAAGCCTAAGGTGGAGACACGAAATGTGCCAACATGGAGACCCTCCCGGAGGCATCCATGCATTGTAAGATCCCTTGTGAAAGGCAGAGTGTGCGGCTGGAGCACGGCTACATGGAGCAATCCGCAAAGTAGGGAAGCTTCCCACCCTCTCCCTGTGACCTGCCTCTCCTGCCAGAGATGGCCAAGGGTTGGGATTCCAAAGGCTGGCTCCAGCTCCCCACTGCACTCCAGCTCCCCACTGCACCCCAGCTCCTGGGTCTGCCATGTGAGCATCAGGCCCAGACAGATCAGGAAATCCCCCCAGAATAAACAGGATGCAGGGAGGACTTTGGCCCCTGCCATCCAGCGGGGCAAGCCATGTCCCTCACTGGCTGGGCCCTCAGAGCGGGCGTCGGTCACCTGGTTTCCAAGGTCTCTGGTAAGGAGGATCCCTTTGTCTATGCTAGGCACACAGCTGAGGTGGGAGCCAGGGTCGGGGGTGGGTAGAGGGTTAAAGGAGCTGTCATCTCTGAGGCCTGGGTGGGCATCAGCTCCTTCCTCCAGGGTGAGGACAAGGGCTCTCCCTGCCTCCTCTCTGCTCCCAGGTGGCCAGTCCCCACTGGGTGTTCTTGGCACACCCACGGCAGGCTAGAGCCTTGTGCTGCCCTCAAGGGGGGCTCCCAGTTGGTGGGAGACAGACCAGCCGCCATGCACCAGGACACCTCCATACTCCTTCCACTGGACGAGGCCAAATGTCTAAGGTCTGTGGCCAGCTAGAGCCAGCCTTGATCATGTGTGCAGGGAGGTCTGTGTTCCCCAGCAGGATGCTCTATGCTGAAGTTGGTGCCTGCCTCTTCCCTGGTCCAAAGGTTCTTTCTTTTTTTTTTTTTTTTAAGATTTTATTTATTTATTTGACAGAAAGAGATAGAGAGAGAGAGAGCACACGAGCAGTAGGGAGGGGCAGAAGCAGGCTCGAAGGAGCCCGACGCGGGGCTCGATCCCAGGACTCTGGGATCATGACCTGAGCCGAAGGCAGATGCTTAACTGACTGAGCCAGCCAGTAGCCCCTCCAAATGTTCTTTAAAGTGAAGCCCGGGGAGTTCCTCTGAGGCGGACGGGAACCACCATCAGGGTCTTCTCGAGATGGGAGAGCAGCAGGAGATGGAGCCCCCGAGCCTGGGCAACTTTTGCAGGAAAGGAGAGCCTCTCGACATCACCAGTGGCTCTGAATGGCACTCGGGAAGCACGGGGTTTGGCCACCAAGCATCAGTGCTTCTGGCTAGGGTTCAGACCAAAGAAGCATCATCAGGGTGCATTTGGGTGCTGGATCTGGGAAGTGGGACCCCTAGGAAAATGGAATCGCTCAGACTCACTCCCCTCCTTCAAGCTCTTGCCAAAGGCTCATTTCTGCAGTCACGACACTTCCCAACCACCCACAGGTACCAGCGTGTCCTAGAGTGAGTCCTGCCTCATGCTCTCGCCTGGTGAGAAGCCACACGTGGCCTCCTTGGCAGGACACACAGCTGATGTGTTAACCTGGTCCTCCCTGTGGAATTTCCCAGGCAGCTGTGGGCCTCAGGCGGAGGGTGCCTCTTGCCTCCGCAGCAGCCGCCAGCCTTGCCCGGCTGGCTGTACAGGTAGGACAAAGTGCTGGCTTCCAGCCTCCTTCCCCGGGGTTTCACACTGCGGGGGTCAACATGCCACAGGCCCCCAGAGGATGCTGCCCACAGGCCGGGGGGGAGGGCATGGGCCACAAGCCTTGGGCACAAAGGCCCGAGGAGCCACCTGGAGCAGGGCAGAGGGGTCCTGGGCGGATGCTGGCCAAATCAGGGACCGAAGAGCAGGGCACCCTGTGGTGTGTAGAGCTGAGGATGACAACATGCATCTGCAAGTGTGTTGCTGGGCTGGTCTCCCCACTTGCGTGCTGCTGGGAGCAGGACCAGCGTGCCGGGTGTGGGCCTTGCGGCCAGGACAGCATCAGAGGTTCTGCCAGAACGCCCGCAGACCCGGGGGGGGGGGTCCAGGACTCCCAGGACAGGCACTGCTCTAACCAGGGCTCCAACCCGAGCACCTCTGAGGCCTCAGATGCCCTGCCCCAGGCCAAGGGACCAGCCGCCTCAACCTCCCCATCCATACCCAGGGGGACTGTTTGGGCTGCATCTGGTATTCCGGATAATTCTGAGGATCAAAAACAGAGACTGTTGAGACGCTGGGGGCCTGGCCCGGCTGGGACTCACACCACTGCAGCTGCCCCCGGGCATCCTGGCCTCCCCGAGGGGGACGTGCAGCCCGGACTGCCCGTTGAGGTGCGTGGCTCCAATGGGGCCTTTACAGGGATGTGAAGGATGTCTGGGAAGACCCTGAAAACAACTGGCGGAGTGAGAGACATGTTCCTTTGGGGGATGAATGGCTACCACCTCCAGCTGATTCTAATGAAGAGATCACAGGGATGGGGTGGAGGTTCATTCTCGAGCCACTGAGCAGGACCCCTGAGGCTGGTGGCTTGCCTGGTGCGGATGATGAAGGGAGATTTCTCTGTCATTGAATATGCTGCCTGTGATGCCACTTACAATGGGCTTGTCACCCTGGAAGGGCCCCGGCCAGTGAATCCCAATCCCCTGGCAACCAAATGCAGCTTCTTCAAGGTTACCGTGGCTGTGCCTGAGGATCTGAGAGAGGCCCGCTCCGGTGAAAACGGCCATAAAGAGTTCAAGAAAGCTTTGGGAGCGAACTGCATCTTTCTCAACATCACAAATAGGCAGCTCTTCATCGTCAGCCACAGAAGCTCCCGGGAAGCGTGTACCCCTGCAGGGTGACGTGCATTTCTGAAGCCTGCGCAGCAAACTGCTACTGTCCCACAGTGAAGAAGCCACCAAGCACTTAGAGACAAGTAAGCAACTGGGGCGGCCTGCCAGGAGGGGTTCACAGTGCCAGAGGGCCGGGTGGGACTGACAGTTGGGACTCACGGTGCCACCGTCCAGCAGGCCCGAAAAGTACCTGGGGTGACTGCCGTCGAGTTGGGTGAAGAGACCTGCACTTTCCGAGTCTATGGGGAGGGTGGTGAGGTGTGCCCACAGGCCCGAGCCACCTGGTGTTTTCTGAGGACTCCGTCCATGCAAGTGCCCAGGAACCTTGCTGGCAAAGTGATTGGAAAGAACGGGAAAGTGATCCAGGAGTTGGTGGACAAATCTGGTGTGGTGAGGGTTCCCGTAGCGGGTGAGAATGACAAGAAGAACCCGGGGGAGGAGGGGATGGTTCCTTTCATCTTCATGGGCACCCTGGAGAGTATCAGCCACCCGCTTGGAGAGGCTGCAGATTGAGGACCAGCTTTGGCAGACTGGGCGGGGCTTTGGCCCTCCTGGGAGTGGGCGGGGCTTCTCCGCCTTCCTCCACACTACCCGAATCTATGGGGGCAGCTACCAACTTGGGGGGCTGCCTGTCCTGCCTATGGCCCCAGCTCAGACCCATCCACAGCTTCTGAGACCAAATCAGAGAAGAGGGAGGAGCCAGATCCCAACCTGGGGGGAAGAAAGCCGGAGGCAGCCGACTGGGGGCCGGGGTAGGGGACCCCCACCAGCCTTCCCGGCCCACCACAAGATACCACGCTTCACCTATCAGCTCAGTGCTGAAAGATCCAGACAGTAATCCCTACAGCTTACTGGACACATCTGAGCCAGAGCCCCCAGTTGATTCAGAGCCTGGGGAACGCCTCCCCCCGCAGCAAGTGCCAGGTGCCGCCGGGATGAGGACAGGACTGTCATGGATGGAGGCCTGGAATCTGATGGGGCCAGCATGACAGAGAATGGCCTGGAAGAGGAGTCGAGACCCAACGTCAGAAACCAGAGCCGCTGCAGCTGGAACTGTGGGAACTGGACGGATGGTTCCATCGGTGGAGACCGTCGGCCAGTGACTGTGGCTGACTGTGTCTCCCAAGCAGAGTCTCAGAGCTGCCAGAAGGCCCCCCTTCTTGGAACTCACCAAACCCTCAGAGGACTGTCTTTCAGGACAGAAGGGCGACTCTGTCAGCAAGCTTCCTAAGGGCCCCTCAGAGAATGGGGAGCTCTCCGCCTCCCTGGGGTTGTGTAGTTTGGTGAATGGGATTTCATAAAACCTCTAGCCCACATCCTTCCGTCTTCATCTTGCTTGCTGCCCAACACCATGGCCCTCACAGGCCAGACTGAGCTGCGCTGGAGCTGCTCTTATCTAGGGGGGAGGGGGGTGGCACAGCAGCCTGGGTCCCCCCTCAACCTGGGGAGGTAGTGGAGGGGTGTGTAACGGGGTCATACCCCCTCCCTCTTGTCCGCCCTACCCCCAGGGTGAGGGGAGCCTCTCTCCTTCCCATCAGACTGGATGCGCTTTTATCCTCTAATACCCCAATCTCTCTGAACAACCCCATCCTCCGCCTGCTGGTGTGGGGTGCTCCTTGACCCACCCAGGTTTGACAGTTCAGGGGCTCCCCTGCTATCCTTCATCCCATCCTGTACCCCCCATTTCTGGGGCCTCATCACTGTGGAAGACAGGGATAGTAAGGGTACAAGTGAGTAAGAGCACGGGGAAGGTTTTGGAGCAGAACCAGGGGGTGTATGGGGGGGACAAGGTCCCCCGGCGGGGTGCCAACCTTGTCTGGCAGATGAGAAGGTGTATTTACTTTTCACTGTACAATATTTTATTTTATTTTTTTTAAAGATTTTTATTTATTTATTTGAGAGAGAGAGAATGAGAGAGAGCACATGAGACGGGGGAGGGTCAGAGAGAGAAGCAGACTCCCTGCCAAGCAGGGAGCCTGATGCAGGACTCGATCCAGGGACTCCAGGATCATGACCTGAGCCGAAGGCAGTCGCTTAACCAACTGAGCCACCCAGGCGCCCTCACTGTACAATATTTTATTTTATTTTATTTATTATTATTTTATTTTATTTTTTATTTTTTTATTTTTTTATTTTTTTAAAGATTTTATTTATCCATTCGACAGAGAGAGACACAGCGAGAGAGGGAACACAAGCAGGGGGAGTGGGAGAGGGAGAGCAGGCTTCCCGCTGAGCAGGGAGCCCGATGCGGGACTTGATCCCAGGACCCTTGGATCATGACCTGAGCCGAAGGCAGACGCTTAACGACTGAGCCACCCAGGCGCCCCACTGTACAATATTTTAAAAGATAATAAAAAAATCCAAATGGCAACAAAACAGAACAAAACAAAACAAAAAAACCCAGAGACTGTCAACAGCAAAAAGACAACCTAATTCCAAAATGGGCAAAGAACCGAATTGATGTTTCTCCCAAGAGGAGCCAGCCAGAGACGGGGACTGGAGATCCTGAGACCCACCTCAACCCAGACTTGCCACCCTGGCCCGCACACCCAGCCTTCTGTGGGCCTTCCTTCCTGTGTCCAGCCTGGGCCTCGGGCCTCAGAAAGACCTTTCTGAGGACCACACCTACCCATCCCGGCTTCTATCCATACCACCTAATGTCAGGCCACACCCCTCCTGCCATGCTGAGCCCGGGCACTGCCCCCGGCCTTCCTCTTCTCCCCTGCTTGGCAAGAGCCCTTCCATGCCTCCTCCCTTGAGATTCATCTTGGCACCCCCAGTCTTGACTGGGAGCCCCTTCCGTGCTCCGTCCTGGCATCCCGGCACTCCCAGGAGTTGGCGCACAACAAATGCTCTCAGCGAGGTCTGAGTGGGGGAGTCAGGGGAAGGGGCGTTCACAGACAGAGAGCCCTAGGCTCCGGGCTTTGTCGGACACCAGGATGTGACAAGGGACCCTGTTTGGGGGATGGAAGCGGGCAGGGCCTCCTGGAACTCCAGAGAGGAGACAACTGTGACAAGGAGTGGGGGGACGCCAAAAATGGAGAGGGGCCAACAGTAGTGGTCTTGGTGCCAGAGTGGTGACAGATGGCATTCTAGGTTTTTCCATATACTGCCTATAGCTCAAGGTGATTCCAGAGGGGAGATGGGGGCAGAGAATGGGACAGTGGTGCCAGTTCATCTGCAGGACTATAGCTGCCTGGCTGCCTGGCCTCGTCCCTGGCACAGAGAACGTCCTTGATAGCTGACGCTTTTTGAGCCTCAGATGGAAGAGGCGCGCAGATGCTGCGGATGTGCGGTATGGGACAGACAAAGGCTGCCAGGATGTCAGGATGTCACAGCCCTGGGTGGTGAGGCCCCGCAGGGAGGGGCCCAAGGGCACACAGTGGGCCCAGGGAAGCCTCGGGCAGCACTGGCCATGTGTACTTCCTCACGGATTTGCTCTGCTCTCACCTGCCTCCCAGGACGGCCATATGAGCAAGCCAGTCACCAGAGTTTACATGTTGTTCTTGTTTTTTTAATTAAACTTGTTACTTTGAGATGGAGTTGGAAGAAATAATACCGCGAGATCTCATTCACCCAGTTTCCCCAATTGTAACATCTTGTAAAACAATATTCTATATCACAGTGCACCCCCTTTAATCCCTGGGAACCTCCATCTGTATAATGTTGTCATTTTATGAATGTCACATTAATGGGATCATGAAGTATATAGCATTTGGGCATTGGCTTTTTTCACTAGGCATAATTATCTGGAGATTCATCCAGGTTGCTGTGTGTGTAGGTAGCTCCTTCCTTTTGTCCCTGCTGAATAGTATTCCATGGTAGGGACATATCCAGGTTTGTTGAGCCATTCACCTGGCGAAAGATGTCTGAGTTGGTGTCAGTTTCTAGCTATTACAAATGTAGCTGCTATGAACGTTCTTGTATAGGTCTTTGTGTGAATATAGTTTTCATTTCTCTGGGAGAAATGCCCAGGGGTGCGGTCCTATGATAATTACATGTTTAGGTTTTTAAGAAACTGACAAACTCTTTTCTAGAGTTTCCATTTCCACCAGCCATGTATGAATGATTCAGTTTCTCTGCCTTCTCACCAGCAGTTGGTACTGTAACTTTTTCCTCCTATTCTTAGATGTGTAATGATATCTCACTGCGGTTTTAATTTGCATTTCCCTCATGGCTAATGCGTTTCATGGGCTTATTTGCCATTTGTATATCCTCCTTAGTGAAATGTCTATTCATGTCTTTTGCCCATGTTCTAATTAGATTGGTTATTTTTTGTTTGTTTTACTGTTGAGTTTTGAGAGTTCTTTATATATTCTAGATACTAGTCCTTCGTTGGGTATGTCATTTGTGAATATTTTCTCCTCATCTGTAGCTTGTCTTTTCATCCTTTAACAGGGGCCTTTTGCAGAACAAAAGTTTTTAATTTTGATGGAGTCCAGTTAATAATTTTTTCTTTTTATGGCTTGTGCTTTTGGGGTCAAGTCTAAGAATTTTTTGCCTAGTCATAGATCCCAAAGATTTTCCCCTGTTTTATTTTTTCTAGCAATTTTATAGTTTCAATTTTAAATTGAAGTCCACAACTTTATTTTGAAGTATTTTTTATATAAGTTGCAAGATTCAGGTTGAGTGTCTTATTTGCCTGTGGATGTCCAATTTCTCCAACAGTGTTTGCTTCATCCTTTCTTCACTGAATTGCTTTTGAACTTTTGTTCAAAATCAGTTTGGCATGTTTATGTGGATCTATTTCTGGGGGGTACTCTACCCTGTTTCACTGATCTGTGTGTTAAGACCATATAGTTTTAATAACTGTAGCCATAGAATACACACACACACACACACATTATATTTTATATATTAATAAGGTAGACTGTTTCTTCTCATTTCAGCAAGGTTGCAGAATACAAGATCAATATATAAAAGTCAATTGTATTTCTATATTCCAGCAATGAACACATGGAAACCAAAATTATAGATATAATACCATTTACAATCTTCCAAAAAATGAAATACTTAAGTATAAATCTAACAAAACACATGCAGGATTTACATGTGGAGACAACAAAATGTAGATGAAAGAAATTAAAGAAGATCTAAATAAAAGGAGTGGCATACCTTGTTCATGGATTGGAGGACTCAACATAGTAAAGATGTCAGTTCTCCTCATCTTGATATATGGTTGCTATTCCTATCAATATATATCAAAATATAAAAATATCAAAATTCCTGCAAAATATCAAAAAATTTTTGTAGATATGGACAAGGTTATTCTAAAATTTATGTGGAAAAGCAAAGGAACTAGAATAGCAAGCATTGTTATTTTAATCCACTTAACACAGACAAAACACATTTTTTTGTTTTGTTTTGTTCTAAATTATTTTATTGTGGTAACATTTATATGCAGTGAAATGCACAGATCTTAAACACTCAGTTAATAAATGTCAAATATATAGAACCATGTAACCAAAACCCCAATCAAGACCCCATTTTCATTATCCCATGAAGTTACCTGTGCCTTTTCCCAGTTAATTCCCACCACCATCACACATGGCCCACCCCCACGCAACCACTGATCTGCTTTCTATCACCGCAGAATAATTTTGCCTATTTTAGAACTTCATATAAAGGGAATTATACAATATGTACTTTCGAAAACTCTGACTTTTAACTCAGCATAATTATTTTGAGATTCATCCATGTTCCTAAGTGTATCAATATGTTATTGTTTTTTTTTTACTGCTGAGTAAAATTCCCACAACTTGTTTATCCATTCACTGTTGATGGACATTTGGGTTGTTTCCTGTTTTAGGTTATTACAAATACAGCTGCTGTGAACATATATGTTTGGACATATATTTCCCTTCCTCTTGGGTACATAATTAGGAATAGAATGGCTGAATCACATAGGTGTATGTTTAGTGTTATAAGAAACTGTCAACTGCTTCCCCAGGGTTGGTACCGTTTTACTCCCACCAGCAGTGTATGAGAGTTCCAGTTGTTCTGTATCCTAGTCAACACTTAGTAGGGTCAGTCTTTTATTTCAGCTGTTCTAATGGTTGTGTAGGGATATCTCATTGCAGTTTTGATTTGTATTTCCTTGATGGCTGATGATTCTGAGCGCTTCTTCAGTGCTTATTGGCCACTTATGTCTTCTTTTGTGAAGTGTCTATTCAAATCTTTTGCCTGTTTAAAATTGAATTATCTTTTTATTATTGATCTGCAGGTGTTTTTTAAATATATCTGGGTATAAGTTTAGTGTCAGATAGGTTCACTGCAAATATTTTTTCCCAGACAATGGCTTGATTTTCATCCTCTTAATGGTGTCTTTTGAGAAATAAATGTTTATAATTTTAATAAATTTTAATTTATCAATTTTTTAATATTTCATGCTTTTTTTGGTTCTCTCCAAGAAATCTTTGCCGACTTATTCCAAGGTCATGAATATATTCTCCTCCGTTTCTTCTAGAAACTTTATAGTTTCACTGTTACGTGTGAGACTATGATCCATCCTGAATTAATTTTTGTGTATAGTGTTAGGCAGAGGTCAAAGTTCATTCTGTACCCTCCCCCTCAGCTTATCCAATAGTCCTAGTGCCGTTTATCAAAAAACTTTGGCTTTCCCTATTGAATTGCCATGGCACCATTGATGAAAATCAAGATTTTAGACATACATGTTGGATCTTTTTCTGGATTCTTGATTCTGCTCTGAAACGATTATCTGTAACTGCATAACAATTCAAAACTTAGTGACTTAAAGCATCAGTTTAGACATTTTATTATCTATCACGGATTCTATGGGTCAGAAATTCAGGAGGGCTCAGCTGGGTAGTTCCTATGATTTCAGGCAGAGAAGGTCTGGAGTTAGAACTTCTCGCTGGACATCTCCCTTTCCAGGAAATCTCAGGGCTTCTTTATATCGTCTCTGCGGGTGGGATAGCCTGGCAATCAATCTCTGCAGGGGGGCTAGCCTGACAATTGGCTCTGCAGGTGGGCTAGCCTAGACCCTGAAGGCATGGTGGCCTCAAGGCTCTAAGCACAAGTACTCCGGCACCAGGGCAGATGCTGTCTCGTCTTTTATGAACCAGCCTCAGAAGCTGTGCAGCATCACTTCTGTTGTAATCTATTGTTTATAAGACAGTATAAGATCACTTACATTCAAGGGGGAGTCTCAAGGGTCTAGAAGCACATGTAGGATGGAAGACATTGTCGTGGCCAATCTTTGAAAAATACAATCAGTAAAAACTCATCCTGTTTTGGGATCAATCTTTTATCTCTCTCTTCTGCAGACTGGATAATCTATATTGATCTGTCTCTGGCCAGCAGTGTGGGGGTGGCCTGGAATGGGTGGTAAGGAGACACCTCCATGGAGGTGAGTTACAACAGAGGCCTGCAGGACAAGGGCAGGATGATGGAGAGGAGTGGCCCATCCCAGCCGTGCCGTCAGGGACGACTGCCGCAGACATGGTGGGAGAAAGGGTGTCCTGAGACAGCATGCTGAGTACAGGAGTCCGGACCCCACGAGGGATGTGTTCCGGGAGCCGAGGGCTGCAGGGTGGGTGGGACGTGGGGCTCAGGGACAGCAGGAGAGGTGGGGCGGCCTCGGGGCGGTGCTGAAAGCCCAGCCTGCGGCCACGCTGCCCTGACTCAGGCAGAAACCCCACACAGGCATGTTTGAGTTGGCCAGGGTTCACGTGGAGGACGGCAGAGCTGAATGCCGCTGGCTCAGGCTCCAGGGGAGGTGCTGAGTGAGAGGGCGCATTCCGTGCTGGCGGCCGCCTGCTCGATGACCACCGAGGACAGGCCTGGCGCTGTCCTGGCTGGCCAGGGGGAGGACACTGGGCTGTGTTCTGCGGGCTCTCCAGGCGTCGACACCCCCGGGGCCCACAGAGTCTCAGACCCTCTCAGTGTTTTTCCTGCATAGACAAGCCCCCTACCCAGCTCACAGATCCAAGGGGATCCCTAAGAAACCACAGTTGACAGAAGTTCAAGCAGCTGTAACCCTGCCCCAAAGTGGCCCTTTTGCCTTCTGCAAAAGCCCCGGCTTCTTGGGTCTAATCCAGGGGCAAGGGGGATGGTCCGGGGACCACCCCAGCCCATCCCCCTCAGGCTGTCTCTCCCCTGGCTCCACCATTTCCCCCTCTTTCCTCAGGCTGAATTCCATCCCACCTCAGGGCCTTTGCTCCTCCTTGTCTCCCGGAAGCGGGCTCCTGCTTGCTGCCAGCTCAGCCCACTGGCCCCGCTGGATGGACCGCTCTGCCTCGGCACACCACTGCATCTCCCCGGCACACGTGGTTTTTCATTTACGTGTCAGTGTCCCTCTCACCTGAATCAAACCCACGAGAGCAGGCCCCCGGCCCGTCTGGTTCACCGGCTTCCCTGTGACATGGAACAGGCACAGTGCACAGAACTGCATGGCTGGGGGAGGGATCCATCTCTCCGTCTCTCACAGACACCCGCCCAAGGGTGCCTCTTGGTTTTTGTTTTCGTCTGTCGCAGTGTAGGCAGGTGAGGGGACCTGGCTGAGTGCTACCTGCAGGAAAGCTGCCTATGCAAGAGGCTGCGGACCCCGAGTTCGGGTGAGGGCTGGTGCCCCTGGGCCCCGGGCCCAGAACTCCAGCCCCCCAGGCCGGCTGCGCCCCGCCCGGATGGCAGCATGTAAAGCCTTACGGCATGGCACACTCGACGGACCCACAGGGGCTGTACCTGCTCCCGGCCCGGGCTTTCCCGTCTGACCCCGCACACCACTCCCCACCAGGTGCTCAAAGAAGAATCTCAAAGTCGCATCACTTGTTCCTTTCTCTCATCCTCCCCATGGGTCAGCAAGTCCCAAACACACTCAGATTTGCTGTCTTCGCTCCATTGCCACCGGTACTGGCCTGCTCGGGCTGCTGGGACAAAGACCACGGAGCCGGCAGCGTAAACCACAGAATGGGTTTCCTCACCGTTCTGGGGGCTGGAAGTCTGAGCTCAAGTATTGGCAGGGTTGGGCTCTCCTGAGGCCTTTGTCCTTGGCCGGTGGACGGCTGTCATTTCCCTGTGTCCTTCCATGGTGGTACCTCTGTGAGGGTGTGTGTCTTAATCCCCTCTTCTTGTGAAGACACCAGTCATGTTGGATTAGGGCCCACGCATAGGACCTCATTGAACCTTGAAGACCCTATCTTTAAATACAGTCACATTGGGAGGCTCCGGGGCTAGGGATTCAGCATATGAACTTTGGGGGACACAGTTCAGTCCATCACACCACCCAGTTCCACCCTCATCTTCACTTCCTCGACTTGAGCCTTGGGCACTCCATTCTGCAGTGGGGACCCTCGAGAACTGCACTTTTAGGTCTCAGGTCCCCCCACCTCACCAAGCACAGAGACCCACGTGAGAAGCCCAGCCCACTCTCCAATGCCTGCCTCCCTTTCTCCATTTACCTTGGGGGCTCTGCCAACGGGCCTCATCACCTTCCTTCAAACACATCAAGCCATTGCAGTCCCTCAGGGCCTTCGCTCTACCTGGAGTCAAGGATGAGGGCCACCCAAGACTTCCCATACAGCTCTGGTCATGCATCTGTATTAATTAATTAATTTGTAAAAAGATTTTATTTATTTATTTGAGACACAGAGAGAGAGAGAGAGAGAGAGAGAGCATGAGCGGGGGGAGGGGGAGAGAGAGAAGCAGACTCCCCACTGAGCAGGGAGCCTGACTGGGGCCTTGATCCCAGGACCCTGAGATCATGACCTGAGTCGAAGACAGATGTTTAACCGACTAAGTCACCCAGGCACCCCTGTATTTATTTTGTAATAACAAATAAGCTTTATTGAGACAATTCACATACCATACAATTCACCCATTTAAAGTGTGCCATTCGAAAGTTTGTAGTATATTCAGAGTTGTGCAACCATCCCCCAAATTAAATTTAGAACTTTTTATTGAAATACAATTTGTATACCATAAAATCCACCCTCGTAAAATGTGTAATTCAGTGGATTTTAGTTCATTCACAAAGTTGTGCATCAGGTACCACTCTCTAATGCTAGAACATTTCCATCACCCAAAAAGAAAACCCCTAGCAGTCGCTCCTTGTGCTCCTCCCCCAGCCCCCGGTGGCCATAATCTACTTTCACTCTGCACGAACTTGCCTATTCTGGACATTTCATATAAATGGAATCGGACAAAGGTGGCCTTCTGTGTTTGGCTCACTTCGCTTAGCACCATGTTTCAAGATTCATCCATGTGGTAGTGTGGGTCAGAACTTCATTCTTATTTATGGCCAAATAATATTCTACTGTGTGGCTGGAACTCATCTGTTTACCCACTCATTCACGGATAGACACTCGAGTTGTTTGCACTTGTTGTCTGTCAGGAATATAAACATTTGCGTGCAAGTCTTCGTGTGGACGTGTTTTCGTCTCTGTTGGGCAGATCAAATGGAGTTACTGAATCCTAAGGTCATAAGGTCCCGTGTTTTCCTGATTGCCTGGATTTACTGTCCATTTCCTCCCCGTGGGATGAAGGAGGCACGAGGACAGGGCCTGTGTCCACTGTGTGTGGAATGCGCATTATGCCCCGAGCTGCCAGGGGCCGGCTAGAGCCTGAGAGAGGTTGGTTGAGGCCTAACCCTGTGCCACCAAGATCCTGTCCTTTAGTTCCTGCTGCCCTCAGGCTGCTCCCCTCCTGATTTCATAAGGCCACCTCTCCCTGCTCCCTCTTCCGTTACCCCCTGCATTCCTGCCAGGAAGAGTTCATCGAATCCAAGTGGGCACTAAACTGTCCTGGAGAACAGAGGGGCTGCCATGTGGGCTCTCCTGGGGTCTCCCCTGAGGCCCCAGTTCTGTTGTCACAGGTGTCCCAGGGACTACTGTGTTGGAAGGAGACAAGACAGAGAAGGTAGGGACAGACACAGCCCTTAGGGCCCAGCACACCCGAGCCTGCCATCAGGGGTCTTTGTGCTAAGTTGCCATGTATGTGCAGGACTTCAGCTTTTCTAGAAAGTCTGAATGAGCCACCACCTGGAAGATGAGTGCCACCCACACTTGCCTTGTTGGCGACAACTGTTGGATCTCACCTGGAGACTTTTCCCATCAGAGAGCCATAGGACTGAGATTCAGGGTCTGGGTCTGGAGTCCTGGGCTGGGATCTGGGGTCTGGGGCCAGAGACTGGAGGCTGGATTCTGGGCTGGGTCTGGGGTCTGGGTCTGGGGGCTAGAGTCTAGACCTGGGCTTGGGTTCTGGGCCAGGGGATTGGAATCTGGGGCTGGGTCTGAGGGCTGAGTTTGGGTCTGGGGTCTGGGTCTGGAGTCTGGGTCTGGAGTCAGTCTGGAGTCTGGGTCTAGGTCTGGGGTCTGGGGCTGGAGCTGGGTCTGGAGTCTGGGTCTGGAGTCAGTCTGGAATCTGGGTCTAGGTCTGGGGTCTGGGGCTGGAGCTGGGTCTGGAGTCAATCTGGAGTCTGGGTCTGAGGCTGGGATTGGGTCTAGGGTCTGGGTTTGGGGTCTGGGGTTGGGGCTGGAGTCTGGGATCTGAGGCTGAGGCTGGGGTCTGGCTCTGGCTCTGGGATCGGGGTCTGGGTCTAGGGGCTGGGTCTAGGTCTGGGGCATCTAGGCCAAGCCGAGGCCAGAGCTCCTTTCCTGATACCCAGCTAAGGACAGCCAGTTCTGTATGCCATCCATGAGCACTCACTTTGGTGCAGCCCCTGGCCATGCTACCCTGGGCTTCCGAGGCTGGGGTTGGAAGTGAGGGCTGCACAGTGGGCTGCAGCCCACAGGGGCAGGTTCAGTTCTAGAAAGGACACAGCCGTCACCACAGACATGCAAGGATCATCTTCATGCATGCTTGTTGGGAAAATCCTGAGATTCACTCCTTGAACGCATCTGTGTGGGTGGTAAAATATGCATAACAAAATTGGCCATTTTATATGTCCAACTCAGTAGCAATTAAGCACATCCACATTGTGTGCCACCTTCACCACCATCCATCTCCAGAAGTTCATCACCTTCCCAAACAGAAATTCCACCCCCCTTAAACACCTCCCCATTCCCCCTCCCCAGTGTCTGGCAACCTTTGTTCTACTTTCTGTCTCTAGGAATCTGACCACTCCAGGTACTTCATGTAAGGGGAATCCTACAGTATTTCTCCTTTTATGTCTGGCTTAGTTCACTTAGCATGATGTCCTCAAGGTTCATCGATGTTGTAGCCCGTGTCAGGATTTCCTGTCTTTCTTAAGGCTGAATGATGTTCCAGGGTGTGTACCTACCACATTTGTTCGTCCATTCATGCTTGAATGGTGCTGTTAGAATCCTGGCACTGAGTGAGTTTCTGTGGAACAAAAGTGAGCCCCCCCCAGACAGAAATTCTGCCTCTCATGGGACTTATTCTCTGAGTGGGGGAGAACGTAAATAATCAAAATAAAGTGAGTATGCACTACAGTGTGGAGTGGGGTAAGAAGAGCTTGGGACAGCACTGGGAGGAAGGCAGACGAGTGTGGCCTGGGCAGGTGGCCGAGGGGGGCGCTGTGGAGAGCACAGCCCTGGCAAGGGCCGGGCATGGGGCAGCTGGGTTGGAATGCGTCCCAGAAAGGGGATGGGTGTGGGGGGGGCAGTCTCAGGGCTGTGAAGGGGGTGAGAACTCCAGTTTTTGCTCTGGCTGAACCACTGGGGCATTCTGAGCAGAGAAGGGGATGTGTTCTTTATTCTTAGCAGGAATATTACTCAGGCGTAAAGAGGAAGGAAATCCTGACGAGTGCTACAACATGAATAAACCTTGAAGACAGTGGGTTAGCTGAAACACGTCAGACACGACAGGACACGTACTGTATGGTTCCAGGGACGTGAGTGAGGTCCCTAGAAGAGCCAAATCCATAGAGGCAGAAAGGACAATGGCAGTTCCCAGGGCTTGGGGAAGAAAATGGGCATTAGTGTTTACTGGGGACCAGAGTGTCCGTTGGGGATCATGGAAAGTTCTGGAGACAGATGGTGGGGATGGTTGCACAGCAATGTGAATGCGCTTAATGCCACTGAACTGCACACTTAAAAGTGGTTAAAATGGCAAACTTTGTCATGTATATTTTACTACAATTCAAAAAAATAAATAATAAAACCCAGTTCGATGGGTATAGAGTTTCAGCGATGCAAGATGATGATGCTCTAGGGGCGCCTGGGTGGCTCAGTCGTTAAGCATCTGCCTTCGGCTCAGGTCGTGATCCCGGGGCCCTGGGATCGAGCCCACATCGGGCTCCCAACTCTGCGGGAAGCCTGCTTCTCCCTCTCCCACCCCCCCTCCGCTTGTGTTCCCTCTCTTGCTGTCTCTCTGTGTCAAATAAATAAATAAAATCTAAAAGAAAAAAAAAAGATGATGATGCTCTAGAGGTCTGCTGCACAACACTGTGCCTATGGTTAATACCATAATCATGAGAAGGGTTCTTACCGCAATAAAAAAACAAACAAAAAGTTGCAGGCTGGTGGGCATAGCGTGCCGCCCTGTGTATGAGAAAGAGAGCGGGAGAGAAGATATCTGCTCGCACATGCATCAGCGCCCTGGAAGGATACCAAGAAGTGGCCCCAGCAGTGGGCGACAGGAAGGGAGTTGGTGGACAGGAGGGAGTGGCAGGCAGAATTCTCCATGTGTGCATCTTTTTATGGTTCTGGAATCTTGAATATTAAGACTCTGGTACCTACTGGAAAAAAGGTAAAAAATAGATTGCCGAAGGAGGCCAAGCAGAGAAAAACAGGCAGAGGCCCAGGACCAGGGCACCCCACCCCACCGCACTGTGGGGCGCTTGCCTGGCAAGGAGGAGCCAGCCAGCCCTGGAAGCAAACCGGCTGCTTCTGCAGACACAGCAACCCTGCCCTGCACACAGTTCTCCAGATGAAAACTTGAAGCTCCCGTTCCGTAAGGAGCTGAGTAATGGTGACGAGTGTCTGCATACCAAGCCGGGTCAGCGGGGAAGGAGGCGA
Organism: Halichoerus grypus; assembly: GCF_964656455.1. NCBI lineage: Eukaryota > Metazoa > Chordata > Mammalia > Carnivora > Phocidae > Halichoerus > Halichoerus grypus. The sequence goes on from NC_135724.1 coordinate 62,634,164, forward strand.
TCTTGTATATCATCCCCCACGGCTAACCTCGCACATCTTCCGCTCCGAGGTCCAGCCGTGTGGTCAGCCTGGCCCCAGTGGCTAGAGCGAAGAGACCAAACATATTTGCTTAGGCTGTGGAATTCTGAGTAGCAGGCTGGGCAGGAAGAACTCGGGCATTCCCCAAGGCGATGCTCAAACCCAGAGCACAAACTCCCAGCAGAAAGCGGCATCTGGACCTCCATTGGGTGAGAACCTTACACAGGCAAGGATTAACCACGGCGGAAAGAGTGAAATGGAAGAAACAGAAAAAGCCAAGGTTTGTGGAAAGGCAATTAAAATCTACTTAGTGTAAAGTTAGGGATGTTAGCACAGACACATGTCTTAAAAAACAAAAAAACAAAAAAACCCCCAGAAAACCAGAGTCCATTTTATTCAGAATTATATCCCAGCAGCCCAAGACGTCAGGCACTTACCTACTTAAGGAACAATAATAAGGTATATAATAAGGTTATTTTTATCTTCACATTTCAGAAAATTTCCAAATAAGTTATTACATAGCTGGTTTGAGGTTTGAGAATTGGAAGAAAATTCAGTGTTCAAATTAAGGAGTCATTTTTACAGTATCCAACAGATGAACAGCCCTCCATTAGCAAAATGAAGGAGAGACACATTTTCCTAGCCTGAGAGAAAGTTCTCGTGCTTTCTCACCAAAATGTCAGCTGCCCCTGATGCTTCGAGAAGACAAGTCCTCCTGGAGAATGAGAATATTCTCTGGGGGAGAGAGGCACCAGCATTGAGCAAAGTCAGCCTCCAGTGGAAAGAACAAGGGCCCTTGGGGACTTGCAAGCACCCTCTACCCCCTTCTAACTACCACAGTGCAGGGCTGTCCCCGAACAGACTGGCAGGCGGCACAGGCCGGTACAGCCCTGCTTGTCCACAAGTGGCCGCCGAGCCCTTGGGTTGTGGCTGGTCCTGATGGAGACAAGCTGCAAGAGCAACATAGACAAGCTTGTGAGCAAAAAACTTCAGACTACCTCATCAACCATTTGCTTGTATCGACTGCATGTTGAAATGACATTCTGGCTACATTAAGTGAGAAAATATTAAAATTCATCTCACCTGTTTCTTGTTATTTTTTTTTTTAATGTGGCTCCTAGACAATTTAAAATCATACATGTGTCTGGTATTCTATTTCTACTGGATGGCACTGGTATAGAAAATTCAGGAACATTTGGAGATTCGGTATATGACAAAGGAAGGGGAAAGATGGACATTAAAAGCAAATGACACTAGAGACATTTAGAAAAAGGCAAAATTGGGTGCATACCTCACACCTTCACAAAGTTAAATTGGGAACAGTCGAAAGTTCTAAATGTAACAATGAAACCATACAAGGACCGGGGAAAACATGGCCGAATTCCTTTGCACACAGACTCAAAATGCCACAGGATAGAAGAAAAGATTAAAGTTCAACAATGTGGAAAAAAATTGCTGTCCCATGGTGAAAGGTGGCATAAGTGGAGACGGATGAAACATGACAAATGGAGAGTCCCTGCAGATTAGGTGCCAATATCCCTCATAGATAAAGAACTCCTAACAATCAAGGATGGAGACAGAAAGGAAAATGGGCAAAAGATACACACAGCACAAAACACACCATATAAACATGGTCTTAAACACCCAACGAGATGCTCAAGTTCATTTATAAAGAGGAAAGTGCTCATTGACCCACCCTGAAACAGCTCCCCTGCAGACGGGCAGCTCACTGCAGGGTAGGTGCACCTCACAAGCCTAAGCTGCAAAATGTCTCAATGCCAAAGGGAATCCGGGGGTATCTAATGAGACTGCATATGCCTTTACCCTTGGATTTGTGACCCTACTTTACCCTTGGATTTGTGACCCTAATTCACCCTGAAGATACACCTCCAACAGTGTGAAGTGCTTGGGAACAAATGGACTCATTACTGGCCATTACAAGTATGGGAACAATCTAGAACCACAGAGTAGCAGCTATACAGGGGAATGCCTTGTGGAGTGACCTCCTGCACCATAAGGGGTAGTTCCAGGCTACATTTACAAGCACAACTAATAGGCTACCTTTTGTTGAGAAAGAAAAATAAGAACACATGTGAATGTACGTATCTCCTGATATGTGCAAAAGAAACCGTATCTATAGCTCCAGTTTTGGACCTTGCTAATGTTTGCTTACAATCATTGATAAAATTCAGTCCAGAACAATGGATAGGGAACCCTAAAATTGAATACAAACAGAAGAAAACAAAAGCAAACCCAATTAATTTCTGAACACAAAAACTCTTACTATAGACTCAGTCTAAAGACAAGAAGTGCAGACAAATCTTTGTAGGTTTGCCATTTGTGGTGGTGGGTACAGCAATTCTGGAATAGTCTTGTATGTTCAGAGGACAAACTAGACAAGAAATCCAGTGATACTGTCAACAGTTAGGGAGGGGGTGCAGATGCGGGCTGCTGGGCACAAGGAGCAACCTGCGGGGCTGGGGTGGGGCTGGAAGTAACAGCATGAACTCATGAGGTTATTTATTGTACTTTTTTCCAGCACCCAGATGACCCCTGGTGCAAATGAGCACCTAGCTCCTAGATCTTGGTGTTGAAAAAACATCCTGCTCTAAAGGAACCCAGGAGAAGTGGCAGAGTCCGGGGCCGGGGCAGTGAAAGCGTGAGCTGGGTTCGGAGCAAGTTGTAGTGGCAGAGAGCAAGGAAGTGCTCGAAGCGGATGGGGACATGTTGGAGGACGGGGGAGCCAGCCTGACAGCATCAGTGTGAGCAATGACAGTAACTGAGTATAACTTCCTGAATAAAGCAAAAACCTGCAAGCCCACACTCGCAATGGACAAACGAGACCAGAAACCGACAGTTCCTCCTTGCAGTAGAATGCCAACCAGTAAGTGGAGAGCAAGTGAAGGAGCTCGAGGATCATTATCTTGCAACCACCATAGTCATAACTGACTCAGGCAAGAATTGCCAACAGGTGCTAGAAAACGGTTGGGGGAAAGGTCCTGGGGAGCTGTTTACTCAGCCTCAGAGGCTCTCCTATGCGGCCCCTTATCGCTGGCACAGGTGAGAACACCTGGAAGGTGGTACCTTCGCCAGGGAGTGTTACGGGCCTTTGGAGAAGGACCCAGTGTCAACTCATAATGTGCGGCCATGAACATGTGATCGGGAAGAAATGGCCAGGCACGCCAAGCAAGGGACATGCTGCAGACAGGTGCCCTGTGCCAAGGTCAGGGACACAGGCAGGGCCAGGGAGCCACTCCAGATACCTGACAGCAAAATTCAGGGCATGGTTCTGGATGGGAGAACATAGGTAGAGAGAATATTATTGGTACAACTAGCAAGATTTGAGTATGGACTGTGTATTCGTAACAGTGTTGCATCAGCATTAAATTTCCTGAATCGAATACTTGACAAAACACAAAGAGATATCACCTCACACCTGTTAGAATGCTGTTATCAAAAAAAGACAAGAACTCACAGGTGTTGCTGAGGCTGTGGGGAGGAGGAAACCCTTCTGCACTGTTGGTGGGAGTGTAAATTGGTTCAGCTCTATGGAAAACAGCATGGAGATTTCTCAAAAAATTAAAATAACTACCATAGGTTCCAGCCAGCCCACTTTTGGGTATTTATCTGAAGAAAATGAAAACACTAACTCAAAAAGATATCTACACCCCCATGTTCATTGCAGCATTACTTGCAATATCCAAGATATGGAAGCAACCTAAGTGTCCACTGATGGATGAATGGATTAAAAAAATTGTGGTATATGTCACAATGGAGTATTATTCGCCACGAGAAAGAAGGAAATCCTGCTATTTGAGACAACACGGATGGAGCTTGAGAGCATTATGCGAAGTGAAATAAGTCAGACAGGGAAAGAAAAATACCATATGAGCTCTCTTATATGTGGAATGTAAAACAAAAAATAATGGACTCATCGATACAGAGAACAGAGGGGTGGTTACCCAGAGGCAGCGGGGAAGGGAGGGCAGTGGGTGAAATGGCGGGGGGAATATTTGAGCTGAGTGTTCTTGCTCTTAAGTGAAATATGCCATAGTTTTAGGGCTAAAAGGCCAGACCCCCCCAGTTGTCCAGGAATAATACTCAGCACAGCAGTGTGGCAGTGAGGGGGTCATGCATATTTATATAGAAAGTGAGAAAGAAAATGAGACAAAACAGAAACAGCTGGTAAATGAGGTGGAGGGTTAAGGAGCTCATCGTACTTTCCTTTTCTGCACATTCTGGAACACCCCAGAGAGAGACTATGGCCACCAGGGGTGTCTGGCCACTCAGAGGGGAGGCTGTGGCCCTGTGGATCTCTCACGCCATCTGAGGTCGTTCACAGGAGACAGTCAGCCCCTCCACACATAGGTACAGCTCAGGAAGAAGCTGACCTGACCCTACAGGACCCCAGGCTCAGGGAGGGATCAGGGATGAGACTCTCTGGCCAGAGCTCAGCTCCACGCTGCTTGGCAGAGGCCGCCCTGCCCCAGGCGCAGGTCCCCTGGTCCCTTGCGCGCAGCACAGCAGGATCAGTTTCCCACCCTGACCCGTGAAGACTCAGCGCCTCGGGCTGTAAAAACATTGCACTTGATTAAGGACCGGGCTGTGGTTTGGCGTCGCCGGACAGCACTGACTGGCAACAAGCTTCCAGGTGCACATGGTGGGCTGTGCTCAGTTGGAAACGTGTGATTAAGCAGGAACAGCCCCTGTGACAGGGCACGGGGGTCCCATCAGAATCTGAGCTGCATCTGCACCATCACCTCCTGCATCTGGAGAAGCTGGGGAGGGGAGGGGAGCACATGCAAGGCATGTGACAGTGGGATCTTCCCCTAACCCAGGGAAACAGGACCCCATCTGATGTCACATACTGCCACGGAGACCCGTGACACCCCCCCCCCCACCCCGCCTCCACAATGGAGTAACACTGACCACTTTCAGCACCTGGTGCTTCCTCTTTCTGCAAGCCGGTCCCTGACTCCCTGTGAGCAGAGGGTGGCCAGATGAAGACGAGCTGGCAAAGGAGGCCACAGAGAACCCAGAGGGCACAGAGACAAAATCGATGTGTGGGCCACTCCTGGGAGGCCTAGAGATAGGCAGTTCTGGGGAGCTGGGAAGGAGGAGAGCCTGTGGCCCAGGGGCTGAGGGCAGGGCTCCCAAACCCCAACCCAGCACATCCACCCTGCCTCTGACCTTAAAGGCTTCAGTTCTGGGGGTAAGATACACCATCGAGCACCCTACAACAACCACAAGTCCCAGAAGCCCAGCAAACCCTGTCTCAGAGATAGCAGAGCGCTCGAGGAAGGACTCTGGATTCAGCACTTGAGCCTGGAAGAGTGGAGGTTTGAGAAGCAGCTGCTGAGACCAGGGCCAGTGGGGCTGGAGGCGCCAGAGCGGTGTGTGGGGCCTGGGCCAAGGGGGTCAAGCGCCCAGGTCTGTAACATGGCGAGAGGGGGTGGCATGAGCAGACCAAGGTTTTAGGGGGAATAAGATGGTTGTGGCAACAGCTCCCCATATCCCTGGGAGGCAGGGTGATGTGTCGTGCTGGGAGGCTGCAGATGACTGAGGCTGAAGGGCACGTTAGAGAGAGCAGGGGTGGGAGGGGGAGCCACGAGCCTGGAAGAAGGGCAGGGCAGGGCAGGGATGGATAGTGAGACGCAGAGTGAGGACACAGCATGAAGCAACCCCAGCAGCTGGCTCCACAGAAGCCAGTCCTGCTGTGGTTTCCACACACGCTGGCTGTGACCACAAATTGACAAGCCAACTGCAGACTCAAGGGCTCTGTAGCCATGGCACTCCGTTCCTCCAGTCTCCTGCCAGACGCCGGTCTGCCCAGCCCACCCAGCTCCACGGGCAGGTGGCAGGCAGGGTCACTCTGCACAGGGTGTGGCTGTGATTCCAGCACAGCCATGGTGCGGGGGGAGCCCAGATAGGCAAGAAGCTGGCTGCAATGCGTGCAGGACTGGGATGCAAAGAGGTACCTTCCAGCCTCCTCAACAGGTTCCTGTGGCTGAAGGCCAGCCCCCTCCCCAGACGTGTGAAAACATGCAGGGCTATGCTGCAACCCATCTCTTTAGCAAGTATGACCCAAGAGGGAGCCTGGCCTGAATAGAGGGCAGAAGATAAACGGGTTCCTTGACTAGGATGTCCTTGTCACAGGGAGAGGGAGATTCACTGCCTACCCCCTGGTGCAAGATGAGGAGCCTCTGTGGGGAACCCATGTGCCATGCCATTGCTTAGGGTGCTGGGGGCCCCAAGGAGAAGCCAGGCCCGTTCTTGTTGAGGGGAACCTGAGGGAGGAGGAGATGCAAGATTTGCAGGGGCATGGAGGTCACAGCAAGGAGGAGGCAGAGAGCAGAGCCCTGAGGGCGCAACAGTGGGGTGGTGACAGGGAAAGAGGAACAAGGACTAAGCACAAAGGAATACAAACCTATGGCCCGTTCCCCAAAGTGAGGCTTAAAAGCTTTAAAAATACAACATCTGGGTTCTGTGCTAGAGCTCCTGATGGGGTCTCCGAAGGGAGCCCCCAGATTCTAATTTTCATACTAGTTTATTGCTGGGCATGCAGTTAAGCAAACCCCAGCCTTACAGTCTGCATGCTTGGGATTTGTTCTGCATGATCCAAATTACACATTATTACCTGTTCTGTACTTAAAAAAACATTTTAATTGAACATTTTATTTTTTTGACATAATCATAGATTCACATTGAGTTGTAAGAAATAATACAGAGAGATCCCTTGCCCTCTTCTCCCAGTTCCTCCCAATGGTAATATCTTGCAAAACTGTAGTACCTCATAGCCTGGATACATCATGGTCAGGTCACAGGACATCTCTGTCACCATAGGCTCCCTCCTGTGGCCCTTTTATACCCGCACCTACCCTCCTTCTGCCCCTAACTCCTGGCAACCACGAATCCATTCTCCATTCTTGTGATTTTGCCATTTCAACAATGTCATAGCAATGGAAATGAAATGATCTAGTATGTGACTTTTCAGGATTGGGTTTTTCACTAGGCATAATTCTCTGGAGATTGTCCAGGTTGTTGTGCATACCAACAGTTTGGTTCCTTTTTCTCTCAGTGTTGTGCACTCTTCTGTGTCCAAATTCTGTCTATGTTTTATTAGATTTACATCTAGTTTTCACTTTTTGAGCATTTGAAATGGTATAGTATTTTAATTTCAGCGTTTATGTATTTATTGCCAGCATATAGAAAATAATTAATTTTTTGGTTGTTTATGTTGGGTGACCTTGGTAAATTCACTTATTAGTTCTTGGAGGGGTTTTTGGTAGATTCCTTAGGAATTTCCCTATAGACAATTATGTCATTTGCAAATCGGGGCACTTTTATTTATTTCTTTCCTATATTAGTGACTTTTATTTTCTTTTCTTGCCTTATTGCACTGGCCAGAACTTCTGGCACTATGTTGAATAAGATTGGTGAGGGCAGACATCCTTGCTTTATTCCTGACCTTGGAGGAAGAACGTTTAGTCTTAATGTTAACTGTAGGTATTTCATAGATGCTCTTTATCAAGCTGAGGAAGTTCCCCGTTTTTTCCTATTTTTAGAATTTTTATCATTAATGAGAGTTAAATTTTTTCAAATACTTTTTCTGATCTGTTGATAGGATCATGTGAGTTTTTTTCTTCAGCACGTCAATATGGTAGGATACTTTGATTGCTTTTTGAATGCTGAACCAGCCTGGTACCCCAGGAATAGACCCCACTTGTGCCTTGGCCTACTCTGGCTGTCTCCCCATTAGCAGACACCTCAGAGGTCCCCAGTCGCTTAGACAACCGCTTCTAGATCTGAGCTAAAAGTGTCTGCCAGGGCCTTGGGGATGGTCTGCCCAACGGGGCTTGTCCTGGACTGGAACCAGCAGCTCTGGGGACAGTAGCTCCCTATAGGCTACATTGCCCCCTGGTGGCAGGGCCTGACCAGAAATGAGCTGGGGCCTGATTAGGGCTCTGGGTCCCCAGGGCCAACAGGTACTAGAGATGGGGATATGTATGGAGAAAGTGCATGTACTTTCTAGAAACCCTCTTCAAGGTTTTGTGATGCACAGGGGACCCACACCTGTCTTAGAAATTAGTTGTCCAGGTGGTAAGACTCCAGATGGCCCAGATCTCAGAACACAGGGAGTAAGACCCGAGAGCACCTTGCTGGGCATTCAGTCCAGCTGGGGCCCAGAGAGGGGCAGCTTGACCCTCAGAGGACAGACACCTGGGTCCTATGAACACCTTCTGGGGGCCAGGGCCCCTCTCAGAGAAGGGCTTCTCCTTCGCATCCTGCCTCCAGCCCACTGGATTGTGACACTGGGCCTGAGGAAGCCCGCTTCCTCCAGAGGGCTCCTCCCTCCCGACACTGCCTAGCAGCCCCTTCAATTCCTGCACAATCCTCCCCTTCACTCCTCCACTGACCTCCTGGGACCCCGCACAGGGACCTGAAGAAGGCCCGGTCAGGCCACTGCTCAGGATTGCTGAGATGACCCCTCCACTCATCCAGATAACTGGGAACTTAGGCATAAGTGAACATGAAGAGAAAACTCATAAAAAAGGAAATAGAGTTGGTTGATCGACATTGAAAGAAAGGTTCCTCTCACTGATTTTTTTTTTTTTACTGTGGTAAAATATACAGAAGATTTACAATCTTAGCCATTTTTTTAAATTTTTTTTTTAAAGATTTATTTATTTATTTGAGAGAGCGAGAATGAGAGAGAGAGAGAGAGAGAGTACATGAGTGGGGGAGGGTCAGAGGGAGAAGCAGGCTCCTCGCTGAGCAGGGAGCCCGATGCGGGACTCGATCCCGGGACTCCGGGATCATGACCTGAGCCGAAGGCAGTCGCTTAACCAACTGAGCCACCCAGGCGCCCGAGCCATTTTTTTTTTAAAGATTTTATTTATTTATTTGATAGAGAGAGACACAGTGAGAGAGGGAACACAAGCAGGGTGATTGGGAGAGGGAGAAGCAGGCTTCCCGCTGAGCAGGGAGCCCGATGCAGGGCTCGATCCCAGCACCCTGGGATCATGACCTAAGCTGAAGGCAGATGCTTAACGACTAAGCCACCCAGTCTTAGCCATTTTTAAGTATCTAGTTCAGTGGCATTAAATACACTCACATTGTTGTGCACCCATTCCCCCATCACCCATCTCCAGAACCCTTTCCATCTGGTAAAACCGAAACTCTGTCCCTGTTAAACAACATCCTCCCCCCCACCTTCCTCCCAGCTCCTGGCACCCACCATTCCACTTTCTGTCTCTATGAATTTGACCACTCCAGGGACCTCATGCAATTGGAATCATACAGTATTGGTCCTTTGGGACTGGCTTATTTCACTTAGCATAGTGTCCTCAAAGTTCATCCACCTGGTAGCATGTCAGGACTTCCTTTGTTCTAAGGCTAAATAACATTCCATTGTATGGATATATATTTGGCTTATCCATTCATCTGCTAGTGGACATTTGGGTTGTTTCTGCCTTTTGGCGATTGAGAATAATGTTGCTATGAACATGGGTGTACAAGTATCTGTCCCAGTCCTTCCTTTCAATTCCTTTGTGTGAATACTCAGAAGTAAGATTGCTTGATCAAATGGCAACTTTATGTTTAACTTTTTAAGGAACCGCCATGTTGTTCTCCACAGCGGCTACACCATTTTACATTCCCACCAGCAAAGTACAGGGTTCCAATTTCTCCATATTCTTATCAACACTTGTTATTATTGCCATCCTAATGGGTGTGAAGTGGCCTCTCACAGATTTTTACAGATATATAAATTTAAACATTAGAAACTTTTTAAAAAATTAGAATACCTAAGGATGGACCCTCTCCTCCCGCATGGGTATAGTCTTTTTGGAAGTAGTTGGCATGCCCAGGAACCTCCAAAGGCTCATGCCTTTGACCCTGTAATTCCAGTTCAGGAACTCTAAGCCCAGAAAATGTGCTCATGTGAACAAAGATAAACCCGTGCTTGAGATTCTCTGAAGTGTTATTCATATGAGCATAAAAATGGTCACACTAGTCAACAAAATTGGGACAACTAGCTAGCCATTTGGAAAAAATAAAGATTTGAGTCATATATCCTACAGAAAAATGAATTACAAACTGAAGCGCTCCAGAGACACAATAAAACTGTTCAACTAGTAGAAGAAACAACTGAAACTTCAGGTTTTAACATAGCCAGCTTTATCCTCCATCCTTAACCCTCACTAACATGATAGCAAGAGACTGAAGGAAGCAGATTTGGGCCACAGAGAGTTGGGGGGCGGGTGGGGATTGACGTGGCACCCAGAGCAAGTGGGGACCTTGGCCCTGGACACAGTGAGGGGCACCAGGATTCAAAGGGGAGGCTGGGGCAAGGTGGGGAGGCCGGGCACCTTTCTGGGATGGGTTCCTCTCAGAAGACCATGCCTTAAACAGTGTCAGCACTGGTGGAGGTGTGAGGAGGCCTTAGGAGAACAGGTGTGTGTGTGTGAGAAATATACCAAAATATTATGTTATCTCTCTGTGCCTTAACATCATATTAAATTTTTAAAGGCCTTTTTGTTTTTTTAAAAAGCTTAGGAGCGCCTGGGTGGCTCAGTCATTAAGTGTCTGCCTTTGGCTCAGGTCATGATCCCAGGGTCCTGGGATCGAGTTCCACATGGGCTCACCGCTAGGCGGGAAGCCTGCTTCTCCCTCTCCCACTTCCCCTGCTTGTGTTCACTCTCTCACTGTGTCTCTCTGTCAAATAAATAAATACAATCTTAAATAAATAAATAAATAAATAAAGCTTAAAGATCCCTGTAACATTATCATTTATTGCTGTGTTTTTAAAATATTATGTATTACAATTTCTTGCTTTAAGCGAATATGTATTCTCTGACAACACTTTTTTTTTTTTAAGATTTTATTTATTTATCTGACAGAGAGAGACACAGCGAGAGAGGGAACACAAGCAGGGGGAGTGGGAGAGGGAAAAGCAGGCTTCCCGCCGAGCAGCAAGCCCGATGAGGGGCTCGATCCCAGGACCCCGGGATCATGACCTGAGCTGAAGGCAGCCGCTTAATGACTGAGCCACCCAGGCGCCCCTCTGACAACTCTTTTTGACATTGTCATTCTCAAATCCAGAGCAAAAATATGAATGTCTTTTTTTTTTTTGCCTAAACTATAATTGTATTTCCTGGAAAGGCCACCGCCTAAAACAAAGACCCGTTCCTTCATTTCATTAAAACAAGGATACTAGGAACAATTTGATCTGTTTGTCACCCTCTAAATTTAAATTTATTCAAATCTATTGTCAGAGTTCTGTTGTTTACTAAGTTCAGGGTGAAAGAAGAAGGAAAAAATGTCCAATCAAAAGAGAATTTTGGCACGCCTAGGTGAAAAATGAGTACATCGTGTATATTTCAATCATTGTGTACCTTCCAGGTTAAAAAATATTCCTATTCATGCCCAAAGATTGACATAACAACTGTCTACAAAAATATTTTGCATCTGGGCTTAGGTATGCTTGTCAATTGCGGCTATTTCATTTAAGGGAATAAATCAAAGACCTAGAGATTTCCTTCTTTCTGGATAATGCCTAAATGACTCACTAGTTGTGCAATGCTTCACTTGGGGATTCTCTGTGCTGATAAAGTGAGGATTTATAATAAATGAATCCAGGCCACTTAGCCTCGCTGTTGACAGGGGTTTCTGCTTGTTACTTACATTCACTTTGAGGATCCCGTTGTACATTAAGGTCAGGAATTGACCCTATGGAAGAGATGTCATAAAAAACTGTCCATGGGGTCCATGAGCAGAGGATGACATGAAGAACGCTCCCACCCCCTGCCATGGGCTTCTCTGTGCGTTTCTGTTCTTTTTTTTTTAAAGATTTTATTTATTTGACAGAGAGAGACACAGCGAGAGAGGGAACACAAGCAGGGGGAGTGGGAGAGGGAGAAGCAGACTTCCTGCCGAGCAGGGAGCCTGATGCGGGGCTCGATCCCAGGACCCCGGGATCATGACCTGAGCTAAAGGCAGACGCTTAACAACTGAGCCACCCAGGCGCCTGCGTTTCTGTTCTTTTTCTTGGCCATTTCCCCTTCTCCCTCTCTGTTGATTCAGGTAGGACATTGCTAGCGGACACCCCTGTTCTTTAGTAATGGTGCTCCCAGGACCCTGATCCTTGACCGTCACCAGGGACAGAACGAATTCTTCGAACTCGAACAAAGCTGAACAAACTATATCCAGATCAAAGGGTCATCTTAAAAAGATCCAAATCCATCACGGAACACTGGAGACATGTTTCATGCATTAGTAAAAACCCCTGTCTTGGTGTTTATCCATGTAGCTGTTGCCAGGTGTCTGAGCCAGGTTCTGGAACGCTGCCGTGCGGCTGCCAGCCCCCCAAAACGATCCAACAAGAGAAACAAGGGGGCTGGATGTGGCAGGCATCAGAATGGCTCCCGTTGTTTTTTTGTTTTTTGTTTTTGTTTTTTTGAGAGAGAGAGAGAGCACGCGAGCACATAGGGAGAGGCAGATTCCCTGCTGAGCAGAGAGCAGGACGTGGGACTCGATCCCAGGACCCTGAGATCATGACCTGAGCCGAAGGCAGACGCTTAACCGACTGAGCCACCCAGGCGCCCACAATGGCTCCCGTTTTGACTCAACACGCAAATGAACAGTGGTGCAAGTCTGGACTGATGGCGTGCCCAGAAGAGAGCACCCTGCTCTTTGTCCCAGGATGACCAGGACGGTGACCAGGAGAGGGACCGCTCAATTCTTGCTGGCATCCAGGCTCTTGGGGGAACTGAGAATTGAAACAGAAGCCCCAGCTTGCAACATGCCGTGATTCACAAAACAGATAAACATGCCAGACCAGAGCCATGCCAGGCATCACCTTTCCATGCCAGTTCATTCTGAATCGTATGTTCTAAGATAAGCCTTTGCGGTGGCCTGAATGCTTGTGTCAACATTCATAAGTGGAAATCCCAATCCCCAGTGTGATGGAGCTAGGGGGTGGCGCCTTCGGAGGGTGATTAGGTCATGAGGGTGAAGCTCTCATGGTGGCGTTAGTGCCCTTATAAAGGAGACTCCAGAGAGCTCCCTCTCCCCTTCCACCATGTGAGAATAAAATGAGATGTCACCAGCTATGAACCAGAAAACAGGCCCTCGCCAGACACCAAACCTGTCAGGGCCTTGATCTTGGACTTCCAGCCTCCAGGACTGTAAGAAATAAATTACTGTTGTTTATAAGCTACCCAGTCTGTGGCATTCTGTTAGAGCAGGCCAAACAGACTGAGACAGCCCTGGACAAAATTGTCCAACAGTGACTCCACATGAACTCACACGTTCTAAAGACAGGACCACCCACGCGCTGTTCCAGCAACCCCTCAGCTGACAAACTGTCTAATCCCTGCCAAGGCATCCTAATGTCCCAACCCTGTAAGTGCTCTTCCATACCCCCGGCCCCCATCCTTGGAGACGCCCCTCCATCCCCATGGCCTGCAGGCTCTCTCACTGCCACAGAGCAACAAAACTGTGTTTGTTAAGTAGGGATGGTCCCTGGTGATCTTTGTCTGCAGGACTTCAATGCTGGTGAGACACAGAAGAAAAATAAGAAAACAGGAAAATCAGTTTATGAACATAGGATAGGATACACAAAGCATAGTTTTGAGAAGCCATAATGAAGATACTGATAAACAGGACCACGTAAGTACTTAGACTTCTCTATGACAAAAGACACCAAAACCAAAGTTACAAGAGAGTGAACAGATGGGCTCCAGGAGAAAAATGTTTGGAATATATATAATAGGCAAAGCGTTGGTAGCAGAATCCATAAAGAATCTTTCCTTGGCAACAAGAGGACCAAGTACCTAATAAAGACAGACAATTCACATACAACAAAGGAAGCACAAATGATCAATAAATGTATTGCAGCAGAGTCCAAACTCAGTGAAATGTAGATTCCAATGAGATACTCTGTCATCCCCCAGATTATGGGACATTAAAAAGTTTGAGGATATTGAGTAAGAGCAAGGATGGTGAGAAATGCTACTCAGATACACTGCTGGTAAGAGGGTGATTAATACAGACATGACACAGGGCAATATGGCATTATTAATATGACGGAAATTTTAAATATGCATCCCCTGGGTCCCAGCAGCTCTGCTTCTTGACTTCCCCTGCAAGAACACTCACGTGCGTGTGTGAAGATAAACACTGATCGCGGCAGTGTGGTTTATAAGAGCAAAATCTCTCTGGGTGTAATCTGAATGTTCATGCATAGAGGGAGGCAAATGAAACACAGTGTGTCCATAGCTTGGAACATCATAAAGCAACGAAAAGAATGTGCTTCAGCAACATGTCCAGTCACGGAAAGATACCAAGACATGTTATCAAGTAAAAAGCTGGTAAGCCACAGGATGCCCTGTGTGGCGGGATGCCATTTCTGTAAAAAAAAAAAACCAAAAACCAAAACTGTATTGTCATTAAATATGTAAGTACAGAAATGCGGAGAAAAAGGCGGAGAAAGCCACGCCCCAATCTGATGACAGCAGCTTTGCGTGGCAAGGGGCATGGGGTGGTCAGAGCACTCCAAGCAACTGGAAAATGGTGTTGACGTAACATTACCTGGAGGAGAGCAGACAGAAAACCACCCCCAGGTGACAGCCTCACCCGCAGCTGATGAGGCATTCGCAGTGCTTTGTGATCAGGGTGGAAGTCAGAATCATCCAGGAGCTGTCCCCGCCCCCTCCCATCCAGCTCCGCCCCCTGAGGCTCCAGCCGGGCAGGTCTGGGTGGGCCCCTATTGTGCCCCAGGAGAGCTCACCCCACCCTGCTGTTCTGACACACCTAGGCCAGCGCCCTGTCTAGCCCCTCCTCTAGAGTTCTGCCACCAAGGAACATCACTTTCAAAATCAGATAAGAATTTTTTTTTTTTTTTTAGCAAAGAGAAGCCAGAAAAACGTGTCTGTTCCTTTCTCATCTGGGCTATTCCTTCTGTGGGTAGTGAGAGCCAGCCGTCAGGTACCTTTATTCCCCACCATGAAAGGCCCAAGTCCAAGCTAGGGCCCCTGATCTGCCCCTACTCCCCAGGAGCTGGAGTGGGTTTCAGAATCCAAATATTCTGAAGGAATCCTCATGTATGTCTTGCCACCAAAGCCTCCAAACAGGGCTTTGCCCCCACTGGGTCAACAGGAAGCTCATTCATTCATTCATTCATTTAGCAAGAATTTCTGGGTGCCTGCTCTGAGTCAGCTGTCTTGACCAGCTCTTTAATGCTTAACACACTTAATCTAAAACTGTCACGAAATGGCACGGCAGTTGCCACGATCCCCATTGTAAAGAGGAAGAGACTGCAGGGTCAGAGCAGTAAAGTGGATTGCTAGAGAGTCCTGATTCAGGACTCCCTCCTTGGTGCTCCCCCTCTGGACCAGAAGCCAAAGCACTTTCTGAAAAGGTTACCACTTACCACATCCGTGAGATGAATACACACACCAGCAAAGGGCATGACCGTTTTTACAGTCTGTGGCCGCAGACAGCGTCTAAGATGATCCCCTGTTCCCCCCCTCCTGGAATGCATGGCCAGTGCGGCCCTTGATCTTTGAGTAACTCCCTTCTAATGACAGAATGCGGCAACGTTGAGGATGTCACTCTGGGCTTAGATTACAAACGACTCAGACTCTCCCTCTTGCTAGCTTTGGTGAAGCAAACAGATGTGTTGGGGAGGCCCCTGGGCCAAGGACCTGAGGGTGGCCTCAGTCCAACAGCTGACAGGAACTACTTCCTGCCATGTCCAACCACATGAGTGAACTTAGAAGGGGATCCCACCCAGTGGAGCTTTCAGATGAGACTACAGCCCCGGCCGGCACCTTGAGACCCCACACAGAGGACCTAGCTAATGCCCAAATTCCTGACCCACAGAAACTGTGAGATCACAAATCTGTGCTGTTTTCAGCTGCTAAATGTGTGCCAATTTGTTACACAGCAGTAGATAACTAACACACCTTCCTAACTTAGTGATTGCTGATGTATTTCACTTTGGTTTTGCTTGGTCCCAGCCAGAGCATGCAGTTAACTGATGAGTGGGAGCATCAGCATCTGGCTGGGAGGGGCAGGGCCACTGGCCCACCCACGTGCCCTGCCTGGAACATGCCATACAGTCAGGTCCTTTTTACCTTCTACTTTGCTTTCATAGATCAGGGGCAGGAGAAAGAAGAAGGAATAACAGGAGGGGAGTGCCAATTTCCTCAGTTCTATCCATGCTTCAGTCTGAAACCTAAATGAACAAAAATAGACATCCCATTGAGTGACTTAGACTCTTTAGGGAGGAAGGTTGGGGGTGGGACAGGGTTGATTTTAGACTGCAGACACGCCAGCAACTTCAGGATGTTCCCACGATTCTGGCTGCGTTTGTTAAAAATACCTTCAATTCCAAAAATTACAAAGAGTGTAACTAATCCTGTTCATTAAAGCCAAGAAAAACACACCGAGTCAAACACAATGTATGGCTGAAAGAGAGGGATTTCCACTGAGTAGGGGAACGTGCAGCCACCCTACAGGCCAGGCTGGCCCTATATGCCATGTGCTCTGCCCCTGGACCCAGACAGCGGAGCCCAGCTCCCCACCCTAGAAAGCAGGCTCAGCCCACCTCCTGGGCTCGGCCACCTCCAGGGGCTTCTCTGAGGCCCCATACCCTCCACCCCTCGAACTCCAACCCAAACAGGCTGTTTCTATGCCTAGCAGAGTCCTGTCTATGCCTAAAGGCACCAGGACTACCAGGCACAGGAATACTTGACCCAGAGAAGAAAGCAAATCACTGCTTTAGAGTGGTTGCTCCCCCACCCCCACTGTCCCCAGCAAACACTGGGGGAGGAGGCCAGGTGGCTGCAGAATCACAGGCAAAGAAAACAGAATGTTCCCCAGGTGACAAGAACAGCCTGTGGACTGGGCATGACCTCCCATGCAAGGTCGGCCATGCAGGCCATGCAGCCCCAGGGTGGTGGCCAGAACCTGAGTTAGGCCACCATCCTCTGAGCACTGCCCAGCCGTGCCCTCCCTTCCACTGCCCACAGCAGCCTCTCCTGACCCTAGTAGGGTTTGCATGCCCAGGGATCCTTCCCCCTATGCTCCCCGCCCAGCAAGCCCAGGGGGCACTGGCCAGCCACAGCTCCTGAAGGCTCATATCCTGCAGGAAAGGGGCAGGGCCTTTCAAAGGGAGAACTTCCGCCTGGACCTTCCTCATGCTGGCGACCCCCCACCTTCAGGTCAGATCTCCCGCTGATCTGCAGCAAAGGATGCGCCTGCTGGTGACTCGAAGTGACTGTGCCAGAGAGCCTGGGTGAGGCAGCAAAGAGCTGTTGGCACGCACAGGGACAAGCAGGGACAGCCTGGCCATCCCCATTCTTGGAGGCAGCTCTCTGCAGACTCTGATGGCCAGGCCCTCAGCTCAGCAAGCCTGCTTCTCCCTGAGGAGTGGGGACAGCATGCACGAGCTGGCTCTGTTCCCAGCACCCACCTCAGCCAACCCCAGGTTGTGACCCAGGCTCACTGAGCCTCGTATTTACTTAAAAAAAAGTTTTAATAGACTTAATTTTTTTAGAGCAGTTTTAGGGTCACAGCAAAATTAAGTAGAAAGCCCAGAGATTTCCCATATACCCCCAGTCCCCACACATGCACAGCCTCCTCCACTATCAACGTCCCCCACCAGAGTGGGACATTTGTCACAGGTGATGAATACACAACCTTCCGAACTTAGTGAGTGCTGATATATTTCCTTCTCGTCACCCAGAATCCACAGTTAATAGTAGGGCTCACTCTGGGTGTCGTGTATCCTATGGGTTTGCACAAATGTACAATGACAGGTGTGCCTCATTATCATATCATACAGAGTAGTTTCACTGTCCTAAAAGTCCTCCTGCTACCCCTGGCAACCACAGATCATTGTATTGTCTATGGCTTTGCCTTTTCCAGAATGTCCTATTGTTGGAATCATACAGTATGTAGCCTTTTCAGATTGGCTCCTTGCCCTTAGGAGTATGCATATAAGGTTCCTCCAGGTCTTTTCATGGCTTGGTAGATCATTCCTTTTTAGCACCGAGTAATATTCCATTGTCTAGATGCACCCCAGTTTATCTGCCCATTCATTTCCTAAAGGATGTCTTGGTTGCTTCCAAGTTCTGGCAATTATGAATAAAACTGCCTTACACATCCATGTGCTGGTTTTTGTGTGGACATACATTTTCAACTCCTTTGGGTAAATACCAAGGAGCCTGATCACTGGGTCATAGGGTAAGAGTATGTTTAGTTTTGTAAGACACCACCACGCTGTCTTCCAAGGTGGCTGAAGCATTTTGCATTCCCGCCAGCAATGAATGAGAGTTTCTGTTGCTCCGCACACATTTACTTTTTGAGGCGACATTTATTTTATTTTTTTTAGTGTAAAACGTCTTCTTTATAGAAACACAAAGAATAAAATGAAAGTCACTAGCGACTCCCTGACCCTTCACTTACTCAGCAAGTAAATGAGCATCTACTACAAGGGCCCTGTTCCAGGGCCAGGCTACTCCGTGACCTGCCAGATCTGTCTTCACATAGGGACGGCTGGCTGTCCAAATGCCAATAAGTCCTTACTACAGCATGCGGTGGAGGGAGCCTCAGACGGTGAGGAGGCCGGGAGGAAAGCAGGGAAGGGCCCAGCGGAAGACCTGCCAAATCCCAGCAGGAGCTGCTCTGCACAACACAAAATGCATCTTACCTAATTGCAAGTTAAGCAAATAGGCCTCCCTGCTCCAGGCTTGTGCTGATTGATCCCAGGCCCCCCCCAGCCACATGCTCCCCGCCGGGTGCATTGTGACTTTATACGGTGACACAGCAGTCCCCGGAATTCAGCCAGCCCCCTTCTGAGAAGGCTTGGCAGCCAGTTTCCAAGATTTGGCCATGGGTAGATAATCCAACAGTGAATCCCCTTGTTCCCAACTGGGTTATCAACTCAGGCGAGTGCCCTGGCTGCCTGACAAGCTGAGGCATCTGGGGGTATGATTTTATGTTTCTGTTCATCTTAATAATTTATAGGGTTTCTAAACTCATTATTCTGTTTCATTTCTGAAGTGACAGGACTGTAGCGTCCCGTATTTTTGTTCAAAGAGCCTGGCTGGCTCAGTTAGTAGAACATGTGACTCTTGTCTTGGGATTGTGAGTTTGAGCCCCATGTGGGGTGTAGAGATTCCTTAAAAATAAAATCTTAAAAAAAACCCCAACAACAACAAAAAGAGTGAAATCATTTAGAAGTAATGAGTTAAGTGGAAAAAATACCTTTCGTGGAGGGGGCACCCAGGTGGCTCAAGTGGTTAGGAGACTGACTCTTGATTTTGGCTCTAGTCATGAGATCGAGCCCCGCCTCGGGCTCCGGCTGGGCGTGGAGCCTGCTTAAGATTCTCTCTCTCCCTCCCCCTCTGCCCTTCCCCCTCTTGCTAAAAAAAAAGCAGAAAAAACACCTCTGAATGTGCACTTCCTTGTAGGTACTTTTTTAATGGAAAGTCTTCATATTTAGACAGAGATAGAGAGGTGTAGATATAGATATTTATTAATAAAATGTTAATACTTTTAAAATCTCACTGATGAGTAAGTGGGGGTTCCATTTACATATTTAGCATTTTCTTATATAGATAGATAGAGATATTAGATATAGACAGATACGGGTACATGAGAATTCCATTTAATATTTTCTCACATAGCTAGAGACGTTAGATAGATATCTGTACACCTATATGGATATAGATATTCGCCACACAGAGAAGAGATAGAGAGAGACATATGGATATATCTCTACATCTACAAGAAAACATTAAATGCAACCCCATATACTCATCAGCTACATTTAAAAATTACTAACGTTTTGTCGTATCTGTCTCACCTCTTTTTTCCCTTTGCTCAGGTGTTTTCCAGCATGGCCCAGACACATTTTATCCCTCAATACTCTGGGAGACATTGAACGATAAGAATTTTAAAACATTACCCCAATCCCATCATCACATCTGACAGCATAACAAGCAATAGAACACAATTCCTTTCAATCATCTAACACCAGCTGGCTCTGGCTGCCCCCCTGGGGGTTCCACAGACGCCCCTCTGCCATGGGGTGGGAACATTCTGGATCTCGCTCCGGGACCTGGTCGCACCTGCCAGCTCCTGAGCGGGGAATGGGGGCAACAGCGGCGAACACCGCCCCCGTGTGGCTCCTTCCGCCCGCGAGAGAAGGCGGGGGCGGGAGAAGCTTCGCCCCACCAGGCACAAATACACTCCAGCAAACCTCTTCATAACCAAAAAGACATTCATTTTACTTTGGAAGAGTTTAGAAAGAAATACAAAGCATTTCAACCAAACTGCTTTTTATGGTACTGATCTTTTATTTTTGAGGAAATTGGTCCATGTCTATTTATTAGGACCCTCACTCTGCAAGGCACACCTCCAAGAGGGGCTCCCTGATGAACAGACTTCCCTCACTTCTCCAGCTGCACCCCCACAACACACCTACGGTCCTTCTAGGTGGATCAAGTCTCTCTCTTTCTCTTTGATTTGGATTTCCATGCGTGTGGTTTAATGGCATGTAATTTGTCCGCCATGAGTCACAGTTTTTAAAGTGTATGATTCAGTGGTTGTTAGTATATTTAAAAAGTTGTGCAACATCATAAACTATCTGGTTCCAGCATCTTTTCATCACCTCCCCAAAAAGCCCCGTACCCATCAGCAGTCACTCCCCATTCTCCTCTCTCCCCTGCCGCTGGCAACCACTAATCTACTTTCTCTCTATAGCTTTGCTAATTCTGGACATTCAGTAAATGGAATCATACATATGTGGCTTTTCGTGTCTGACTTCTTCCACTTCGCATGTTTTCAAGGTTCATCCATGTTGTAGCATGAATCAGGACTTAATTCCTTTTCATAGCTGAAAAATATACCATTGCATGTATATACAACATTTTGTTTATCCATACTTCAGTGGATTGACATCTGGGTCATTTCCATCTTTTGGCTATTGTGAAAAATGTTGCTAGGAACAATTGTGTACAAGTTTTTGCATGGGCATATGCTTTCGTTCTCTTGGGTATATTCACATGTGTGGACTTGCTGAGTCTCATGGTTACCCTTATTTAACTTTTTGAGTAACTGCCAGACTGGTTTCCACAGCAGCTTACATTCTCCTTAGCAATGTATGAAGGTCCTCATTTCTCCGTGTCCTTGGAGTACTTGTTATGGTATATCTTTTTGCTTACAGCCATCCTAGTGGGTATGAAGTTATATCTATCTCATTGTGGCTTTGATTTACATTTCCTTGATAGTCAGTGATGTTGAGCATCTTTTTATGTGCTTATTGCCCATTTTTTTTTTTTTAAAGATTTTTTCTTTATTTATTCATGAGAGACAGAGAGAGAGAGGCAGAGGGAGAAGCAGGCTCCCAAGGAGCAGGGAGCCCGATGCGGGACTCGATCCCAGGACCCTGGGATCATGACCTGAGCCGAAGGCAGACGCTTAACCGTCTGAGCCACCCAGGCGCCCTGCTTATTGCCCATTTTTATATCTTCTTTGGAGAAATGTTTATTCAAGTCCTTTGCCTATTTTTAAAATGGGTTATTTGGCTTTGTATTGTTGGATTGTAAAAGCCCTTTACATATTCTGGATACCAGTCCCTCATCAGATATATAATTTTCAAGTATTTTCTCCCATCTTGTGGGAGATTGTCTTTTCACTTTCTTTCTTCCTTCCTTCCTTCCTTCTTTTCTTTCTTTCTTTCTTTCTTTCTTTCTTTCTTTTTTAGACAGGGGGAGGGGCAGAGGGAGAGGGAGAGAGAGAACCTCAAGCAGGCTCCACACCCAGCATTGAGCCCGATGCAGGGCTCGATCTCACAACCCTGAGATCATGACATGAGCTGAAATCAGGAGTCAGACACTTAGCCTACTGAACCACCCAGGTGCCCCTGTCTTTTCACTTTCTTGATGGTGTCCTTTGAAACACAAAATATTGAAATTCTGATGATATCCAATTTATCTATTTTCTTCTTTGGTTGCTTGTACTTTTGGTGTCAGTTATTCAGGAACCCATTGCCAAATTCAGGGTCATGGAGATTTATACTTATGTTTTCTTTGAACAGTTTTATAGTTTTAGTTCTTACCCTAGTTCTAAGTTCTTACTTTAGTTCTTATAGTTTATTTCTTACTAGTCTTGATCAGTTTTGAGTTAATTTTTGTATATGGTGTGAGATGGGGGGGTGTCCAACTTCATTCTTTTGCATGTGGATATATCCAGTTCATCCAGCATGATTTGTTGAAAAGAATCTTCTTTTCCCCCACTGAATTGTCTGGCACCCTTATCAAAAATTTGATTAACCATAAACGTGAGGGTTTGTTTGTGGACTCTATTCCATTGATCTATGTATCTATCTTTATGCCAGTAACACGGAGTCTTGATTATTGCAGCTCTGTAATAAGTTTTGACATCAGGGAGTATGAATCCTCCAACTTTGTTCTTCTATTTCAAGATTATTTTGGTTATTCAGTGTCCCTTTAATTTCCATATGAATTTTAGGTCAGCTTGTCAATTTCCTCAACAAAGTCAGATTGCACTGGATCTGTAAATCAGTTTGGGGAGTATTGCCATTGTTATAATAGCATGTCTTCTAATCCATGAATACAAGATGTCTGCCCATTTACTTATGTCTTCTTTAGTTTCTTCAACAATGTTTTGTGCAAGAGGAAGAGCACTTCTTTGGTTAAATGTATTCCAATTATTTTATTATTTTCATGCTATTGTACATGGAACTGTTTTCTTACTTTCATGTTCATATTGCTCAATGCTAGTGTGCAGACATAGAATTGATTTTTTGTATATTAATCTTGTATCCTGCAACCTTGCTGAAGTAGTTTATTAGCTCTAATTGTTTTTTAAATTCCTGAGGATTTTCTATATGTGAGATCCTGTTATTTGCAAATAGTTTCACTTTTCCTTTTCTAATCTGTCTTGTATTTCATTTTCTTTCTTTCTTTTTTAAGATTTTATTTTTTAAGTAATCTCTACACACAACGTGGGGCTCAAACTCACAACCCTGAGATCAAGAGTCACATGTTCTGCCGATTGAGCCAGCCAGGCGCCCCTCATTTTCTTTCTTAATTGTCCTGACTAAAACCTCCAGTACAATTTTGGATAGAGCAGCAAAAGGGAACAACCTTGTCTTGTTCCTGATCATCGGGGGTGGGGGGTGGGGGGTGGTTTCAGTCTTACGATGTAAGCTGTGAAGTTTTTTGTTAGATGCCCCTTATCAGGTTGAGGAAGTTCCCTTATAGTCCTAGTTCGTTTGTTTGTTTTTAATATAAAAGTTTGCTGGATTCTGTCAAATGCTTTTTTTCTGCATCTATTTAGATGGTCATGCATTATTTTCGGTCCTTTATTCCATTAATATGGTTACTGCATTGGCTGATTATTGAACCAACATTCCCGATAGAAATACTACTTGGTCATGGTATATAATCCTTTTTAGAGGTTGCTGGATTTGATTTACTAGTTTTTGTTGAAGATTTTGATATCTATATTCATAGGGGATATTGGCTTGTAGTTTTCTTGTGATGCTTTTGTCTAGTTTTGCAATCAGGGTAATTCTGACCTCTTAGAATAAGTTGGGAGGTGTCCCCTCCCTTCAATTTTTTGGGAGAGTTTGGGAAAGATTGGTGGTAAACTTTCTTTAAATATTTGGTAGTAGTCACCAGCTTTGCCATCTGGCCCTGGGCTTTTCTTATGGAAAGTTTCTGAATACCAGTTGAATTTCTCTATTTGTAAATGTACTCAGATTTTCTATTTTTTCTTGAATCAGTTTCAGTAGTTTCTATCTTTCTAGAAATGTGTCTATTTCATCTAAGTTATCTAATATGTTGGCATATACACTCATTTCTTATTGCATTGAAACAAATGATCACAAATTTACTGGCTTAAAATAACACGAATTTAATATCATAGAGCTCCTGAGGTTAGATATCTGAAATGAATTTCGTTGAGCTAAAATTAAGGTGTCAGCAAGGCTGTATACCTTCTGAAGGCTCCAGGGTACAATCTGTTTGTTCCCTTGCCTTTGCCAGCAGTGTAGTATCTGCAAATCCCTGACTCTAACCCTTCAACCTCTTTCTTTCTCTTATAAGGATCCATGAGATTGCATTGGCCCACCCAGATCACCAAATTCATATCTTCCATATCGAGAACCTTAACTTGGTCATATCTTCAAAATCTTATTTTCCATGTAAGGTAACAGATTCATGGGCCACAGAGGTTAAGGCATTGACATTTTAGGGGGACCATTATTCTGCCCACCATGGCATTCAAGTGTTCATAGTATTCCTTCCTGGTCTTTTTTATTTCGGTAACAATAGTGGTAATCGCCTCTCTTTCATTCTTGATTTTAGTAATTTGTGTCTTCCCTTTTTTCTTGGTCAGTCTAGCAAAAGATGATCAACTTTGTTGATCTCTTAAAAAAAACAACTTTTGGTTTTGTTGATTTCTTTATTGTTTTTCTATTCTTTTATATATATATATATTTTTTTATTATTATGTTATGTTAATCACCATACATTACATCATTAGTTTTTGATGTAGTGTTCCATGATTCATTGTTTGCATATAACACCCAGTGCTCCATGCAGAACATGCCCTCTTTAATACCCATCACCAGGCTAACCAATCCCCCCACCGCCCTCCCCTCTAGAACCCTCAGTTTGTTTCTCAGAGTCCATAGTCTCTCATGGTTCGTCTCCCCCTCCAATTTCCCCTCCCTTCATTCTTCCCCTCCTGTTATCTTCTTCTTCTTCTTCTTCTTTTTTTTTTAAACATATAATGTATTATTTGTTTCAGAGGTACAGGTCTGTGATTCAACAGTCTTACACAATTCACAGTGCTCACCATAGCACATACCCTCCCCAATGTCTATCACCCAGCCACCCCATCTCTCCCACCCCCCACCACTCCAGCAACCCTCAGTTTATTTCCTGAGATTAAGAATTCCTCATATCAGTGAGGTCATATGATACATGTCTTTCTCTGATTGACTTATTTCGCTCAGCGTAATACCCTCCAGTTCCATCCACGTCGTTGCAAATGACAAGATTTCATTCCTTTTGATGGCTGCATAATATTCCATTGTATATATATACCACTCTTCTTTATCCATTCATCTGTCGATGGACGTCTTGGCTCTTTCCATAGTTTAGCTATTGTGGACATTGCTGCTATAAACATCGGGGTGCACGTATCCCTTCGGATCCCTACATTTGTATCTTTGGGGTAAATACCCAGTGGTGCAATTGCTGGGTCATAGGGCAGCTCTATTTTCAACTTTTTGAGGAACCTCCATACGGTTTTCCAGAGTGGCTGCACCAGCTTGCATTCCCACCAACAGTGTAGGAGGGTTCCCCTTTCTCCGCATCCCCGCCAACATCTGTCGTTTCCTGACTTGTTAATTTTAGCCATTCTGACTGGTGTGAGGTGATATCTCATTGAGGTTTTGATTTGGATTTCCCTGATGCCGAGCGATGTTGAGCACTTTTTCATGTATCTGTTGGCCATTTGGGTGTCTTCTTTGGAAAAATGTCTGTTCGTGTCTTCTGCCCATTTCTTGATTGGATCATTTGTTCTTTGGGTGTTGAGTTTGATAAGTTCTTTATAGATTTTGGATACTAGCCCTTTATCTGATATGTCATTTGCAAATATCTTCTCCCATTCTGTCGGTTGTCTTTTGGTTTTGTTGAATGTTTCTTTTGCTGTGCAAAAGCTTTTTATCTTGATGAAGTCCCAATAGTTTATTTTTGCCCTTGCTTCCCTTGCCTTTGGCGATGTTTCTAGGAAGAAGTTGCTGCGGCTGAGGTCGAAGAGGTTGCTGCCTGTGTTCTCCTTTAGGATTTTGATGGACTCCTGTCTCACATTGAGGTCTTTCAACCATTTGGAGTCTATTTTTGTGTGTGGTGTAAGGAAATGGTCCAGTTTCATTCTTCTGCATGTGGCTGTCCAATTTTCCCAACACCATTTGTTGAAGAGACTGTCTTTTTTCCATTGGACATTCTGTCCTGCTTTGTCGAAGATGAGTTGACCATAGAGTTGAGGGTCCATTTCTGGGCTCTCTATTCTGTTGCATTGATCTATGTGTCTGTTTTTGTGCCAGTACCATACTGTCTTGATGATGACAGCTTTGTAATAGAGCTTGAAGTCTGGAATTGTGATGCCGCCAGCTTTGCTTTTCTTTTTCAACATTCCTCTGGCTATTCGGGGTCTTTTCTGGTTCCATACAAATTTTAGGATTATTTGTTCCATTTCTTTGAAAAAACTGGATGGTATTTTGATAGGGATTGCATTGAATGTGTAGATTGCTCTAGGTAGCATTGACATCTTCACAATATTTGTTCTTCCAATCCTTGAGCATGGAACATTTTTCCATTTCTTTGTGTCTTCCTCAGTTTCTTTCATGAGTATTTTATAGTTTTCTGAATACAGATTCTTTGCCTCTTTGGTTAGATTTATTCCTAGGTATCTTATGGTTTTGGGTGCAATTGTAAATGGGATCGACTCCTTAATTTCTCTTTCTTCTGTCTTGTTGGTGTATAGGAATGCCACTGACTTCTGTGCATTAATTTTATATCCTGCCACTTGACTGAATTCCTGTATGAGTTCTAGCAGTTTTGGGGTGGAGTCTTTTGGGTTTTCCACATAAAGTATCATATCATCTGCAAAGAGTGAGAATTTGACTTCTTCTTTGCTGATTCGGATGCCTTTTATTTCTTTTTGTTGTCTGATTGCTGTGGCTAGGACTTCTAATACTATGTTGAATAGCAGTGGTGATAGTGGACATCCCTGCCGCGTTCCTGACCTTAGGGGGGAAAGCTCTCAGTTTTTCCCCATTGAGAATGATATTAGCTGTGGGTTTTTCATAGATGGCTTTTATGATATTGAGGTATGTACCCTCTATCCCTATACTCTGAAGAGTTTTGATCAAGAAAGGATGCCATACTTTGTCAAATGATCCATCTATTGAGAGGATCATATGGTTCTTGTTCTTTCTTTTATTAATGTATTGTATCACATTGATTGATTTGCAGATGTTGAACCAACCTTGCAGCCCAGGGATAAATCCCACTTGGTTTTGGTGAATAATCCTTTTAATGTACTGTTGGATCCTATTGGATAGTATTTTGGTGACAATTTTTGCATCCATGTTCATCAAGGATATTGGTCTGTAATTCTCCTTTTTGATGGGGTCTTTGTCTGGTTTGGGGATCAAGGTGATGGCCTCATAAAACGAGTTTGGAAGTTTTCCTTCCATTTCTATTTTTTGGAATAGTTTTAGAAGAATAGGTATTAATTCTTCTTTAAATGTTTGGTAGAATTCCCCTGGGAAGCCATCTGGCCCTGGGCTTTGGTTTGTTGGGAGATTTTTTGATGACTGCTTCAATTTCCTTAGTGGTTACAGGTCTTTTCAGGTTTTCTATTTCTTCCTGGTTCAGTTTTGGTAGTTGATACATCTCTAGGAATGCATCCATTTCTTCCAGATTATCTAATTTGCTGGCATATAGTTGCTCATAATTTGTTCTTATAATTGTTTGTATTTCTTTGGTGTTGGTTGTGATCTCTCCTCTTTCATTCATGATTTTATTTATTTGGGTCCTTTCTGTTTTTCTATTCTTTTTAATGTATTTTTATTCTAATCTTTATTATTTTCTTCCTTTGGCTTGCATTAGGTTTAGTTTGCCCTTTCTTTCCCAGTTTCTTAAGGTGGAAATTTAGATTATTGATTTGAAAACTTTCTTCTTTCCTAATATAAGTGCTTAGAGCTTTACATTTCTCTCTGAGCACTATTTTACCTGCATCATGTAAGCGTTTGTATGTTGTATTTTTATTTTCATATATCTCAAAGTATTTTCTAATTTCTTTTTTTTTAAAGATTTTTTTTTTTTTTAAGATTTTATTTATTTGAGAGAGAGAGAATGAGTGAGAGAGAGCACGCACATGAGAGAGGGGAGGGTCAGAGGGAGAAGCAGACTCCCTGCTCAGCAGGGAGCCGGATGCGGGACTCGATCCCGGGACTCCAGGATCATGACCTGAGCCGAAGGCAGTCGCTTAACCAACGGAGCCACCCAGGCATCCCAGTATTTTCTAATTTCTTTTGTGATTTCTTCTTTGACCCAATGTTTATTTAGTTTGATGTTGTTTAATTTCCACATGCTTGTGAATTTCCCAAATTTCCTTCTGATTATTGACTTCTAAATTTTATCCCATTGTGGTTGGAGAAGATAATTTGTGTGATTTCTATCTTTTAAAATTTATTGAAGCCTGTCCTATGGACTTATAGAGGATCTATCCTGGAGAA
Source organism: Halichoerus grypus (assembly GCF_964656455.1). NCBI lineage: Eukaryota > Metazoa > Chordata > Mammalia > Carnivora > Phocidae > Halichoerus > Halichoerus grypus. The sequence goes on from NC_135724.1 coordinate 62,662,536, forward strand.
TGTTCTGTGTGAACTTGAGAAGAATGTAATCACCTCTTTAAAGGTTCCTTCTCCAGGGCCACCTGGCTGGCTCAGTTGGAAAAGCCTGCGACTCTTGATCTCAGGGTCGTGAGTTTGAGCCCCACGTTGGGTGTAGAGATGACTTAAGTAAATAAAACTTAAAAAAAAAAATAAAATAAACGTCCCATCTCCAAATAACGTCACATTCAGAGGTATTGGGGGTTAGGACATATGACTTTTCAGAGGACACAACTCAGCCTGTAACCACGCGTAATTTATCTCATATGCCCACAACACCTGGCACAACATGTGCAAACTCAGGCATATACTGAAAGCGTGTGGGAGGTAAGGATCACGACGTTCTGCATGGAATCTTTACTGGTGAACATGTTCTGAAACACAGCATGTCCTGCGTCTATCTCACCATTAGAGGGCAGTGAGTCCCCACGAACGCAGAGCCCAGGACCTTCCCGGTGGTGGTGGCATCCTGAACTGCGCCCTCATCAAGTGAAGGCCAGGATGTTCTGTGTTTTCCTCTCTCTTCACCGTGCCCTGTTAACCCAACATCACTAGGATGGGCCCGAGCTCCTCTCGTCCTCGGTGAGGGGAGAAAACCATTTGTCCCCAGGCCCCTTCTGTGTAAGATCGCCCTCTGCACACACATCCTACAGGACGGTCACCATGTCCTAGAGCTGGATTGCAGGGACCCGAGACTCAGGACGAATTCTAGAAGGATTCAGAGAAGTCAGTGAATTCAAGTGGTGGTATTACTGACTAGTAATCTCCAGCAGTAGGACAGGGAAAGGGGCCTCTCTCACTTTTCTTGAACCTCTTGTTCCAACTCTCTGGTGCCCCCAGGCAGCCTTCCTCTCTAATCAAGGCTCCTGGGTACCACCTCTCTCAATAACTACACTGTCCAAATCGTGGAGCCCTTAACTAGCTGTCTGCTGTGCAGTCAAGGGCCATGGCCCAGTGATGACTTGGGAGCTGGGTGAAGTTGCATCTAATCCCTGTTTCCACCCTGGGCTCTCAGGGGAGCACACATCTCTCATAAGATAAGAGAGTATCTGGCTGATTTTTACTTTCAGGGTCTGGGATTAAAGGCCTCCACAGCCCCTTGATCTGGCTGGCCTCTGCCTGGTGAGCTGGTGAACCACTGGCTGCTGATGGAGCCCTGGCCCAAGTGAGCCCACAGGTCACCTCGTCTGTCCCCCAGGCAACCAAGTGTGTTGGGAGCGTGAGGAAAATTAAATGGAACCATGGAGCTAAAAGGACCCAGGGTCACTGCCAAACCCCTTCCAAGTGTAAAAAAAAAAAAAAAATCTAAAATGTTCACATTCATAAAAACAGGAACTTTCCAAACTTCTGAAAGCATCCCCTCCTTGCACCCATGTTCACGGTAGCAATATTCACAACAGCCAAAAGGTAGAAGGGAAGCAAGCCAACTGTCCACCAGCAGAGGAATGGATAGACAAGTATGGTCTCTCCACACACTGGAACAGTATTCCGCCTTAAGAAGGAAGGAAATTCTGACATGGGCTACAACGAGGATGGACCTTGAGGACATTATGCTCAGTGAAGCGAGCCAGACAGAAAAGGACAAATACTGTAGGATTCCATCTTTATGAGGTGCCGTAGAGGAGTCAAATTCCTAGAGCCAGAAGGTAAGAGGGTGGCTGCCAGTGTCTCTCGGGCGGTGGGTGTGATGCTCCTCCAATGGGAGGATGGGGAGTGAGTACTTCATGGGACAGTTTCAGTTTTGCAAGATGAAAGAGCTCTGGAGATGGATGCTCAGTGTGAATGTACTTACCACCACTGAACTGTACACTTAAAAATGGTTAAAGTGGTAAGTTTTATGTTACGTATTGTTTTACCATAGTCAGAAGACAACCATACACAGAAAGTACCCCTCTTAAGACGGTGCTCCATCAGGAAGGGACCATGAGACCGAGGGGCTGACGTTGTCCCAGCTTGGAAAGATGCCCTACAGGCCTGGGGGAAGGCAGATGACCAGAAGAGGTCCCAAATTTATGCACACCATACCCACCGCACAAGAGTCTTCTCACCTCCAGTCCAGAACCTTCCACAGAGGAGGGGTGAAGATTGGTCTGGAGCCCATCTGGGGTGCCCTCCCTGCTTCCGCGGTGCGCACATGCCTTCCTTCTGCAGGTTAGGCTCGCCCGCCCCCCGCCCCTCTCAGCCTGGCACCAGCTCTGCCCGCTGCCCCACCAAAGGCTCTACAGCTGACATGGGCTCTCGCCCTGACCAAGCGTGAAGCCCCAGCCCAGAGCACATCCTGCCTGTCCTACCCTGAGTGGAGGCAAAGTCTGGAGCAAAATGGACCAGGAGGTGGGTTTGGGAGATAGAGGAGGTAGGCCCCTGTTTGCAGAGCCCACACTTTGCAAATGCCTCTCCCAGGTGACTGTGTACACTTCCTGACTAGCAATATGTTTGTACATCCCTGTCCCAGGGCTTCCTCGCTGGGCCCATGGTTTCCTAAGCGCCCCATGGAGAGCATTCACGGTATCCACAGATGTGTGTCTTTATTTTTACTAACCTCGAACTAAGACCTAGCAGTTCTTCCATCTATGAATGTAGGCAGCCGATGACCACTTTTAGGGGTTCTACAGGGCTCACCAAGCTACTTAAGGGGTTCACGCCCTGCCCCCTGCCCCCAGAGGTTAAGAACTGCTTTGTCCTATAGCATTTGCAGGGAACCAGGAGGCTGGAAAAGGAATGATCCTCCCAAGAGCCCGGGTTGGGAGGTCAGCTGTGTGCTCACCCTCGCAGTGACATTCAGTAGGATGGCAAACCCCAGGGAGGGGGGTCCTGCCTGCCAGGTGGGATGGTGTTCCCGGTTGGAGAGCTCCCTCCTCCTAGACTCCCCACTTAGACCACGGGGCCAGGGAGAGGTGGCAGGAACGGAAGCAGGTGTGATGACTCCTCTGTATGGAGTTTGTCTGCAAGGGCAATTTGCCAGGCACGGGAGCAGGTGGTGCCCCTCAGCCCAGGGAACCTCCGCTGGTTGCTCAGGACCCCCAGTGGCTGCACGGAGCTTCCCTCTGGGACTCTCAGCCCTGGCCCAGCTGCCAGGGGGAGAGTGGGGGTAAAGAAACAGGTGAGCAGGGAAGAGACATGGCCCCTTCTGTGGCCGGTTCTCCTAGACAGCCCCAGAGGGTCACGGCCAGATGCCAGGGTGCTCCCACCCCAGCAGGGGCTCCGAGGCCACAAGCCCCTACATGCACTGTATCTTTAGAAGCAAAACAGAAGTGGCTGCCAGACCAAAGCCATCCCTTCTGGACCCTGCTCTGCTGCGCCCCAGTGTCACCTGGCCTGGAGAAAACAGGAAAACAGCCACACCCTTGTTGGGAGGTGCTTCCGCCAAGCCCCGGCCAGTGGTGTGACATTCTGGCTCGCAGATGTTAGATCAGGAGGCTGTGTGCCCCAGGGGTGCGCCAGGGCCTCATGAACGCCTCCTGGGGGCCCCCTCACATACCTGGGAGTCCTTGCGTGCTGGGAGCCTGCTGGCACCCACCTGTGTGGCTCTGGGGGTCGGCCTAGGCAGCCCCGTGGGCACCTGCAGCTGCCTCTACACACTGCCGTCTTGTTTGGCCTCAGGCAGTCAACCTGCTGTCTCTACTTTACAGGTGAGGTGGTATCTGCTGTTCTAGGCACGAGAAGGCTGGGATGAGCCTTATGGAGAAAATACGTGTTAGATGAGCCTCATTCAAGCCTAAGTTAGCCCTGCTGGCTGTGAGTTTAATGTTAAAGAGTTAACAATATATATTCAATATAGTGTCTTTAACACAAATATGTGTATACGATACACTGATGGTCACGAAGTGTTGCGGCCGGTGGCTCACAGGAGGCCGGGCCTTCCCTTGGAGCAGCGGTTCGCGGTATTCGCAGGTTAAAGGTTTGGGTAAGTCAGTCCCAAACGAGGTTGCGTTCCTGGAGTGCCGTGGCCTCATTCCCCCCGAGCATGGCCCTCCCGGACCCCCGAACTCCCAGGAGTCCCAAGTGACAGAGTGGACGCTGCAGCGGGTCTGTGCCCCAGTTCACCAGCTAGCTGGGGAGGATGTGACATCTTTCTTCTCCCCAGATTAAAAGACAATCCCGGGGCGCCTGGGTGGCTCAGTTGGTTAGGCGACTGCCTTCGGCTCAGGTCATGATCCTGGAGTCCCTGGATCGAGTCCCGCATCGGGCTCCCTGCTCAGCAGGGAGCCTGCTTCTCCCTCTGACCCTCCCCCCCTCATGTGCTCTCTCTCTCTCATTCTCTCTGTCTCAAATAAATAAATAAAAATCTTAAAAAAAAAAAAAAAAAAAAAGACAATCCCATTTTAACAAAAACTGAGCATTGCTGACAACCATGACCACCACAAACATTTTCATGTGATAAACCCTCCTTCTAGATGAATTTAACTTTCCACACAGTTTGGAGAGCATGTGAGAGTTGACCGTGGGACAGGTGGTGGGTGAGGCTGCCAAGAGCTGTCTCAGGAGGTCTGGGGGGTCAGACGCACACACAAGGGTCAGACTGAGGGGGTCAGGCAGACGCAGGAGGGGGCGCTTTCTGGGCTCCTTGTCAGTGGAGGGCCTGGGCACTCCTGGGTGACCTATTTCTGGGCAGTTACAGAGGGATTGAAATGCTGAGAATCCCCCAAATTATTCATCTAGGCATCTGTTTCTGATGTCACTATCCTCCAATTCAGAATCAAATCTCCCGAGGCCTCCGTGAGCAGGACAGGAGGCCCCCTCCACTAGCCCTGCAAATAAACACCAGGGTGAAGGACTCGGGGATTGGTCCCTGCTCCCTTGAGTCAGCTGGACGGCTCCATCTGGGAGCTACCGTGGCAGAAAGGGGTTAGTGGTCCCCTTCCCTTGCCTAAACTTCCCCACTGTTGAACTTCACCCAATTCCCACACATTTAACTGCCCTCTTACACATGAAAGCATTTCAGCTCTATGGATGATATTCTTGGTCCCCTACCTCCATCCTGACATTCAAGGGCAGTGCCCCAAGCCCGCAATGCTATGTGATTTCTGCCTCTGGTTGCATGTTTCTGTACGATAAATGCCTTCTCATGACCAGACGCACGGGGCAGCCCAGGTGCTCACACACAGCAGGCCCGAACTTGCGGAACCCCACCACCGAGGCACCCACAAGTGCAAAGACAGGCTTTTGATCCATGGCGGGTGCCCGCCCACCTGCCTGCCTGCTGCTGGGCTGGGAAATGCTGAGTGGATATTCCCAGAGACGCTGCCGTCCTGCCGACCCCCCGAGCTGGTTCCAGGGCCACTGAAGGCCATTTGCAACATGAAAGGGTGGTGACGGAGCCACACACCATCACCCTCGGGGACCCTGGGCAGAGGCGGGCAGGCAGCCCAGCGGCGGGAACAAGTACATGAAACAAGAACGGCATTGAACTTGACACAGATCTCGGTGATAAAAAGGCAGCTGGAACAATGGGGGGAAAGCCAGAACCAGGGGGTGCAAGAAAAATCTATCAGGGCTCCTAACCCAGCGCTTTCCTGAAGGGAAAAAAGAAAAGCAATAAAAACAAACTCTAGTTCACGGCGGCAACAATGAAACAATCCCGCTTCTCTTAGAGGCTCCATTTTATTGGCCTCCAGAGGTTCTGTGTTTCTACAGATTAGCCTTCCCCTGGGAAATGGGGAAAACAAGAAGGAATCGCAAATATTAGTTCTCCTCGCATGAAGTCATTCTTTTGAGCAGGTTTCCTCAAGAGTTCTATGTGGCACAGCTTGTGAGACTGTGTCCCAGGCCCTCTCAACTCAAGTGGGGGGGGAAAGACTTAGAACATATCTTTGAATTCCAGCAAGACAAAACAGGAACGGCCCCAAGCCGCGCTTCCTTCTGAGGCATTGCACGAGTGAGCTCCTGGGGCCCAGCCTGCAAGAACGGGACCCGGAGCGCCCGGCCCGGCCCAGCAGCGGACGGACCAGCTGGGCCAGCAGGACGAATGCTGATTTTTACTCCTGATTAGTAATTGTGCGCGAGAGATGTTTTCAGCTGAAATAATATACAAGAGTTTCCCCAGAGAAAATATACACGCTCATTTTTTGGAACCACTTAACACAACCCAGTAGCAAGCGAACGTACATTTGGAACAACATAACACATTTCTTGACTTGGAAGAAACTGCCTGGTACAAATTGATGTCATCACAATAGAGATTAATGGGTCCGTTTTATTAGCCTCACAGGCCGCAGGTGAATGGTGAGCTATTGTTATTCAACTGGTTAATATTATTTTTACATAAATCAAGGTAACGCCTAACAACGTCTTAAGTCTTTAAATCAACCCGCCTTTTCCTATTTGGAACATGAAGTTGGGCCGTTGCCAAGAGCGCCGGGAAACGGAGGGCCGAAAGTGGCATTTCAATAAGGAACGTACCCATTCACGACAGGATGCTGGGCTCACGGCTCACAGCCACTTGCCAATATTACAAGCGAGTCTTGGGAGAATTTCACAGTCACGCTGACAGTGGCCTATGACTGTTGGAGGTCGTAAGTGACTCGTGTGATTATATTGGGAGAAAGCAGGGGTCATGGGTGGGTGTACCAGCTTGCGGGGGCTGCCGGGACCAAGTACCACAGGCTGCGGGGCTTGAACAACAGAAACGAAATCTGTCTCACGTCTGGGAGCTGGAAGCCCCAGATCAAGATGGCGGCAGGCTGGTTTCTCTGGAGGCCTCTCTCCCTGGCTTGTGATGGCCATCGCTCTCCTGTGTCCCCTCACAATGGTCTTTCCCCTGTGTGTCTGTGTCCTGATCTCTTCTTATGAGGACCCCAGTCAGATTGGATTAGGGCCCACCCATATGATCTCATTTTAACTTAACCACATCTTTGAAGACCCTGTGTCCAAATACAGTCACGTTATGAGGTACTGGGAGTTATGATGTCAACACATGGGTTTGGGGGAGGGGGGCACAATTCAACCCATAGCAAGGGGACACCGAAAGACTTGGCCATCTTTTGGCTGTCGTAGAAGGGAATGGAAAGGAAGAAAGGAATAGATAACACCCAGTTCCCTGCTGTTGTTTCCACTAAGGCTCATTTGGCGTGGCCAGGCTTGGATGGACAGATGAGAAGGAGCATGGGGGAGGGAGGTCTGCCTCCAAGCCCCCACAGAGGCCCTCTAACGCCAGCCAAATGAGCTGGACATGGGCTGTGTATGGTTTTATGCTTGTGGTATTTTTGAAGAGACAGAGGAGGTGGCCAGAAGGGTGAGGCCAGCTCCACGTGTGGCAGGGGAGGGGGGTGGCCTGCTGTAACACGCAAAGACAGCAACGTGCTCTCCCCGACCCCCGGCTGCTCAGAGCTCCCAGCCCAGGACCCAGAACAGAGCAGGAGCTCCAAGAGCCCTTTGAGAACTGAACAGAGATGGTCGACAACCTCTGGAGATGTTCTCTCATACCAGTCAAAACTTTTTGTCTTTACTTTTTATTTTCAGCAAACCAATAATGCTTCCTCATTCAAAGGGGCTTTGCTCTTTTTGGAAGTGACACTAAGATCTGACTCTCTCTGCACTGCCCACATGGATCCCAAAGAAAGACATGTAGGACTGGCTGCCAACCCCAACCTCCTTCGGGTGAGGCTATCTGCTTTGGCAAATCTCAGGAACAACACTGATTTTGCCATGAAGAACTTCCATGGATTCCAAGTCTAAGAGCTTCAGGCTGGAAGGAAATCAAGAAAAGTCGATCAAATGTGATCAGAGACTACCCCGGCTTAACAATGCATCACCAGAAATAAGAGAACCCCTAGAGTTTTGGGTCCACACAGGCATATAGTTAACAAAAACCAAGGCATGCAGGACCACATCAAACTTCAAAACTTTTGTTCATCAAAGGATACATTCAACACAGTGTAAAGGAGTAAGAGAAAATATTTACAAATATCTAATAAAGAGTTAATATCCAGACTATATTAAGAACTCCTACAACTCAACAACAAAAAAATCAAATAGCCCAGCAAAAAAATAGGTAAAGGACTTGAATAGACATTTCTCCAAAGATGATATGCAAATGGCCAACAAACATATGAAGAGATGCTCAACATCACTAACCATCAGAGAAATACAAATCAAAACCACAAGGAGACATTACAATACCCTTTAGGCTGGCTACTATGAAAAACCAGAAAATAACAAGGGTTGGCAAAAATACGGAGAAATTGGGACTTTTGTGCATTGTTGGTGGGAATGTATAGCAGTGTAGCTGCTATAGAAAACAGCATGAAGTTTCCTCAAAATACTAAAAATAGAACTATCATATGGTCCAGCAATCCTACTTCTGGTTATATCCCCAAAAGGATTGCTTTCAATTATCTATCTGTGGATGCTTGGACTGTTTCCATTTCTTGGCTATTGTGGAAAAATGCCGCTATGAATGTGAGTGTACAGATTTCTCTTCCCTTTTGCTCTTTTTGGAAGTGACACTAGGATCACTCCTTCCTACTTTCAGGTAAAATGACAATACCAACTTCTCCCAAATGATATCACATTCCTCCAGGAATGCAGGAAAAGTCAACAAAAGTTTTCATCCCAAAGACCGCTGTGAATGAGGTGGCCATCTGATGGTTTGGGAGAGACTCCCTTTCAATGGCAGCTCATGGTGTGACCAGGGATCGCTGCTAACTCAAACCCAAGAAGTGCCCCACCTCCAACACATTACCTCCTCCACCCATGTCCTCCCCAACCGCTGCGGGTCAGTCATCCAGGATGTGGCTCGGGCGAGCTCTCCATCAAGATACCGCTAACACTGCCTGTGACAAATGGAAGGATGGTCCTGGGGCAGGGGAGGGAGGAGACGTGTTGTTTGCACCCTCTGCCCGTCTCAGCACAGAGAGCAGGGAAGAGAAAAGAAGGCAACAGCAATAAGAAACTGCATTTCAAAAAAATAAGAAAAAGAAATTTTGCTTAAGCAAACACCTAGGTAAACTGCAAGCGCTAACTTTCTGGGCTGAACACACACCCCCTCCTTGTCTTGTTAAATGATGTCCAACTTAGACCAGAGTGCAAAGAGACAGAAAGAAGGACACAATTGTTTAGAATTTAGACCCTGGACGCCTTCCTGTTGTCCATTCTGTGGCCACGAGGCTGGCAACCTGGCTGTGGAGAAACTGGCTCAGGCTGTAACCAGAGATGTGTCTTTTTTTTTTTTTCCCCTGCTACCCTACATTATTTTCCCTTATAAAAGGGGAAAGGTATCATGAAAATAATTGTAAAAGATACAGCAAAGGAGCTCCTAGCTTGGCGCAGAGTCTGCTTGAGACTCTCTCCCTCTCCCTCTGCCCCTTCTCTCTAAAATAAATAAATAAGTCTTTTTAAAAATCTATTAGCATATAGTTGGGCGTCGCATCCTCTTATTACTTTAAAATTTCTGCTGTATCTTGCCTGCCATCACCCCCTACTTTTTAACATGGCGGTGAGGATCCTAGGTCATGTCAAATGTCAGCGAGAGGGTGTGAGTGTCAGAAAGGGACAAGCAGGTGGACTTGTGTGGGGGTCCTGGGATCGAGCCCCACGTCGGGCTCCATGCTCAGCCGGGAGGCTGCTTCTCTCTCTCCCTCTGCCTGCCGCTCTGCCTACTTGTGCTCTCTCTCTCTCTGTCAAAAATAAATAAATAAAATCTTTTAAAAAATAATGATAAAATTTTGGGGTGCCTGGGTGGCTCAGTTAGGTTAAGCATATGCCTTCGGCTCAGGTCATGATCCCAGGGTCCTGGGATCGAGGCTTGCCTCAGGTTCCCTACTCAGTGGGGAAACTGCATCTCCCTCTCCCTCTGCCCCTAACCCCACTTGTGCTCTTTCTCTCAAATAAATGAATAAAAGCGTTTAAAAAAATAAAATAAAAAAATTTTAAAATAATAAAACTTCACTGGAAACATAAAGACCCTAGTAATATTAAAAAATAGCAAGACTCAATATTATAATCATGTTTGTTCTGCACAAATTACTCCTAATTTCGAAGCAAATGCCATCAAAACCCTTGGGCGCCTGGGTGGCTCAGTCGGTTAAGCGTCTGCCTTCGGCTTGGGTCATGGTCCCAGGGTCCTAGGATCAAGTCCCATATCGGGCTCCCTGCTTAGTGGGGAGCCTGCTTCTCCCTCTCCCTCTGCCTGCTGCTTTCCCTGCTTGTGTGTGCTCTCTCTCTGTCAAATAAATAAAATCTTAAAAAAAAAAAAAAAAAAAAAAACCCTGATAAGATTTTCACTGGAACTTCACAGGCTGATTCCAAAATGTGTGGTAAGAGAGCAAATTGCCCAGAAGAACCTGGCCTATTCTGAAGAGCTGGGGGGGGAGGGGGGAGTGCGGTGGGGGTGTCCCCACCTCTGGATATAAAGATATGAATCAGAAAGCTGAACTAACTGAAGGCTTTCCTGGCTTAGGAAAGAAGAGCTGAGAAGAGTCTAAGACCAGACCTGGGGAAACGTGGAAATGTGATGGATGGCCATGAGGCATTGCCCTGTTCTGGGGCGGTGGGTTAACCACATGAAGAAAAAAATAGAACTGAATCTCCACCTCACATCTCACTCCAAACACCTAAAGATAAAACCTTATACCCCGCAGAATGAAATCCAGAAGGCAATCTTTATGATTTTGGGTATGGAGAACTTCTTTTTTTTTTTTAGATTTATTTATTTATTTATTTGAGAAAGAGAGAGAGAGGAGGAGGAGGAGCAGAGGGAGAGGGAGAGAGGAACTTTAGCAGACTCTGCAGGGCTCGATCTCAAGAGCCTGAGATCATGACCTGAGCCCAAATCAAGAGTCATTGGTCATTAACTGACTGTGCACCCAGGGGCCCCTGGAGTAGAACTTCTGAATTAAAGCACTAAAAGTACAAAGAAGGCTGATAAAGTGGTCTGTACTCAAATTCAAAGCTCCCCAAATTGAAAGACACTACAAAGTAATAAGACAAGCCATAGATGGGGAGAAAATATTTGTAGAGGGCAGAGCCGACAACGCATTAGGATCTGGCAGAGTCAAAGGATCCTTACAAATATGAGTCAGAAAAAGACCAATAACCCAACAGGAAAAGAAGGGAGTGTGAAGTAGCAATTCATCATCTGGAAACAGAATGGCCAATAAATACAGGGAAAAGGTACCTCTCACACCTGCCTGTGGGAGGTGACCTGGAACAGCTTCGGTGGCATCCGGCAGGATGGAGGACGTCCATGCTCTGCATCATGGCAAGTCTCTGTTTATTTTTATTTCATTTCTTATTTTTTTCTCCAAGTTTTTCTTTAAATTCCAGCTAGTTAATATACAGTGCAATATTCGTTTCAGGTGTAGAATTTAGTGATTCCTCACTTACATACAACGCTCGGTGCTCAACACAAGTGCCCTCCTTAATCCCCATCACCTGTTTAACCCATCCCCCACCTCCCCTCCAGCAACCCTCAGACCCTGAGGACCCGAGCTAGTCCAGCCAGCACCTGGCGCAGCACCTGGCACACAGGTGGAAGCCAGTCCTGCTGCATCTTCCGGGGTGGGGCCGGGGGGCTGGGAGCCTAGCCTCACACCCTTGTGTGTCAGCATCTTCCCTACATCTCTACCTGGCCACCGGTTTCTGAAATTTGAGACCTACGGTATGATTCTGTTTGTTGCTGCTGCTGAAGTTTTGGAAAGTTTATTTTACTAGTTTTTATTCATTTTATTAGATACTAGGAAAGAGATTCTATACAATTGACCCTTGAACGATAGGGGGGCTAGGGGCGCCACCCCCCCACAGTTGAAAATGCACATATATCTCTTGACTCCCCCAGAACTTAACTACTAATGGCTTATTGCTGACCGGAAACCGATAACATAAACAGTCAATTAGCACATATTTTGTGTTATATGTTATATACCTAACTTTTCTGAATTCTTTCAGTATTCCTAGGCTATGCGATTTGTCTGTAAGTTTTTTTCAAATTATCGAAAACCTCCAAAATTTTTTCCATCCTATTTACTGAAAAAATTAAGTGGACCCGTGCCATTCAAACCTGTGTTGTTCAAGGGTCAACTGTACTTTCCTCCACCATCTTTTTTTTTTTTTTAAAGATTTTATTTATTTATTCATGAGAGATAGAGAGAGAGAGAGGCAGAGGCAGAGGGAGAAGCAGGCTCCCCGCGGAGCAGGGAGCCCGATGCGGGACTCGATCCCAGGACCCTGGGATCATGACCTGAGCTGAAGGCAGACGCTTAAGCGACTGAGCCACCCAGGGGTCCCTTTCCTCCACCATCTTAACCTGAAAGTCTTTTTCCCCCTACATGTACTGCTAATGCCTAACCTTCTCCATCTGCCGGGCAAGCACATCCTACCTTCAAACGTTAAGCGGTGTCACCCCCAGCCTGTGTGGTTCCCATCTGGACTCACGTGTGTGAGCTCACCTCACAGGGCACTCGACATCAGCACGGTGGGGGCCACCAGCTGCCCCCCAACTCCGAGAAGGACCTGTGCAGTTCAGAAGGGGGTTGATGCTGAGCTGAGCGGATCAGAAGAGGGGCCTAAGGGGGCGGGGGCGCCCCAGCACGGGGAAGCACCCGGGTCCCATCAACCAGAGACCATTGGCTGGTTTCTCCTATGACACCATTGCCAAGAAAGATTTCACATAAAGAAAGGGTTTTACTATTAAATATCAAAACAAACTGAAGTCACTGGTTCACTGCCTTTTCCCCTCTTGTTTGACGATGAGTGAAAAAACCACAAAACGAAAGTGTCGAAATCACCCATAAACACAGGCTTCAAATCTTCCAGCTTACCAGCCTAAACTGACCATTTGGCCCCCTGGGACGCAGAGTGTGGAATTGAAGATGGGTTAAGGACCAGAAGTGGGGGGCTCTGCTAGCAGCACGGTGTGGAGGACCCCCCTGCTGTACCCTGAGCTTTGCCCAAGTGCTGGCACCCACTGGATCCGTGCAGGTCCATGTCCCTCCTGTGTCCCTCCCATGTCACCCCAGCTTTATAACAGTTCCGGGGCCGCCAGCGATGTACTCAGAAGCATGCAGGTAACGGGGAACAGCTCCTGAACACATCTACCTGGTCAGCAGTCGCTGGGCTGTGCCCCTGGCCCCACGGAAGCCCCAGAGCCATGGCAGGCCACCGTGGTGCACATGGGGAGGGGCGGGGAGGGGCTGGGGAGAGGCAACGAGAGAAGAGAGTAAACGCTGGCTTCTGGCAGCTGATTTTGGAAGAGAGCATTGTTCTGTTTATTTTATTCCATTCCATTTTATTTTTTTAAAAGGTGTCTAACATTCATGCAAGAAGAAAAGGGTTCCAGAGACTGGTTGCACAACAATGCAAATATACTTCGCACTACCGAATTTTACACTTCAAAATGGTTATGAGGATAGATTTCATGGTGTGTATATTTTACCACAATTAGACATTGGAAGGGGTGGGGAGATGCCCAAGATTTAAAGCAGAACTCTGAAAATCCATTGTTTTTTGCATCCCGCCCATTTTCATGTGCTTTAGCTCACTTCCATTTACTGACCCTCGCCTGTGGCTGGCACCCTCCCCTTGCTGTCCCAGTGCTGTCCCTGAGCTGTCCCTGAGCTGGCTGGTGGCTGTGTAGAGAGGCCTGCCTGCCCAGCCCTTCCTCACGCATCACCCTGGAGATGGCTGCATCCTGAGCCCCCGAGACTCCGACGCCTCCGTCCTTCAGGTGTGACTTCCTTCCAGGGACCTTCCCTGACTACCCCCGATCTGAATGCGGCCTCGTCACCACACTTATGCCTATATTTAGGTAATGCGCTACCATCTGCTCACACCCCTCACCCCCACTATCTGTCCATCTCAGTTCCGTGTCACAAGCGCCTGCCGGAAATAATCGTTTGCTGAAAAATCAATGAAAAAGCAAAGTTCCAAAAGAGCAAAAGACTTGTCCACTGTCACTCAGGAAATCCATGGTGAGGGCGAGACCCAGCTCACCCCCAGGCAGCGGCCTGGACTTGCGAGATGGCAGCTTTTCAGGAACCTACTGCTCATAAAAACTGCACTGTTTTCAAAGTTGAACATATTCAGAGAAAAGCTATTGTAAGCATCGCTGACATGCTGTGGGCTCAGTATCCCAGCCCTGTCTTTGGGAACCTTCCCCCCAGTCCTGCCGGGAAGCACCTGGGCTGACATCACTCTCCTGTCATCCAGCAGAGGACGGTGCATCCTGTGCTGAGTCCTCCGAAAGCAAACACAGCTCTGCTCCGGGAGAGGCCGGGAGCTGGGACACAGCCCTGCGCCGAAGGAAACTGCGTGCTGCAAACAAAGACCCTCTCCTGGCTCCTGATGGCACAATGGCATCTTCTTCCCCAGCGGGGAGAGCCTCCCTGACCCCACCAGGCACAGTGAGGCATGCTTGGGTTGCCAAAACCCGCCACAGTCCCCACTGTGTGAGTCCAGCTACATCAAGTGCAAGTTCGAGGAGGGGCACAACCCTTCCATGGCAACAGCTCTTGGTTGGCAGGGTGGGAGGGGCTGACAGGAAAGATGGAGAGGGAATTTTCCGGAGTGCTGGAAATGTTCTGTCTCTTGATGGGATGTGGATTTCACGAGGGTGTTCACCTGCTCAAGCTCCTCTAATGGGAAACAGATCTGTGCATTTCATTGGATGAAAATTATGCCTTATTTAAAAACAAAACAAAACAAATCCACCCCACACCCATTAGGATGGCTACCAAAAAAAATATTACAAAAACAGAAATAGCAAGTATTGGCGAGGGTTTGGAGAAACTGCAACCCTGGTGCATTGTTGGGGGGAATGTAAAACGGTGCAGCTGCTGTGGAAAACAGTATGCAGCTTCCTCAAAAATTAAAAATAGAGCTACCCTAGGAGCCAGCAATCATACTTCTTGGTATAAACCCCAAAGAATTGAAAGCAGGGTCTCAAAGAGATATTTGCACACCCATGTTCATAGCATCATTATTCACAATAGCCAAGAGACGGAAGCAACCCAAGTGTCCATCAATGGATGAATGAAGAAGCAACATGTGGCCATATAATAAGCAAAATGTACATACGATCAGCCTTAAAAGGGAAGGAGTTTCTGATACATGCTACAAAAGGAGATGAAATTGAGGACATTATACTAAGTGAAAGAAGCCAATCACAAAAGGGCAAATACTGTATGATTCTACTACTTATGAGATGTAACTGGAGCAGTGAAATTCATAGAATGGTGGTTGCCAGGGGCTGGAGAGGGGCATGGGGAGTTAGCGTTTAATGGGGACAGAGTCTCAGTTTGGGCAGATGACAAAGTTCTGGAGGCGGATGGTGGTGATGGTTGCACAACAATGTGAATGTGCCTAATGCCACTGACCTGGACACTCAAAAATGGGTAAAATGGTAAATTTCATGCTATGTCTATTTTACCATAATAAAAAAATGGAAAAAAATACAAACAAGAACCCAAAACCAAACAAAAGCACGGTGATGGCAAACATGTCTATGAACAGTATGGACAGCTAGCTCTGAGGACAACGAACGACCCCGATGAACTATGGTATTCAAGTGGGTGAAACATTTTTTTTTTCTCCCATGATGTTTTACTAGAAAAAACTCCTGTTCCATTCCTTGTCACTGTTCTTAGCACACTACAATTTACTTCTGAATGGTTTAATTGCCAAATAGTTTGAAAGGATTATTGGTTTAAGAAAAAGCCCCAAATCAGTACAGCTTTTATTGCATCTTTAGACTATCACAAGTAAGTCTGAAAAATCATCTGGCATCTTGCTGTATCTGTAGCTGGACAGCTTAGATCTTCTTCATCAGCTTGCTGAACTATTCCTTTTTCAGAAACAGATACCATCCCCAAATTTTCTGATGTCCTTGTTTTTAACGGTTGTGACTTGCTGAATCAAAGCAGCTGAGTTTGATACAAGTTCAATGTCATTTCCTTCAAGAATTAATTCACCTTTCTGGGCTTGAGATACAGAACAAGCAACACCTGGCCTCATCTGAACCCCTGCAGACATATTTTTCACCCAAGAAATTTCAGATTTCAACAAGAGAACCCCATTCTCCTGAATAACAACATTGATGGAGAACTGAGCATACGCAGACCGCGTCTTATAATAGAAGCCCAGTGTAATGCCCTTGATCGTGGTCTGTACGTGACCACAGATGGTGCGAACGGTAGCCAGTTCTGTTCTAGTTCCCCACCATTTGTCAACTTGGAGCCTCTCTCTTTCCCAGGAGACTGAGTTCTACATTTATGTAATTAAAGTTCCCCTGGGGGGGCGCCTGGGTGGCTCAGTCGGTTGGGCGTCTGCCTTCAGCTCAGGTCATGATCCCAGGGTCCTGGGATCGAGCCCCACATCGGGCTCCCTGCTTCTCCCTCTCCCACTCCCCCTGCTTGTGTTCCCTCTCTCGCTGTGTCTCTCTCTGTCAAATAAATAAATAAAATCTTAAAAAAAAAAAAAAGTTCCCCTGGGGCCCTCCACAATAACACTGTGTCCCTTCAGAGTGATGTCGACATTTTCTGGAATGTTGACAGTCTGATTGCTGAGAATGGTCTTCATTCCCACAGTAGGTGCGGCAAAGAGTGTATGAAACATTTTTGAAGAAAGAGTATTTTGACGGAAGAGTGTTCAGGCAGAGGGATGGCGAAGCTTGAGAGTTTGACTGCATTTATGGCTGGATCCTGTCCAAGTGGGCATTTTAATACATTAATTTTAATACATTAATAATACATTTTAATACATTACTAACTTGACTTCTAAGAAGACTCTTCTACTGAGGAGATAATTGTACAACCAGCCTGGGCTTCCTGTGAAGTAATAAGCTTGATTCATGATTTTTTTCTTACATTAAAGATGTCAGACATTCTGAGCTTGAGCAATTACATTTCTAGGTCTTAGGAGCTGTAGGCTAGCAGACCCTGGACTTTCCTCACCAACTTTAAGGGTAAGCGTTCGATAGTTAATTTATGGTCGCCTGGGAAATCTGTCACGTGGCTGTTGTTGTCATGTCTCTGACACCTGGCATGCCTGCTCGGTATATAGTGGGCACTCAATAAACATTTATCAAAGGGGAAAATGGTTAAGATGGGAAAGTTCATGTTATGTGTATTTTATCACAGTTTTTTAAAAAGCTGCACAGTGAGAGGGGGCAAGGAGTCTTTGTAAAGCTCACCTTGTCCTCATCCTCAATTTTTATGTGAACGCTGAGGGTGCTGGAATGCCATGTGGCCCAGGCCCTTCTGCGGGAGTCCGGCTTTCAGAGGAGCTGCAAGTCACCAGCGGCTGACTAGCTCAGTGCCCGGTCAGTCCCTCAGTGGTTTCTCAGCTCTTCCTGCCATCTCAGGAAGTGGCTTCCCAGGGCAAATCTAGAACTGCTACCGTCACATGGATGGACTGCCGTCACGCGTGTGCACACACAGATAAGTCAGGGCGGGCGGTTCTACTGGAGTTGCTTTGGCAACATGGGGAAGTCTCCCCAGTCAGTGTCCCTTTGAAGAGCATCCCATGAGCTCTGGGGCCTGCAGCAGAGCCCGGTCCTCTCGGTGAAGTACAGTCGACCCCTGATTGGTTTCAGGCCCCAAGCAGTCAGAGGTAGGGACCATCAGAGCACCCATGACCGCTGCTCTGTCTCTGGGAATCATGCGGGTTGACCCTCCGCACACATTCCACTTTTTCCACTCTGATTAAGAGCCAGAGGTTTGAGCTGACCCTGTGAAATGCTACTACCAACCTGAATTTCTGTCATCACAGGAAGGAGGACTCCGTGCCTGGGCTTGGCAAACTTTGGAAAAGGCCAGAGAGGAAATATTTTTGGCTCTTCAGGCCACACAGTCCCTAATCATACTGAGAAAGCAGTCACAGACAATTCCTAAACGAATGTGTGACTGTGTTTATTACGCTTTATCGTGGACATGGACATTTCAATTTCATATAATTTGCAGGGGTCATGAGATCTTCTTTTAATTTTTTCCAACCATTTAACAATGTGGTGACCATTTTGAGCTGCTGAGCCGCTGCAGAGGGGGAGAATGGAGGGGCCGGGGGTGGGGGTGGGCTTCAGCCGGCAGGTGTCCTGCATGTGGCCCTCATCACTCCTCTCCCCAGGGATCAGCCGAGGGCAAAATATGAAGTCACAATGACATCAGCTGCAGAGGAAGCAGAGTGGATAAACACAGAGACAGCAGGGCCAGAGGGTCAAAGCCCACGCACGCCGCGGCCTGGACCTGCGCCCAGAGCTGACGTTGTCACTCAGTCACTCAGAGTCAGCTGCTCCAACCCCGCCCAAGATCTTCGGCATCACTCTTTCCCTTTCCCGAAGCCGGTCGCAAAACACACATACTGATTCATGTCCCTGAAGGCCTGTAGTGGACCTTTGCACTAGAAAGTTAACCCAGAAATGACACAGGCTAGTCACTCTCCCCCAGGAGGGGAAGCTGCTCTGAGCACTCACTCTGGGCCTTGATGCAAGTGGCATCCCAGCCCCGATGACATAGCGGGGGGACAAAGGCCCAGAGAGACTCTGGCGCCGTCCATGGCACCAGGCTCGCTGGCCTATGCGCAGCCAGCCCACAGCCCCGGCCTTGCCCTCCCCTCCTGCCATCCAACCACACACACCTGCAGCAAGGGCAGCAGGACCTGGGACCATGTGGCAGCCGCCGGCCCCCAGCTCATGCAGGAATTGCCAAGCATGGACCCTTCTCCTGGTCTGGAAGAAACATACCCTTAGATCTGATTTCTCGGATGCAAAATGGCAATGAAATCTCTACGGTCCTCGTGGGTTGTTGTGGGGGTTGGGACGAACACAGAATAAAATAAAACCCCAGCCCAGCCTCAGAGAGCCTCTCCCTCTCCTTCACCCCACAGTCAAGGATGTGGGTTAATGAAACTGGCTTCCTGCTGCATCTGTTCGGTAAGGACGAGACCAAAGGTGAAGGACAAGAACTGCATGCAGAGGGCTTTAGGACAGTGCCTGGGGACACAGGCGCCTGGTGGCTCAGTCAATTAAGGGTCTGACTTCAGCTCAGGTCATGATCTCGGGGTCCTAGGATCGAGCCCCGTGTTGGGCTCCCTGCTCAGCGGAGAGTCTGCTTGTCCCTCTCCCTCTGCTGCTCCCCCTGCTTGTGCTCTGTCTCGCTCTCAAATAAATAAATAAAATCTGAAAAAAGGAAAAGATGACTGACATCTGACAGATTCCCTTCCTTAAGACGGGAACAGATGTTCTCAGCTCCACCCAGGGCCAGCCCACACCAGGAGGAGTTTGGGGCCAGGACACGGGGCCACCCCGTACCCCATGCATGCCTGCAGAGATGGCACCTCGGCCGTAGCTCCTGGGCACCTGGGCACCTGGGCACCTGGGCACCTGGGTGGGAGAGAAGCATGGGATCAGGGAGTTTGTGTGTAAGGGGGCAGCGATTCTGCTGGGGAGGGTGCAAAACTAGAGATGGCTTGTGGGGATGGCTGCACAGCAATGCGAAGGTGTTAATGCCACTGAACTGTGCCCTTAGGAATGGTGAAAATGGTCAATTTTATGTTATGTATATTTTACCACAATAAAAAACAAGAAGGAAAAATCAACTTGGGGGGGGAAATTAAAAAAAAAAAAAGACTGTCTGGGAGCATTTCCAAGGTTATGCTTAGTTTTTTGCTTCCTAAGCCAGGAAACATGTAACTTGGCGTTTGATTTATTCTGTTCCCATCTTATCAGCACTTCCAAAGAAGTGAAAACGGAATTGGAGCGCTCACAGCCTCTGAATGAAGACAGGCAAAAGATTAAAGTGCCCAGCACCCGTCGCAGCCTGCCAAGCCGCTTCCTGTCAGGCCTGCCCCTGCCCAGTCCTGGGACCAGGACATGGCCAGCCCCTCCGGTCCCCTGATCAGAGCACAGCGCTTGCAACTTTCACCCAGGGTCCTCATGGCCTCCCTCCCTCCTAAGCTCACGTTAGTTCCGACGGCAACACCCTCCCCCTTCCCCGGAAAGGTGCCGTCCAAGCCATGCTCCTGAGTGGTGGGTGACACGCATACTTTGCTGAGCCTGCACATCCAGGGGCTCTTGGTGGGAGGCCCCTTTAGGGCTCCCCCAGACCGTGATGCTGGGCTCCTCCTCTGGGCCACGGCCAGCCCAGGGGCACAACCTGTGCGTGCCCTGCACCTCTGGCTGGCCCTGAGCGACCCCACCCCCAGGCTCTCACCCATGCTCCTCCCCGCAGGAGAGAAGGACTTCTCTCCCGAGGCCACACAGCACTGTGGTGGCCATGTGCGCACAGATCTTCCCCTGTACCTGGCCCATCACGCCAACCAGCAGCAAAATGCACGAATGGCCCTCATGGTCCAGGGCGGAGGGGAGAGCAATACAGGCTGGACAGCGAGGCTGAGCGGCGCCCGCAGAGCCTTGGGGAACTGTGGTTTTGTTTTTGTTTTTTTAAATAAGTGAACTTGCTTTGGAATCCAGGTCTGGTAACATCTTTGCCCTAACAGCCTGTGTGATGGGGATCTGCCCTGTGCATCCCCGGGATCGCTGGATTCCGAAACCCACAGGCCCGCAGGCCTTGGAATTCGGTTCTGGGGAGAGGCCCCCCCGAAACAAGCTGCTCCTCTAAGTGGAGTTTCCTAAACCCGATGAACCTGCAAGAAAACCAAGCGGTATTTAGTTTTCTTTCCACTGCTCTTTGCAACAACCTGCCATTTGCGATAAACATTTCAGAGAACAAGTTAAGCAGTGTTAGAGAAAACAGGAAAAATAAACTTTGAGTCTTTATATAAATATATATTCTACCCAAATCTAAATTTAATCTATGAACTAGCACAAGATAAATGTAAAGGTCACTCAGAGTTCTCTGCGGCGACTCACACAGAAAATAATATCTCAGTGTTGTACCGGTTGTTCCTATACAATACGAAACTTTGAACTGTTTATAAAATAATACAACAGACGCCCAATCACTCAAGAACATAGTTACTCTGCCCTTTGAAGCTTGCTGCTCAAGTATTACACAGGCAGGAAGTAGAAATCAGTGCTTTGATTTGTTTAAAATAAATTAAACACAAATGGCAACCATATTTCCTCTTATTCAGAGGAAGTTACAAAAGGTACAGAAGACCAAAAATACCAGGTGACTTTGAAATGAAGAGCCAGCAAAAAACCCCAAGTACTTGCCTTTAGCATACATTGGAAGACTTCGCGTGCACACATTTTAAAGGGCCACCACTGTTCAAAATAATTTGGAAAAAACTCTGGGTTTCTTTCAGTGTGAAGAGTAAGTCATTCAAATAAATGTGCCGCAACACTTTACAATCAAGCTTTTTTTTTCTTTGAAATTCAAACCTATACTTCATTTTGTTGAGCCACTCCGTTGGGTCTAGCCGCTTCAAAACCCGTCCGTGGAGGAAACCATGCGAATTTGGTGCTAGAGTCAGACTGCAGAAGGCGGCACAGGGCGGCAGGGCCCAGTCTCCAAGGGCTGGGGGCATCTGCTCCTGAGCAGCAGAGAAACAGGCAGCCCGGAGCGAGGGCCAGAAACCCGAGACCAGGGTGCGTTGGTGCTTCTCGTGCTCCGCCTGTGGGAGCAGGACGGATCCATCCATGCTGGGTGTGGGCAGCACGGCGAGGCTGGCCCAGGCCTGGTCTTGGACCTACCTGCGGCAGGTGTGTGGCCTTGCAGGGTGTCATGAGAAGCAAGCGCGAGGTGCAAACCTTCAGGGGCCTCCTGAGTCACTGTTTTCATCACCCCAAGAGCAGCGAGCATGGTATGGAAGGGCATGGGCTCAAAGCCTAGCGCCACTGTGCAGAATGCAGCTTCAGTTCCCTCGTCTGCAAAATGGGGATAATTGTACCTACTTCAGAGAGTTGTGAGGGTGAAGTGATTTAATATTCATGAAGTTTTAGAGTACTGTTTGGCCCCTAGAAAGCCCTTCAGATGGTGGTGGTTTTTTTTAAAGGCCACTAGTAACGAAAACCCCGTGGCTGTTGGTTCCTTCCATGCAGAGCAGAAGGTGACACGAGGCTGTGCAGCAGACGCTGTTCGTACTTGTACACGCTCACGTTGTTCTGAGGTTTCCATCCTTGCTCACCCATTTCCCCCTTCTTTATCTCTGGGGCACCTGCTTCTGCCCCCACTGCTCTGATCCTGCTTGTGCTTCCGGGGAGCTCTCCCCTCTTCCCATATGTTCAGCATTAAATAAAGGCCCGTGCGTCTCTGCCTTGGGTGTCTCACGGTTCTGTTGCTGTCCCATCCCAGACTCAGAAGGCCATCCCTGGCATTCTCCTCCATCTTCCTACCCACTTGGGACAGTTCCCACCTTCCCACAACTTTTACTTCTACCTCTAACTCAAGGACTCCCAAGTCTCTGGAGTCCAGGAGCCCTCCCTGAGTTTCAGACCATCTATCCTCCTGACTACCCTTTAGATGTCCTGCAAGGACTTTCAAACCAAAACAATCCATTCTCCACTGAGCTGACTTTCTGCTTTGTCAAAAATCAATTGACCACATCTGTATGGGGCTATTTCTGGACTCTGTGTTCTGTTCCATTGATATGTGTGCCCAGCCCTTCTGCAGTGCTGCCCAGTCTTAATGACTGCAGCTTTGTAGTAAGTCTCGAGATCAGATGGTGTGTGTCCTTGGAAAAACCCATGCAAACCCATGAAAAGAGTTGTTCTTCTCTGAGGTTGTCTTTCAGCATGAATTTTAGATTTAGCTTGCCAATTTCTACCAAAAAGCCTGCTAAGATTTTTTTTTAAAGATTTTATTTATTTCTTTGACAGAGAGAGACAAAGCGAGAGAAGGAACACAAGCAGGGGGAGTGGGAGAGGGAGAAACAGGCTTCCCACTGAGCAGGGAGCCCGATGCCAGGCTCGATCCCAGGACCCTGGGATCATGACCTGAGCCGAAGGCAGACGCTTAACGACTGAGCCACCCAGGTGCCCCAAGCCTGCTAAGATTTTGATTGGGACTGAATTTAATCTCTACATCAGTTTGGGAGAACAGACCTTTCCAACCCACGGACACGATATATCATTCCATTTCTTCAAGGAATTCTTTGATTTCTTTCACCAGTATTTTATAGTTTGCAGTGAAAATTTTTGCACCTATGTTGTGGGATTTACTCCTAAGTATTTCATGTTTTCTGGTGCTATTATATATTAAAACATTTTTAATTTCAACTTTTGATAGTTCTTTGCTAGTACACAGCTAAATTCACTTGTTAGTCTTAGCTTTTGCATAGATTCCATTGGGTTTTCTGCATAGAAAATCCTGTCATCTGCAAACAAAGATTTTTTTTTTAAGATTATATTTATTTATTTGACCGAGAGAGACACAGCGAGAAAAGGAACACAAGCAGGCGGAGTGGGAGAAGGAGAAGCAGGCTTCCCACTGAGCAGGGAGCCCGATGCGGGGCTTGATCCCAGGACCCCGGGATCATGACCTGAGCCAAAGGCAGACGCTTAATGACTGAGCCACTCAGGCGCCCCAACAAAGATGTTTTTATTTATTCCTTTCCAATCTGTGTGCCTTTGATTTCTTTTTCTTGCCTTTGCACTTGCTAGGACCTCCAGTACAATGGTGAATAGAAGCAGTGAGGTCAGACATCCTTGCCTTGTTCCTGATCGTGAGGAAGAGCATCCAGTCTTTCACCTTTAAGCATGGGGCTAGCTGCAGGGGCTTGCTAGATGCTTTTACCAGATTAAGGAAAATCTCTTTTAATCCTGGCTTGCTGGGTTTCTTTTTTTAAAATCACAAATGGATGTTGAATTTTGTTAAATGCTGTTTCTAGATCTATTGAGATGATCATAAAATTTTCCTTCTTGAGTCTGTTGACATGAAGAATTATGTTGATTGACTTTCAAATATTGAACCAACCTTTTATTCCTGGGATAAACTCTACTGACCATGATGTATTATCATTTTTATACATGGCTGAGTTAAGACTCGATAATATCTTATTGAAGATTTTACATCTGTGTTCACAAAGGACCTTGATCTATAGTTTTCCTTTCTTCTGTACCTCTTTAGGTGGGCTTTTAAGTCCCTTGCAGATTATTAGCTTGACTCTTCCAAGGCTTATTTTTAAGCTTTGTTGGGGAGGGTCAATGTACACTCATTCGAGGGCTTGTTTAGCCCACTACTAAGGTGGAACGCTTTGAGAGTCTCTACAGTGTTTCTGCGGGTCACTGAGAGTTGTCCACTGTGGCTGAGCTCTTGGGATCGGCCTCCTTGTGGCTCCCTGGTATTTGCTCTTTGTCCATCTCCATGGCATCTCACACCACACACATGCAGCTCAGTGACTCACAAACGCTCAGGGCACCCTGTGAGGATTTCTGGAGCTCCTTCCCTGAAGAATTCCCTTCTCTCCGGGACTCTGTCCCACAAATCACCACTGAGTCCCTGCACTCCTGTCTCTGATCCTCACGGCAGCTAAGCCACCAGACACTACTTAGGTCCTTGTTCCCTGAGCTGTGGTCCATGAAGTAGCCCCAGGCAGAAATCCAAGGCAACGTTAGCACTTACCTTTCTTCGTTTTCTTTTCTTAGGGATCACAGCTCTGTGCCACCTGCTGTTCAATGTCTGAAAATAGCTGGTTCATGAACTTTGTCCAGGTTTCCAGTTGCTTAGGGCAGCAGGATACATGCACTACAGTTACCCCCTCCTGTTGACTTGACTTCGGTATGTCCCCCACTAGGACAGGCCAGTCATGCCCCTGTGCTTGACCAGCCTCATGGCAGACACTGCCCCAGAGAGCCATGTGTCCAGCCCTGAGAGTGGCCCTCACTAAAAGGCTGCTGTCTTTCCAAAATGCTGCTGCAGTGGGTAGGCACGCTTTGCTGGTGGCTCTCTCTAGAAGTCTGATAAAAGAGGGATGATGGAGGATGGCAACACCCAGGCTAAAATTCTGTGACCTGACCTACTTAGAAAAATTCCAGGGGCGCCTGGGTGACTCAGTCAGTTGAGAGTCTGACTCTTGATCTTGGCTCATTCAGGTCTTGATCCCAGGGTCGTAAGTTCATGCCCCACCTTGGGTTCCATGCTGGGCATGGAACCTACTTTAAAAATAAATAAATAAAAAATAAAAAATAAAAGTTCCAAAGGATAAATTATGAAAAATGATTTTCATTATTCAAAATAGATGTCAGTAGAATCATTTGAGTGCAATTGAGTCTAGGGTGCATTTTAATTACAGTTTTAACAATTTAAACCTAAGCCTATATTTTTTACACACTACATAAAACCAAGGATAGGTAAATAAAATAAAATTCATGATCGTGGAAGATTGGGGAAAATTGAATGCCAATTATGAGGAATGTCTAAATAAATGGTGATATATTAACCCAATAGATTATCATACAGCTATTAAAAATAAATAAAGTGACATGAAAAAGATATTTATGAGCAAAGCTGAGCAGAGACCTAAATTGCCCACATACAGTGATTACAACAATGTAAAATATGGGTCGATAAGGGAAAAGACTGGAAGAAAGTCTGGAGAGATGAAGGCAGCTATTATGCTATGATGGTGGGAATATGAGTGACATGACCTTTTTTCATTTTTTTCAAGTGCTGTAATAAACTTTAATAATTAAAAAGGTTTTAGAAAAACCACCCAACGCCCAGCCATCAGTCCTATTCAAACTTAACAATAATAATAGGAAAGAACCAGGAAGTGACCCGCCATCTCCCACAAAGGTGAGAGCAGAGCCCTTCTTGGCAGACTTCCTGTGTACCCAGCGGGGCAAAGCCTGTGTTGCCCGTGGCCTCGGGGGGAGCTGGAATGCACAGCAGATGCATTAGGAGTGAAGAGTTGCAAAAGTATTGGTCAGACCCCCCACGACATGACACACATATTTTCGCCTTGTAAATGCCAGTTTTTTAAAAGGTGAAACTTCATACTGCTATGGAGTTGAAGTTTGCCATTTGAAGGCTACAGGTCTTCACTGTAGACAAGCCCGTGGGAATAGCAGTAACAGTTGGGTGACGGCACCAGGTAACATAGAGCATTCACACCGGGCCACTCTCTTGTTCAAGAGATCTTGAGAGAATATGCATATACTGTGACCACAGTCACCAAATTGCTGAAAACAATCCTGAGGAAAACCAGCTGTGTGAACCCCATGCTCGGGTCATGGTCAGGGACACCTGCAGCAGCATCTCGGGCTTGCTCTCACTATTAAGGTGATTCTATCAGGCTCTTTGCACACACCTGACATGCATGAGAAGCAATGCGCCTTGCTGACTGCTGTGCTTCCTAAAGCATGTGTGAAAAAAAAAGGCAAGAGCCAGGACTGCTCAGCCTCCGTGAGCCTCCCCTTCCTGCTCCATGAGAGGAAAGGATGTGCTGCCACTCCCCTGCGCTACGTGGCCCCTTCCATGATGTCTGTTCATTGTGCACAGCTCCAGGGGTTCGTCTGACTCAACCCCAGCTTCCGGCCCCTGGCCCACTGTGCTGCCCTTCTACTACAGTCTCTATGGAGCCCTAGGAGACCCAGGGAAGGGGCATGGATTTCGAAGTTTGCAGATTTCAGGCAATCCGATCCTCACTAGTAGGGACGATGGCGATGATACCAGTTAGGATTTATTATAACATTCACATTTGCAAGCCCTAAGTTATTTACATACATTTCTTCATTTAAATTTCACAACCACACTAGAATGATAATATCATTTCCTGTGTTTTAGAATTGGGGAAACTGAGGCACAGAGTGCTTAAGTTTCCTGAAATTGTTTTTCACCAGATCAGAAATTTTGGAGAGATTGGAACCCTCTTGGACTACTTACTGGTGGGAATGTAAAATTGTTCAACCGCTGTGGAAAATAGTTTGGTGGTTCCTCAAAAAGTCAAACATAGAATTTACCACATGACCCAGCAATTCCACTCCTAGGTATACATGTAAAAGAACTGACAGTAAGGACTCAAACAAATGCTTGTACCCCAATGTTAATAGCAGTATTATTTGCAATAACCAGAAGGTGGAAATAACTAAAGCATCCATCAGTAGATACATGGATTAACAAAATGTAGTCTATGCATACAATGGAATATTATTCAGCCATTTAAAAAAAGTTCTGGGGCGTCTGGTTGGCTCAGTCAGTTAAGCGTCTGCCTTCAGCTCAGGTCATGATCCTGGGGTCCTGGGATCGAGGCCCGTGTCTGGCTCCCTGCTCAGTGGAGAATATTCTTCTCCCTCTGCCCCTCCACCTGCTATCTAACTCAAATAGATAGATAGATAGATAGATATAGATAGATAGATAGATAGATAGATAGATAGATATAGATAGATAGATAGATGATAGATAATAGATAGATAGGTTGATAGATGAAAATTCTGACACATGCTATGATGTGAACCTTGAAAACATGCTAAATGAAATAAATTAGACACAAAAAGACAAATACCTCATGATTCCACTTATATGAGGTCCCTAGAGCAGTTGAATTCATTCTGGTTTAAAGATGGAGAATGGCGGGGGGTGTGCAAGACTAAAGCAAAATGGGTTTCTGCAGTAATATGGGTGAGAAATGAAGACTTGCTTATAACAGTGGCTGACAAGATCGATTTGAGAGAGATCAGGAGATTAAAATTGACTGGATATGGTGGTTCTTGGATTTGGAAAACAGAAGGAGGGATCAAAAATAATCCCTAGGTTTCTGGTTTGGTCAACTGGACAGGTGACTGCTCTGCGCGCTGGTGTAGTTATCCAAGAAGCTCTCATTCATCATTTTTCCAGAAGTTATTAGCAGGTGATGAGGAAGCAGGTAATGATTTTTAAAAACTTTTTTGAGGAATACTATACTACTCAGCAACCCAAAGGAATACATGCAGCAACATGGATAAATCTGAAGAATATTGTGCTGAGAAAGGTGCTAGGCAAGTATATATTGGATGACTCCATTTATATAAAACTCTCAAAGAAGATAAATCTAATTCCCGGTGTCACAAATTTGATCACAAGTGTTTGCCTGGGGCTGTGAATGTGGAGGCTGAGGAAGACTGGGGCACCGGGAAACTTCCTGAGGTAATGGAAATGTTGTAGATTTTGATGGTGATGGTGGTTACAATGACCAGTTCATTTACAACAAATGCATTTAGGGGTGGCTGGGTGGATCAGTCGTTGAGCGTCTGCCTTCGGCTCAGGTCATGATCTCAGGGTCCTGGGATCGAGCCCTGCATAGGCTCCCTGCTCGGCGGGAAGCCTGCTTCTCCCTCTCC
Organism: Halichoerus grypus; assembly: GCF_964656455.1. Lineage (NCBI taxonomy): Eukaryota > Metazoa > Chordata > Mammalia > Carnivora > Phocidae > Halichoerus > Halichoerus grypus. The sequence goes on from NC_135724.1 coordinate 62,690,701, forward strand.
CACTCCCCCTGCTTGTGTTCCTGCTCTCACTATTCCTCTCTCTGTCAAATAAATAAATAAATAAAATCTTAAAAAAAATAAAACAAATGCATTTCATTGTATGTGAATTGTACTTCAATAAATTGATCTGAAATTTTTTTAAAAATCAGAACTTTAAGTAAATGTATTCTCTTCCTTTGGAGGAGGGATTATCCTAGAGAAGGTCATGGACTTGAACTAGTGACAAAGCTTTGCAATCACATGCATCTCTACTTCATGAATCTATTACTTAATGAGTTTAAGGTTTAAAAAACACATACATGCGGTTCTAAATCTGTAAGGTTTTCCTTACATCCCATTCACTTAAATAAATTCAATTGCATTCTTGAAGTTACCAAAATTTCGTTTCTTGGATAATTGTTCTTTTAGATTTTACCGAGTGACCATACGCTGGGATTATTGCATTGCAGCCAGCAATGTAAGGGGACAAATGCAGCATCTTGCTTTGGGAGGCACACAGCCTCTGCTTATGTGAACACTCTTATGTTTAACCCTCATCTTCAAACAAATTGGATTTTTGCTGTGACTTGCGTGTGTATAGGAAAGTGTGGATGGGGGCGACACGGAGTTGGCCAGAGCCACACAGCCTGTTGGTGGCAGTGCCAGGACACACACTGCCCCCTGGCCCTCAGGGGCACAGGAGGCTACTCCTGGGAAGACTCACCTTCATCACTCAGACTAGAAGCCTAGGACTGCACTACCCAGCACTTTGGTTTCCTTCATACTATTTCCAGATCATTTATTTGCCAGTCCCGGGCTGAATGGCACCTTTTTTAGTGTGATCAATTATAGATGGATCACAAGTTTTGGTTTCTGTTAGGAAACAGATGCGCATGATGAAAAAGTCAAGTGTCTCTCCTACTCCACCTGTCCCCCATCAGTGGGGGCAGCTGTGGGTCTTTACAAGATTGTGTGCCCTGATTGACATTGACAAGCATATGGGTGAATTGATCCTTTAAAAATGGTAGCAATCTTTATGTACCATTCTGCTTCTCCATTCTTTTTTTGATATAAACTGTGGTTATTTTAGAAAGTACAGGGTAGGTGGGCGCCTGGGTGGCTCAGTCAGTTAAGTGTCTGCCTTCGGCTCAGGCCATGATCCCAGGGTCCAGGGATCAAGCCCTGTATTGGGCTCCCTGCTCAGTGGGGAGCCTGCTTCTCCCTCTCCCTCTGCTTGCTGCTCTGCCTACTTGTGATCTCTCTCTGTCAAATAAATAAATAAAATCTTTACAAAAAAAAAAAGAAAGAAAACACAGGGTAGGTATACTGTACATCAGTTGTTGTTGTTGTTGTTCTTGTTTTACCTTAGTTACATAAAGGATTTTTGTGAATCAACTTTATTAAGGTATCATCTACACACAATAGAGTGCACTTAGTTTAAGTTAATGAGTTCTGACAAGTGTGTATATCTGTGTAAGTAACCACTGTTACAATCAAGACAGAACATTTCCATCACCCAAAAAGTTCCCTTGTGACTCTTTCTGGTCAATTCCCTCACCCTCCACACCAGGCCCCGGGGAACCACTGACCTGTTTCCTGTCACTCCAGATTAGATCTGTCCTTTCTAGAGTTTTCTATAAATGGAACCACACCGTCTGTAAATTTTTGGTCTTCTTTTATTCAACATAATATCTGTGAGATTTATCCAGCTGTGGCATCTTCAGTAGTTTGTTCCTTCTAGCATTCCACTGCATGGCTACGCCACAATTGTTTATCACATGTTGGTGGGCATTTAAATTGTTTTCAGTTTTGGGCTATTATTAGACAAAACTGCTGTGAACATTCCTGTACGAATCTTTGCAGATGTTTTCTATTGTGTATTATCTAGCAGTGGAATCACTGGGTTGTAAACAGTACATAAATATTTAAGAGTAAAGAAAACTGCCCAGCTTTTCCAATCATACCATTTTTCATTCTCACCAGTAATGTATATCTCCTTGGCAACACTTGATACGGTCGGTCTTTTAAATATGGTCATTCAAATGGATGTCTGGTGCTGCTTCATTGTGATTTTAATTTTCCCTTATAACGAGAGATATTAAACATCTTTTCATGTGCCCATTGGCCACTGGTATATCTTCTGTAAAACATCTGCTCAAATTTTTTAAAATTTTTTAATTTTTTTTAAAGATTTTATTTATTTATTTGACAGAGAGAGAGAGACAGCGAGAGAGGGAACACAAGCAGGGGGAGAGGGAGAGGGAGAAGCAGGCTTCCCGCCGAGCAGGGAGCTCGATGTGGGGCTCAATCCCAGGACCCTGGGATCGACCTGAGCCGAAGGCAGATGCTTAACGACTGAGCCACCCAGGCGCCCTGCTCAAATTTTTTAATTCGTAATGAAGTTTTGTTTGTCTTCTGACTTTTGTGTTACAAGGTCCTTATGTATTCTGCTTAAAGCCCTTTGCCAAATATACAGTTTTTCGCTCATCTTTTCCTTTTCTTAAGGGTGCTTTTAAAAGAAGTTTTTCATTTTTGATAAAGTTCAATTAATCAATTTTTTTTCCTTTATGGTTTATGCTTTTTTTTTAATTGTTTTGCGATACACATATTTTTTTGAAGATTTTATTTATTTGTTTCCTAAGAAATCTGCCAAGGTGGCAAATATCTTCTTCCGTGTTTTCTTCTTCAAGTTTTATAATGTTAACTTTTACATTTAGGTTTACAGTCCAATTCAGGTTAATTTTGGTATATTTTATCAGATAAGGATCAAGGTTCATTTCTTCCCATGTGGATATCCAACAGTCCCAGCACCAATTGTTGGAAAAAAACTATCCTTTCCCCCATTGAATTCCCTTGGCAACTTTGTCAAAATCAACTATGTATCTGTGGGTTTATTTCTGGACTCTATCCTGTTTCATTGATCTGTATGTCTACCTTTATGCCAGTACCACACTGTCTTGATGATTATAACTTTGTAGTGGGTTTTGAAATAAGATAGTGTAAGTTTTACAACTTTGTTTTTAATTTTCAAAATTGTTTCAATTAAAAAAATTTGGCTTCAGTTCTTTGCATTTCCACATTTTAGAATGAACTTGACATTTTTTACATAAAAGCTGCTGGGATTTTTATTTGGGATTGAATTGAATCTACAGATTAATATAGGGCGAGTTGGAAAATTTAACAATATTAAGTTTTCTGATTCATGAACTTGGCATATCTTTCTATTTATTTGTCTTTTTAAATTTCTCTCAGCAATGTTTTGTAATTTTTAGCATACCTCTCTTGCATACATTCTGTTATATTTCTCCCTAAATGTTTTGTGGTTTTTGATGGTATTGTAAATGGTATTTCTTAAAATTTCAATTTCAATTGCTTATTGCCAGCATTTGAACAGATTCTTGAATATTAATTTTGTATCCTGTGACTATGTTAATTCACGTATTAATCCTAGTAGCTTTTTTTGTAGAGTCCTTGGAGTTTTCATGGTATATGATCATGTCCTGTCTAAGATGGACATGTTGTCTGTGAATAAAGATAGTTTTACTTCTTTCCAGTTTAGATGCTTTTCTTTTTCTTGCCTTATTCAGCTGGCTAGCATTGCCACTAAAATGTTGAATAAAAATAGCAAGAACAGACATCCTTGTCTTGTTACTGACTTCAGGAGGAAGTTTTCATTCTGTCCTATGATATTAACTCTAGGTTTTTAATATTTGCCCTGTATGAGGTTATGGAAATTCTCTTCCCTTCTTGGTTTGCTGAGAGGTTTTGTTTTGTTTTTAATCATGAACAGGTATTGGATTCTGTCAATGCCCGCCCCCCCACCTTTTTTTGCAACTATTGAGATGATCATGGTTTTTTCTTAGTCTGTTAATATAGTAAAATACATTGATTTTTTAATGTTAAATCAATCTTGCATTACTGGGATAAACTCCACTTGTCCATGGTTTATAGTCTTTTTTATGTGTTGCTGGATTCAATTGGCTAAAATTTTGAAAGAATTTTAATATCTATTTACTGAGAGATACCAGCCTGTAGATATCTTCTCTTTGTCAAGTTTCGGTATTCGGGTGGTGCTGGCTGTCTATTGGGTATATATAAATTTACGTATATATATAATATATATATTTAGGATAATTATGTCTTCTTGGTGAGTTGACCCCTTTATCAGTATGAAATCTCTCTCTCTCTCTCTCCTCTAGTAATGGTCCTTGCTCTGAAATATAGCCACTCCAGTATTCCCATAATTCACATTTGCATGATCTATCTTACTCCATCACTTTACCTTTTTTGGTATTTTTTAAAGTGTACAATCCAGTGGAATTAAGTATATATATTCACACTGTTGGGCAACTGTCACCACTGTCCATATCCAGAACTTTTTCATCTTCCCAAACTGAAACTCTGTACTCTTCTTTAAACAATAAATCCCCATCCCCTCTTCCCTGTCCCTGGCAACCACCATTTTACTTTCTGTCTCTATGAATTTGACTGCTCTAGTTCATAATGCATAATGCATTCAAGGTTCATCCATGTTGTAGCATGTGTCAGAATTTTCTTCCTTTTTTATGGCTGAATTCCAACTTATGTATAAACCACATTTTGCTCATCCATTCAACTGCTGATGGATATTTGGGTTGTTTCCACCTTTTGGCTATCGTAAATGATGCTGCTATTAAACATGGGTGTACGAGTATCTCTTTGAGTCCCGCTTTCAATTATTTTCAGTACATACCCAAGAGTGGAATGGCTGGGTCATATGGTAATCCTAAATCTAACTTTTCAAGGACCTGCCAAACTGTTTTCCATGGCTGCACCATGTTACATTTCCACCAGCAATGCATAAGCGTTCCAACTTCTCCACATCCTCTGAACACTTGTTATTTTTTGTTTTGATAGTAGCTATTCTAAAGGGGTGTGAGGTAATATCTCATCATAGTTTTGGTTTGCATTTCCCTAATGACTAGTGATGTTGAGCATTTTCCGTGTGCTCATTGGCCACTTGTATGTCTTCTTTGGAGGGATGCCTATTCAATTACTTTATCTATTTTTCAGTTTGGCTGCTTGGTTTTTTGTTGTTGAGTAACATACTGTTTTTTTTTTTAAACACCTTTTATCTTGGTTTTGCTGACTGAGAGATGTTTTATTTTGAACATCAGAAGCTGAAAGAAAAAAAATGATGTCATATTCAAAGACACATTTTTTCTTCCATTCAGCACCACAAATTTTAACAATTATTGACATTCCACTGAAGTGACTCAATGTGTAGAAATATGAGAGTTACATTTCTCTCCATCACTCATGTAAGAATCCACATTTAGCAATGTGGCAGAAAACAACTTGTATATAACCTAAAAACAAAATCGGTTTCTTTCTATCCAACTGGAACATTAGCATTCCTCAAATTAATGATATTCATGACTTTGACCACTCTTCCTTATAAATATGTGGCACCAACTCTGATAGTAAATGAACAGTTATCAGATCGAGGTACCACTCTTCCTGTTTCAAAACCATGAAAGGAAATGGAAAAAAGGAAAACCCCTCAGAGTTTTTGAGCTGGTGATGGGGTCTCTGACCAGCACAGGAAGGAAATGACCATGGAGACACCTGTGCAATGGCTAGAGCCAGGCTTGCCTCTTTTGGATGTCATGCAAACAGCACACACAGCCACTCAGGGTGGGTCACACAGAATGCTGGGCACCATCCCACTGGGCCAGCGGAATATGGGAATTAGCAGTTCATCTCTCCCTCAGGCTTAATTTCTAGAAGCCTCATTTTGGTTACAAACTGAAATACTTAAGGATGGCATATCAGTGGTTTGCTTCTAATTAATCTGGGGTGAGGACAGTGGGGCTGGATGAAACAGGATGGGTGTGAATTGGGATGTTAGGGCTGGGCAGTCAATATGCTATTCTGCCTGTGCATATATTTTGTTATGGTCGGAGAACCTGTATTCTCTGGTTCATGGGCAGTCAATATGCTATTCTGCCTGTGCATATATTTATATTTTTCTATAACAAATTTGTTTTTAAAAAGAAGCTTCATCCCTTTTTTCCTCCTTGGAGGAAATATCTAAATATTTCTAAGTATCCAAATGTTAATAATGCTCTCTAGACAAAAACTAAAGAGTGATCATCTCAGCAGAAATGACTCATCTAGGAGACATGGACATCTGCCTTTACACATGCTTGACTAATCACTAACCACACCCTAACCCCAGTTTACTATTTTCCCAAGGGATAAAGAGGGACTCCACCCGACTGGGGCCTTGGAGCCCCAGGTAGAAGACAGGAAGAACCCAGCCCTGGCCCTCTCTGTAGCCTGGCAGGCAATAGGTGCCAAGCAACCAGCCCAAGGAAGGCAGTGACACAGGCCATCCCCAGGGTACACAGCTGGGCTCTGCAGTAGCAGGAGGAGGGAGCTTGGCCTCCAGCCCCCTGCACAGGTTCACCCTCTGAGAAGCCCAAGGGGGCAGAGGCTGATGCTCAGGGCCCCCTTTCTCCTGGACTCCAGAAATGTCAGAACTGCCAAGTGCATGAAGTTGCCAAACAGTCCTCCTGATGATAGAAACCCGAGGCCCAGTGAGACTAGGGACTCTTCCAGTGGGGACCTCACTTTCCACATTCCTTCTAGAGCCGTTCACTTCTTCTTCCAGCAGATACTTAGTATGTACTTACTGATCACTGGGCCCTGTGCTAAGGACTGAGAAAGGAGCATCTGAGCAGACCTGGGAGAAGTGAGTGGGGGACAGGGCCCATTCCAGATAGCAGGGACAGTCATTGCAAAGTCCCTGAGGCAGGAACATGCCAGTTTGCTGGGGACCGAGGCAGCCAGTGGGAGTGGAGGAGCAGCAGGTCACATAGGCCAGAGTCACTGTCACTGAGGAGGCCATAGCAGGAGGTGTGTGCCGAGGCAACAAGATCTGTACAGTTATGTCTTTATATGTCTTATCTTGAATACAACTGGAGAGAAAGTCCTTGGACAACAGATCTGTCTGACTTTGCTCATATTTCCTACAGGGCTTCCCAAGCACAGCATCTGACATGCCAGGGAATCAGGGTTCTCAGTATATTCTGAAGCCAATTACCGAAACTAAGATGGCTGGGACTTCTAAGCACACTAAACCGGTTTCTTTGAGGTGTTAAGATGGAAGTGCCTGAATTAAAATAATGCACCCTAAGATGTGAATGAATGAAAATGAATGTCAAAACCCTCCAGAGAAGCTTAAGAGAGCAAACACAGTCAAGATAATCACTGCAACCCCGGTCTCCCTTCTGTGGAACCAACAAGCGCAACACCCCACACTAAGAAGCTTCTAGCAATGGCTCACACACTCCTGAAATCATACTACACAACCTGCATCTGATCTGAATGAACTGGCCAAGGGCCATCTTTCCTCTGCCACATCTCGGCCCTGAGCTCCAACCCCATGTGACCAACTGCCTTAGCAATATCTCCCTCCACCTCCACCAGATCAAACGCAGGTCTTCTCCTCCACTCCAGGCCTTCTCTTCTGGTGTCCCATCTCAGCACGTGACAGCCTGCCACCAGCACGCTGACCCTCCCTCTCCCTGACCCTCAGCCACTCGGTCACCAGCTTAGATTCTATCTGTTAGACACACCTTTGTCCCCACCTCCACCTCCACCACAGACAGCCTCAGAGTCTCACCTGCACGTCAACTCCTGCCCTCCACTCACCCTCTGTGTTGCAGCCAAAATGGTGTCTGAGAAGCGGAGGTCGACCCACAGCTGCGTCCTGCTTCAGCTCTTCACTGGCGATCCGTCGCTCCCAGGACCAAGGGCAATTCCTCAACAAGGCCAAGCAACATGCCCCAGCCCCCCTCCCAACCACCATCCCCTCCCTCCCTCTGGGCTCCATCACCCTGACTTGCCTCACATCCCTGGCCAGTTCCACCTTCTAGAACTTTCTTCTCCCTTTCTCTTGGCATTCAGTTGGTTCCTAGTCATGCTTAGACCTCGGCTTGGTCAACCCTTCTGTGAAGGAATCCTCCCTCCCATTCTTCAAGTTTCCTCTCTTCAAAGTTTTCCTCATACCCCCCTTCTGTGCTTCAAAGAATGTCTCTCTGTTTGATATTCAGTATTTGTATGATGTTAGATTCATACCTCTCCCCCATCAGCTCTGAGCACCATGAAAGTAGAGAATTCTCCCTGTACCCAAACACCCAGCACAGAATTTGCAGCAAAACCAGGGTGCAACGAGTACTCTGTGGACAAACATTTACACAAATGCTTAAATACTGCACATATTTTTAAACTTTTTAGTTTGGAATTTTCAAATATATACAAAAGCAGAGAGAAGAGTATAAGGAATCTCCATGTGGCCACCATTCAGCTTCACTATCAGCATGCTGCCATTTCTTTCTCCACCCCTCACATCTTTTTGCTTCTTTGTTCTTTTTCTTGTCCTACTCATGGAAACTTCGGTGTGTACACAGTGACACTTTTACACGTGCACACGCACATAGCCCCATGTATCTGCTCGGAGCACAGCCGGTGGGTGGGCGGCCATCACGAGGTACACTGGGAGCGCCACGCAGGGCTGTTTGCTTCCCACACACTCGGGTTCTCAAGCAGCTGGACCCCTCGGAAGAGCCGCCTCGTACCTCAGGTGGAAAAGTTATTTGGCTGTGAGCCAAATATCTCCCAGTGTGCTGTCACACCCTTCCCGGCCCAAACAAACACAAAGAGACGCGTCCCATCGAGTCACCTACTTGGCTGAACTGTGCACCTGGTCGCCCTCTGAGAAGCTTCCTTCGCGGGTATTTTTCTTCCCCACACAAAGCATGCCTACGAAGTAAACTGAGAATGACAAAAACAGGAAAGCCCGATCTTACGGAGACTAAGGAGCCAAGGCCTGCCTGATAATGGGGCCCAAACTCCTAACTCAGATCCCAAAGAAAACAAACGATGCCATGGTTTCTGTGTCCACTTCCAAACTAAGAAATACACTGGGGAGAATAAATCATGGTTTCACAGATAGGAACTGCTAGCACTTACTGATCATATAACGAATAGGGACAAATATGTTTATCCTTAACAGTCACAAATAATTTCACAGCTGTTAGTTTTGGCAGCCATTGATTTGGAGGCAGTACGGGCTCATGGCACACATCTTCAGCATCATCGGCTCAGGCAAAAATCCCGTATGCCAAAGGCACGTAATTGTCTGAAGGAAAAAGAGGCTTAAGTAACAAGATTTTTTTAAAAGATTTTATTTATTTATTTGAGAGAGATCATGAGCGGGGAGGGGGGCAGAGGGGCAGAGAGAAGCAGACTCCCCACTGGGCAGGGAGCCCAACGCAGGCCTCGATTCCAGGACCCCGGGATCATGACCTGAGCCGAAGGCAGACACTTAACGACTGAGGCAGCCAGGCGCCCTGGTACCAAGGTTCTTTAATACTCAATATTTAAAAGCATGTGAAAGTGTTTTTTAAGTCCAATAATAAATTCAGAGATGTATTAGCACCAATGCCTCATCCACTTCCCAATCCAGATTACATGGCCGCATCCCACTGAATCTGCTGACCAGATGTATCGAGCAGGACACTACCCAGAACACCGCAAAGAAGCCCAGTTTAACGGTGTCTGTGCTTCTCCCGTGCCCCCCACCCCCGAGCCCCTGCCCCAGCTTACCTCAACACCCTGCTCCGAGGGCTGCCCAGACCCCCTCACCCCAACTGCCAATGGGCTCCCTCTCTACCACCATCATACCTGAGAATTCTGGAAGGCCAGACACTGGCAGGTGACAGCCACATGGTCAGTGAGGGTAATGAAGGCAGGTGGCCCTCAGCCTTCCCAGATTAAGCCAGTAGCTAAGAAACTCAGAGGTGTTCGAGTCATTGGATCTTATTTTTCAGAAAAAAATGGAATTTCAGAAAGTTATCTTCTACGCACATACCAGATCTTTATGAGCCTTCACACTAACATCATTTGTTGAACCGACCACACTGAGGCCCACCTTGGGATGCCAGCTCAGCTGTGTTTCCCTCCCATGGGCAGAGGCCAATGCTACTCACTGCCTCAGTTTTGGCAAACCCAAAGCTGTACAATTTGTGCGCAGCCTCAAGTCCTCCAGCGCATTCCCATTTCAGTTAAGTTGAGGGGAAAAGCTGTCCCTTATTTAGCATGAACAACAAAGAAGGGTAAGAAGATGTACTAAGATCTTGTGAACAACAAAACAATTTTGGCTACTGAATTACCACTGTTCCTAGTAAAGATCTCAAAGACAAATCATGTCAGGAGCAATATGCCTAGTAGTCAAGAGCTGAGGTTCTAGGCCTAACATCCTGAGTTCAATAGCTGGTTCTGCCTCTCACCGACCAAATGCCTTGGGCCAGTTACTCTACCCCACTCTACCTCACTCCATTATTCCACGTCACTCCAACCTTATTCTACCTTACTCCAAACTTACTCCAACTGTACTCCACCTCACTCTATCTCATTCCAACCTTACTGTAACCTTCCTCCACTTCACTCCAACCTTGCTCCACCCTGCTCCACCTTACTCTAACCTTACTCCACCTTACTTCAACCTTACTCTGCCTCACTCCAGCCCACTCCACCTTACTCTAACCTTACTGTATACCTTGCTCCACTTCGCTCCAACCTTACCCTACCTCATTCCAACATTACTATATCTCACTCCACCCTTATTCCACCTCATTCCAAATTCACTCCAAACTTACTCCACCTCACTCCAACCTAATTCCACTTTACTCCACCTCAACTCCAACTTTACTCCACCTTGCTCCAACCTTCCCCCACCTCAACTCCAACCTTACTCCGTCTTAATTCAACCTTATTCCACCTTACTTCAACCTTATTCCACTTCACTCCAAACTTATGAAGCTTACTCCAACCTTACTCCATCTTACTCTACCTCACTCTAACCTTACTGTAACCTTGCTCCACCTGTTCCAACCTTACTCTGACCTTACTCCACCTTACTCCAAACTTACTGTAAGCTTACTCCAACTTTACTCCACCTCACTCCAACCTTACTCCAACTCTACTATCAGTAAAAATGGTAGTAATGATCACAACCAGCTCATGAGGATGTTGTGGAGATTACATGAGAAAATACATATGAAGTACCTATGTCCATATGACCCCTGAACAAGTTCGAATTGCATAGGTCCACTTACACACAGATTTTTTTCGATAAATGTAGGAAAGTACCGTAAATGTATTTTCTCTTCCTTATGCTTTTTTTTTTTTTAAAGATTTTATTTATTTGACAGAGAGAGAGAGAGAGAGAGAACACAAGCAGGGGGAGGGACAGAGGGAGAAGCAGACTCCCTGCAGAGCAGGGAGCCCGACGTGGGACTCGATCCCGAGACTCGGATCATGACCCGAGCTCAAGGCAGATGCTTAACCCAGGCGCCCCTTCCTTATGCTTTTCTTAACATTTTCTTTTCGCTAGCTTATTTTATTGTAAGAATACAGTATATAATACATATAACATACAAAATATGTGTTAAGTGTTCAAGTTATCAGTAAGGCATCCAATCAACAGTAGGCTATTAGTGGTTACGTTTTGGGAGAGTCTGAAGTTATACGCAAATTTTCAACTATGGGGGGGTTGGTGCCCCAACCCCCCACACTGTTCAAGGGTCAACTGTACTGTTTATGAAGCACTCAATAAATATTAACCACTATTTTATTAGCCTTTGAAGATTTTAAATTTGGTTAAAAATTATGAATAAAAACTCCAACTTTATTTATAAATTAACATAGGATAAATTATTATTGCTACTTCATTTTAAACATCACACTGATGTGTTATTTACATTGATCCAACCAGAGCTTTGAAATACTTCTGGGACACAGCTCAGATAGTCAAGGAAAAAGAAAAAGTCCTTCAGATAACTGTGTAGCCTCTGGCAGGGTACCTAATCTCTTTATCCCTTAATTTTCTCAACTATAAAGCAGAACAACAATTAGCCTACTCTGAAGAACAGTGATAAAAGTCAATACTCCCCTCTTAGGCACCTAGCAAATACACTATCCTTGGAAAACACTCAGTATGTTCTGAGAGAAAGGCAGGCCCCTGGCAGAGCTCCACAGGCCCAGGGTCCTCCCAGTAGACCTCTACAATCTTGGTTCCACGAAGCTAAACTCAGAGTCAGCTCCTCCACACACAGAAATGGAGGCACACAGGTGATCACCAGAAGTTAGGACACAAGGCAAGAGCTTAGACATCATCCAGTCCCAAACCATCCTTTTAAAGTTGGTCTTGCAAAGACCATTCAGACATAGACCAGCACTCAGTCTCTCCTGGGGGCCAGCCTCCATCTTGCCCTGCAACTGGGGGAATCTTGTTCACTCAGTGCTCATCTGCCTCTTTTCTGGGAGCTAAATGTGGATGATAGCCAAATCTGCACCTCTAAGTGTGCCCTCTCTTTTGAACTTGATTTGTATGTATTTCCTGTGTATTTTACACCACAGCAGGCCAGCTGTATTCTGGGTACCTAGAACACTGGAAAGTGCTCAGTAAATATTTGTCAAGTGAATCACCCCAACATCATGAGGTGGGTACTGCCATCCCCATTTGGCATATGAGAAGACAAGCTTACCAAGGTTAAGTGAACTGCCATTCCACTTAGCTAGTAAACTGCCACTAGGTATCTCTAGTCCTCCTCCCCAGGGCCCCATGTGCCGCCCCTAACTTCCAGTTCCCACTCCACTGCCCCCATACCAGTCTTCTCCCTGCATGCCCCACCATGCCCAGCTTCAGCCCCCACTCTAACTCACTGGCACTTCCTGCAACAGCCTCACTCCACAAGCTTCTCCCCTTTACAGCTGTTCTCCACAATGCACCCAGGGCAAGCCATCCCAAGAGAATCTGAACAAGCATGAGGTCCTGTGATGGCTCCCCAGTCTACAGAGAATAAAACTCAAGCTCTACCTCCCATCTCACACTCCAGCAGCTAATTCCACTATTTTATCTAGCTTCATATTCGAGCATCTGCATCTAGTGCTCTAAGCGTATCACAAACGGCCTGGCCTTCCCACCCATGCATCTTCTGTACCTTGGATGTCCATACTGCTTAGGAACTCCCGTTTCCCTGAAGTGCAGGCCTCCCTCCTCGAAGAAGCCCTCCCTGCCCTCACCCCCACCTCAGGCTCAGGTAGGGACCCCTGTAATGCTCTATACCACATGGATAAAGATATAATCAGCTAGTTATATGTCCATCTTCTCTATTCAACTATGAACACCTAGAAGGCAGAGACTAGGTCTTTATCTTGGATGCTGAGTGCCTGGCAAAAGGTCTGCACTTGGTAGAAACTCAGATACCATAATGATTCATTCCTCCTTGGTTTTCTAGACCCTGGGGTTATCCTAGAGTAGAGTATAACAGGGAGCCACTGAAGCCTGTCAATTACTATCTTCAAAATCTCCCTGATATCCTGCTTCTGTCTCCATGCCCACTGCGCTCCCAGGCTCAGGCCCTCATTACTCCCAGGACTATGAGATTAACTTCCTTCCTCCAACATCCCCTTTGTATAATTACAATTCCTGTCTGGTTCCTGCCAGAATTACTTTACTGAAACACACATCTGATGTCAGTTCCATGCCTAAAGACCCTCTGTAGTTCGCCCTCCCCAGCCTGCAGGGGCTTCAAAGGCCCTCCACCTTTCCCCCACTTCTCCCCTTCCAGCCCACCTACTGACTCCCCACACACCCAACACTTAACTTCGCTGCTATTCCCAGAACTCTCTAGACACATCGACAGGCTGCCTATGCAGGCGGTCAGGCATCCCCCTGTGCCAGGAGCACCCCGCTCATCCTTCAAGGCTCAGTTCAGAGGTCATCTCCTTGGTGAAACCTACGCTGACTCTCCCCCTCCCATGCGTAACTCACACCCGGCCTCCACCCTGTCCTCTACTGCACTTTTAACATTACTCGGTCACCACAAATTCCGGGCTATTCCATCTCTCACGGGATCCTCTGCAGGTGAGCAAGGCCAGACACAGGGTTTGACATCCAATGCAAGCGCGTGCATAAGTCAGTCAAGTGGCCATCCCGTTTCCTTCAATTTAATAACTTGCGATGGAGAATTAAGAGTGGCGCACCCTCCTCATTTTAACAATGGGAATAAAGAGCTCAGGAATATGACGTGCCTGGCCCAACGCCACCGTGTTCGGGCAGAGCTGGGCCCTAGACCCTCTGATTAGAAATCTTATTTACCAACAGTTAAACGACGGGGGGCGGGGAGAGGGCCCCAGCTGTTCTGCATGGGGGCCACTGGCGCTCGTGGGGTCTCAGGTCCTCCCCTTTGCGGCTCCCTTGCCGCGGAGCCCAGTGTTCGGTTCCCACACTCGACTGCCTGGAACTAGTCTCTCCCAGAACTTGGGGAAAACTCGCTGTTTACGGTCCCGCGCCCGCAAGGCCTAGGCCCCGCCGAGCTCACCGCGCAACAACACCAGGGCTGGTAGCGCCTCCAGCCTCTGGCCGCGCACCGCGCGCCGCCACGCACGCCACGCGCATGCGCAGCCCCCGCTCTGGCGCGAGCCCCGGGCTCTGCGGCGGCGGCCTGTGGGCTTGTGCGGCCGACGTCGTCGGGAGCTGGTCCCCGGTCCGGGAAATGCCGGGGTTCCAGGCGGCGGGAGAGGTCAGCGCGGTCGCTGTGCCCTCCTCCTCTACCCCGCAGGGGAAGGCTGTGGATCCGTGTGGGGTTGGGCGGCGGGCCCTAAGCACCGGCCACAGGATGGGCGCGTGCGTTCCTCGGGTTGGGGTGCCGGGCAGAGGGCGGGAGGTGAGCGGGCTGCGGAGCAGTGGACCGAGCGTCTGGGGGTCGGGGTGCGCGGGGCTCCTTCTCCACTGCCGCCGCCAAAGCAGAGAGACCAGCTGAGACTCGTACTTTCTTGCGGAAACTTCGGCTTTGTCTGTCCCACGTGGAAGGCAGCAATGCCAGGTGGCACCTGGCATTGCGGACTTGAGCCAGACTCCCTGAGTCTGATTGCAGCTCTGTGGCTCACTAGCCCCGAGAGCTTGGCCAGTTTACCTTACCTCTTCAGTGCCTCAATTTCTTCAGCTGGAAAAAGGGGTTAGGGATCTTATTCACAGGGTAGGCTGTTGTGAAGATCAAATGAGTTAGTATAAGAGAATGAGATTGGTGCCTAGCAAGCACTATATGAGCATGTGGGTGTTATTATTACTGTTTTTTATTAGAGCTGTGTGTAACAGGATGTTTAATGGACCTTTTCCTGTTACCCTAGAATTTATGAGTCAGGGCACAAAGATGACCCAGAGGTGTTGAGTATCCCACACAGTAAAGATAATACCGGACATATAAGCAGAACTTATTAAAGGGCTGTAGAACCAGACCTGCCAGAA
The DNA here is from genome assembly GCF_964656455.1 of Halichoerus grypus. Classification (NCBI taxonomy): domain Eukaryota; kingdom Metazoa; phylum Chordata; class Mammalia; order Carnivora; family Phocidae; genus Halichoerus; species Halichoerus grypus. Next base: position 62,706,041 of record NC_135724.1, read on the forward strand.
GAAAGTATAGGGGAGTTTGGAGAAGGTGATGGGAATATTCTGTATCTTGATTGTCATGGTAGATTTTGTAGAACTCTAAACCTAAAATGTGTGAGTGTTACTTATGCAAATTAAACATCAATAAACCCGAAGAGAATTTTTTAAAAGACGCATTAAGAAAATGAAAGGCAAGCCACAGACTGGGAGGAAATCAAAACACATATCTGATAAAGGATTCTATACAGAATACATAAAGAACTCACTTAACCCTGTAATAAAAGTACAAGTAGAACAGATACTCCAACAAAGACATTGTACAGATGGCAAATAAACACATGAAGGATCATTAGGGAAACACAAAGCCACAGTGAACCACCACTCACTAAATCACTACACATCCACTCAAATGGCCAAAATTAAAAAGACTGGCAACATCAAGTGTTGAGGATGCAGAGCAACTAGAATTCTAATACATCGTTGGTAAGTGTGCAAAATGGTGCTATCAATTTGGAAACATTTTGGTGGTTTCTTATAAAGTTGCCATACACTTACCATTTAACTCAGCAAAACTCCTACTCCTCATTTACCCAATAGAGATGAAAATATCCACACTGGATTTGTACTAAATTGTTCACAGAAGCAATATTAACAGCGAAAAGCTAGAAACAACCTAAATGTTATCAATTAGTGAATAGGTAAACAAACTGTGATAGATCCATACAATGGGATACTCTTCTGCAAAAACAGGAACAAACTACCCATACATGCAAAAATGTGGATGAATCTGAAATTTGATAGGCTAGGTGGAAGAAGCCAGACACTGAGAGGCTACATCCTTTCATTATTAATGAAATTCTAAAGATAAAACTACAGTGACAGAAAGCAGATCAGCAGGTAGGGGTTGTGAATCAGGGGAGAGAATCCCCTGCAAAGGAACGCAAGATGAACTCTGGGGGTGGTGGGAATGTTCTGTATCATAATTGTGGTGTTTACAGGACTACATTTGTCAAAACGTGTTGGATTATGCTCTTAAAATGGGTGATCTTTGTTGTAAACGAAGTATACCTGAATTTTTTTATTTTTAAAGATTTTATTTATTTATTTATTTGACAGAGACGTAGCGAGAGAGGGAACATAAGCAGGGCTGTGTGAGAGGGAGAAACAGGCTTCCTGCTGAGCAGGGAGCCTGATGCAGGGCTTGATACCAGGACCCTGGGATCATGACCTGAACTAAAGGCAGACGCTTAACGACTGAGTCACCCAGGCGCCCCATACCTGAATTTTTTAAAAAGCCAGTTAGTGTTGGTCTGAGAGGAAACTACAAGCAGTGGGCCATTTAGGTAGAGAGATCTTTACTCTTTTCCCTACTTCATTCTCCATGACCCAACATCAGAGAAGCAAGATCCTAAGGCAGGTGGAGGGGGGAGTTGGGTAATCAAGAGGTAGCCACATCCCACTCTTCCTCTTAAGGTCCTAAGCCTGGCTGGCAATGGGAGTGGGCAAAGGTTTACCTTGTATTTGAGATTGAACTGGCTGGACTTCGAATAACTGCCAAGCATTGGAAAGTTATACATTCTGCCCAAAATATGATTAAGGGGAAATGTGGGAAATTTGACAAGAATTGATAGAAGGCAACAATTAAAGAAAGCAATTTTATATGCCTCCTGTGAGGAGATAGTTCAGTCATTTGATTGCATATGTTATTAAATTAATAAACCTACAGAACATATAATGTGTAACTCATATATAACTGTACTGTTAAACAACCAGATTCACCGGAGTAAATTTTAAAGATTTAATTGGCTTTATTAAATGATTCATGAATTGAGCAACATCTCATCTAGCAAGTAGCGGGGAGCTCCAAAGGGCCACAGAAAGGGAAAGGTTTTTAAAGGCAGGACAAGGAAGTCATAAACAGAAAAAAGGATTATTTTGAGTGAGGTCACCTTCCTTTGGGGAAAATAGGGTCTTAGTTCGATTACCTCATCTTCCTTTGGGGGATGGAGAGGGCCCAAAGGACTGGTTACCTTATTGGTGCTGACCAGAAAATTCCTGATAGACCAGTAAAGACTACATTTCTGGGGGAGGTTGAAACTGCAATTAGGTTAGGTATTTAAGCCCTGGTTTGGTGACATGGCCTAACATAAGTGACTCCATTTTGGGCCTGTGGTTTTCTTTTTAATGGTATTTTTCAAGTGTACGTAGGCGCTGTCACTGTTAATAAAATACAAAATCACTTAAAATATTACTGAACTCATACCTTTGTCATTATATATTTTCTTGATCAGCAGGTACTGAAAGTGTAACTGCTATAACGGGGAGCACCGCCCCCAAATGTTGTCTGTAAAAAGGAGCCCGTGTCCTTGGGAGCATTGGTCATAGTCCTTTGGGAACAAGAATGGGAATGGATCCTGCTGGGGACTGGAGATGTCAAGAAGAAGAGAAGAACCAGGATAGTGCCATATTGTGGACATTACAAGGGAAGAGCTTTTCAAGAAATGAGGAGTTTGGGAGCCTGGCTCTGATTCTGAGCCCAGTCTGACCTGCTGTGCTACCCGTGGGCCCTAGACAGGCTGACCAGTCACTGTGGCTGTCCAGCCATATCCCCCATACCTAGAACACTGGAAGGTGCTCGGTAAATATTTGCAGGTAAGTAAACACTTAAGTGTTATGAAGTGGGTACTCCCATCCTCATTTCACAGGTGAGGAGACAAGCTCACTAAGGTTAAGAGAATTGCAATTATCGAGTAAATAGTAGACTTGGGAGTGGGGTTGAACCTAGGCCTGTTGAACTCAAGAGCCCAAGTTCATAACTACTTTGCTAGTGGCCTCTGAAACATGCAAGGTGACCGAAATGAGAGGCACACGGCAGTGTAGCTGATGCTCTGGTGTTGAATGAGGATGTGCTTAATGCAGAAGTGGGAAGGGCCCAGGGCGGTGGGGGTGGGGGGGTGCTCTTAGAGCCAGGCTCCTAGTGGGCAGCCATGTGGCCAGGAGACAGAAAAGGAAGATGACTTGCCATCACCAGGGCCACACACGAGCTTGGTGAGGGGGGTGAGTGGGTGAGGTATGCACCTGTCAGTGTTCCAGGGCCACATGACAGCTGCAGGCCGGGCCCTACAAGAACTCCAAAGGGAAATCAAGGCTGTATACCCATCCACCAAGCATAGGGCAGAATCTGGCTCCTTCTGTTCATCCTGAGGACCCCTTCCCAGCCAGGCTCTGGCCTCCCTGAAGTCCGTGTGGCTAGGTTCCCTGCTTGGAGGCCACTGTGAGGCCCCACAGATCAGCACACATCCCACTTCTTACATGAGGTGAAAAAGTCGGCAGTGACTTTGGGCTTGCTTACCAATGTAACAGTTTGTAGAATGTTTGCTCTCACATGTCCTGGGGACGCTCTTTGAGTTATACAGGTGACCTTTGAGCAACACAGGTTTTGAACTGCGTCGGTCCATTTATATGCAGATTTTTTACAGTGTGGCACTGTAAATGTATTTTCTCTTCCTTAGGAATTTCTTCATAACATTTCTTTTCTCTCGGGACGCCTGGGTGGCTCCGTCAGTTGATTGTCTGCCTTCAGCTCAGGTCATGATCCCAGGGTCCTGGGATCGAGTCCTGCATGAGGCTCCTTGCTCAGTGAGGAGCCTGCTTCCCGCTCTGCCTGCCGCCTACCCTGCTTGCTCTCTCTCTCTCTGACAAATAAATAAATAAAATCTTTATAAAAAACATTTTTTTCTCTCACTTTATTGTAAGAATGCAGTATATATTATGTATAACATACACAATATGTGCTAATCGACTGTGTGTTCTCAGGAAGGCTTCCAGTCAACAGGAGGCTGTTAGTAGTTAAGTTTTGGGGGGAGTCAAAAGTTATATGTGGATTTTTGACTGCGTGGGGGTCAGTGCCCCTAACCTCTGCCTTGTTCAGGGGTCCACTGTATTCGAGAAACAAAAATGAGCAATTATAAAAATATGTTTTTACTTCCACTTCCTTTGCTAATTCCCCAGAACATGGTTCACCAAGATGGACTTATTTTCTGAAATTTAAAACTTTTAAAATGAAGACTTCAAAATATGATACAGTGAAGACTAAAAACCTTGGATCTGAGAGCATCCGTTTTTTGCCTCTAATTTTCTACGACTTCCCCATTCCTCTTTTCTTTGGATGCTCATCTGCTCCCTCCACCTTCAGCAGGCCGCCCATCAGGCATGGTTCCCCTCTATTATTGCTGAGATGGAGCTCCCCCTGTTTTAGTGAAGGCCGTGATGTTGGAGGTTGCAGCCATGACCTGCTGCCACACTTCCAAATCACCACCCCACGCAGAATACTCTGTGCTGTCCCATCGTTAGGAAAGACTCATGCCACCTTTGTGGCCAGTGCTGGGCTTCTCTTTTGGGTGGGGAGCAACAGGTTTGCTGCTGACAACTCTTTCTGCATTAGTTAGTTTCAATCACCCTTTTCTGTGTTCTTTGGGTTCAATTTCCCGAAGACCTAACATGGCAGGCAGAGCTCAGAAGGCAGACCCTCAAGATTCCCTTCCCCGAGTTATTCAGTCAAATAGTACTCCTGGTACTACTGTGAAGGGCCTCGGCAGATGGAATAATCATCAGCTGATCTCAAATGAGAGCGCTCACCCTGGATGGCTTGGGGTACAATGGAAACACAAGAGCCCCTAGAAGCAACAGCAAGGGGCAGAAGACCAGAGCTGCAGCGGGAGGGAGGAGACAGTGGGTGAGAAGGCACTCTCAGAGAGAGCCACCAAGGGGTGAAAGGAGTCCACCTGCCATTGGGGGCTTTGAGGGGGCCATGAGTCAGGGAGTTTGGACCATCTCTGGAAACAGGGACCTCAGTTCTGCAGCTTCGTGGAACTATATTTTGCCAACAACCTGAAGGAGTGTGGGAGTAGATACATCCCCCGAGCACCCAGAAAAGAGCGTGGCCTTGCCAACGCCTTGATTTCACCCTCATGAGACTCGAAGTTGAGTGCCAGCTGTGCCTTTTGAGTGTCGAAGGGGGCAGACTATGCCGTCCCAAAATGTGCCACTTTGGCGTGGGGATTCTTCTGAGCTGAAGTCAGTCAAGACCTAGCCGACTCAAGAAAAGCTTTTACCTCTCTCTTAATTGCTTAGAAGAACTTAGATGGGGGCCTGGCCCAGAAAGAGAGCTATTACCAGAGATAACTTTTTATCTGAAAGACCAATTTGCTTGGCAGGGCACACATCTAATTACCAAACGTCTGCTCTTTGTACAGTCCTGCAAATTACCCTCCTCCCTTTTGCAGCCAGGCCCCTATCCCGTTCTTGAGCTCAGGGTGCCAAATTAGCCTCAACTGTGCAACTTGCCCTTGAGTCTCATGCCTTTGGAGCTCCTTTATGTATGAAATTAAGTTTGTTTCTCTTCTGTTAATCTGTCCTATGTCAGCTTAATTAGTAGACCAGCCAATGAACCTAGAAGGGAAGAAAGGGAAAATTTCCCACCTCTACCGTGTACACACTGTCTCCAAATGTCTCACATCTTTATGCAGCCCTCCAATTGTGATATGAAGGTTGTAGCTTGCCACACGGATTCAAGCACTTGTCAACATTTGTTTTATTGTGGCTCCTTAGGACATGTTGATAACCTTCTGTTAATTTTACTTGCATCCCTTGCCGTTGTAGTAACAGTCTATTTTATGTACTGGAGGTTTGGTGGAAACTTGTTTCCATTCTTCAGTTTAGCAAACACTTACTGGGGTTAAGCATCTGGTGTTTTGCTGGGCCGCATGGCTATAGAGAGGAGCAGTCATGTTCTCGTGGAGTCATGGAGGGGCACAACAGCAAGTGGCCAAGAGCAACGGCCTGGTTAGGTCCCAGCTGTGCCATTCCCTAGCCCGGTATCGTGCCACTGTGTCCTCTCGGTGGGTGTACTGATGGCTGCGCCCAAGGGTTAGAGCCTGTGATATTGTGATTTATAACAAATATTTATTTGGTCTCATCCATTTCCTGGTACAGAGCTCCTAAAACTCTTGGAATTTCATAAATGAGAAGAGTACTAAAGGTGTCTTTTGTTATGTTACTAAGGTGACTTTTGGAAGCACCTAGGGATGGGAGCTGGTTGCCAAGGGAACCAACCTTGTAATTAGAGGTTTGGAACTTTCAGCACCATGCCCCTGACCTCCGGGGAGTGGAGAGGGGCTAGAGATTGAGTTCAATCACCGATAGCCAATTATTTAATCAGTTGTGTCTATGTAATAAAGCCACCACAAACCCCCTGAAAGACAGGATTCGAAAAGCTTCGGGGTGAGTGAACACAAGGAGATTTGGGGAAAGTGGTGCGTTCGGAGGACATGGAAACTCCACACCCTTTCCCCAGACCTTGCTCTGTGCATCTCTTCCATCTGGCTGTCCCTGATTTATATCCTTTTATATTAAACTGGTAATCTAGTAAGTGTAATGTTTCTTTGAGTTCAGCGATCCATTCCAGTGAAATAATCAAACCTCAGGAGGGGGTCATGGGAACCTCTGATTTATAGCCCGTGGGTCAGAAGCACAGGTGGCAACCTGGACTTGTGATTGGCATCCAAGATGGGGGCAGTCTAAGCAGTCTTACAGGACTGAGCCCCCAACCTATGGAATCTGATGCTATCTCCAGGTAGATAGTGTCAGAATTGAGTTAAATTGTAGGACACCCAGGAGAATTGCTTGGGGGTGGGGAAAACTCCACATGTCAAAATTGGGAGCAGAATCAGAGAATCACGTATATGCATCACTCAGAACAGCAGTGCCAGGTGAGCATGCTTGTGGCTACTGTCATCATTAAGTCACTAGCCAGTCAGCTCAGATGGGTTTTGGCATTGTGCTGATGACACCCGGGATACACCTATAGGTCCATTGGGCAGGTAGGTAAAGAAGCTGAATGTAGGAGATGCCAACCTCATCTGGCCGAGAACTGAGGAAGAGCCAGAGCTGGCTCTCACCATCCTCAAAGCCAGGGGTGAGAGCAGAAGAATTAACACCAACACAAACATGAATTCTTTTTAAAACACATAGTGTTCGGGGCACCTAGCTGGCTCAGTTGGTAGAGCTTATGACTCTTGATCTCAGGGTCATGCATTCAAGCCCCACATTGGACGCGTAGCCTACCTTAAAAAAAATTAAAAATAAAATAAATAAAATAAATAAATAAAAATAAAAAGAAGGGTGGGGTAGTGCCTGGCTGGCTGAGTTAGAAAAGCATGCAACTCTTGACTTCAGGATCTTGAGAGTTCAAGCCCCATGTTGGGTGTAGAAATTACTTAAATAAATAAATTGTAATTCTTTTTAAAAAGATTTTATTTATTTATTTGAGAGAGAGAGAGTGTGAGAGAGAGCATGAGCGGTGGGGAGGTGCAGAGGGAGAGGGAGAAGCTGACTCCCTGCAGAGCAGGGAGCCCAATACGGGACTTGATCCCAGGACCCTGGGATCATGACCTGAGCTGAAGGCAGACACTTAAATGACTGAGCCACCCAGGCACCCTAAATAAATAAATTTTTAAAAAAAATTTTAATTCTTTAAAAAAAACCAACCATAGTGTTTGCCTTGTGGACTGGGAGGTGGCAGGGACCCCTAGGTGGGGTCATACCTAGTGATGCCTGTACAGTTCCCCCAGGTTCCCTGAGCTCATCTCAGGAGTCCTATAGAGCAAGAGTCAAGGTTGGCCTGAATAACAAGCCACATTATGTCACTGCACCTTTCTGCCCCTTAAAGTAGGAACATTCCTCTGCCTTCTGCATCCAGAGCTTGCCCAGCTGCTAGGCTCAGCTCATGTTCTGTTTCTTCTATGACCTTGCCTGACTTCTCATGGCACCATGGGAAACCCCAAACACTAACTCCTCAAGTCTGTTGCTTAGCTCATCAGAGCATAGCATCACCCTGGCTGGGGGGTGTCAGAAGGCTCTGGACCCAGTCTCACCTTCCATCAATCCCTCCCTCCCCATCTCTGCTCCTGGGTAGACTGTGGACTCCATCAAATAGAGAAGCTTTTTGACTTTTTTGTTTGGAGGTGCTTCCCACACTAGCACAGGATGTTTGGGAAGGGAGAAACACCTCCACCGTGGAAAGGACAACGTGTCTCTGGCATTTGCTTTGGACCGGCGGGCTTTGGGCTGGACAGTCTAGATAACCTTCACCCTGAAAATAGCCCTGCAGAGCAAGGGCGCTGGGGGAGCCACATCCCTCCACCGTGCAGGGGAACGGCTGTCATCGCCCATCCCTTCCCCAGAAGCAGCCGTCCCCGCTTGGCTCCCCAGTATATCCTGTCAGGTGGCCCCCTGCCCAGGCCTCTGAAACAGTTGGCTGGTGAACCCATGGTGTAAGCTAAGCCAACTGCCCACGGACAGCTTCCAAGCAAAGTTTGTTTTTGATTTTTATGCTTATGTTTTTAAGCCCCAAAAGACTACTGGTTCTGGGAAGGACTGGGTCACCGTGTGACCTTGGGTTGGCCCTTTGCAGCGTCTGTGACTCCAGGTTGTAACTCGGCTTCCTTGGATCACAGCGTTCTCCTCACCTCGTTGGCATGCAGTGCCCAGCGCCCTCTTCTCTGGAGGGATGCGGTGAGGGCATGGTCCACGCTAAAGGAGAGGAACCCTACTCCCTGACACTCTGCTCAAGGTGCCAGGCTGCCCAGTGCAGTCACAGCCGCTGGCCAAGGGGTGGTGGGCAGGACCGGGCTGGCCGGGGTACCAAGAAGGCAAGGCAGGGTTGTTGGCCAGTAGCCCCCTCCTACTGATTTCCCTGTCGCTTTTGTTTTTATCTGTTTTATTATAAAGAAAACAGTTGCATTTGAAAACGAAAGTTCAAACTGTAAAGAAAAAAGTCAAACTTGCCCTGTCTCACTCCAGTCCCCTCCCTGAAGGCCACCTCCCTTCACCATTTCTGGTTCCAGTTCTTACTTCCATAACTCTAACATGTACACCCATGTCTTGATTTCTCAGCTGTAAACAGTTTCTCTTGGCTGTGATCTATGAAAAATGTGAAATGAACACGTTTACATGACCTCTGCTTGTTATTACTTTTCATTTTTCAAATGCAGTACTTCCAAAATGTCCACTGAGTGCCTGCCTAAAATACAGACCCACAGGCCCCTGGGGAAAATTATTTGAATGTGTGATGGGACCTAGGAATATGCATTTATCATCATCATCTCTAGTTAATTCTTATGTATATTACAGTTTGAGAACCATCATCCTAATACCTACCTTTATAACTAAATACATCTCTTATCAGATGGGATGCTTTTGTCTATCAGAAACCCAACTAAGGAGTGACATCAGCAAAAATGGTGAAGTAAGGAACTCCACATTCCACCCCACCATAAAGCAATGAAAACATGGGCAGAAAATTTCAGGATCAACTT